>NC_091437.1:114210328-114517191 GCF_964237555.1 Oryctolagus cuniculus
CATGCACCTGCATGGGAGACCAGGCTCCTGGCTTTGGATTGGCATAGTGCTTGCCATAGCAGCCATTTGGGGGGTGAACCAACAGAAGGAAGACCTTTCTCTCTGTCTCTCTCTCCCACTATGTCAAAATTAAAAAAAAAAATCAAGTACCTTGGAATAAATTTAACCAAGGCTGTCAAAGATCTCTACAATGAGAATTACAAAACATTAAAGAAAGAAATAGAAGAAGATACAAAAAAATGGAAAAATCAGCCATGTTCATGGATTCGAATAATTAACATCAAAATGTCCATTCTTCCGAAATTAATTTACAGATTCATGCTATATCAATCAAAATATCAAAGACATTCTTCTCAGAACTAGAAAAAAATGATGCTGAAATTCATGTGGAGGAACAGGATACTTCGAATAGCTAAAGCAAACTTATACAACAAAAACAAAGCCAGAGGCATCAAAATACCAGATTTCAAGACATAGTACAGGGAAGTTATAATCAAAACAACCTGGTACCGGTACAAAAAAAGATGGATAGACCAATAGGACAGAATAGAAACCCTGGAAATCAATCCAAACATCTACAACTAACTTATATTTGACAAAGTGAGCTAAAACCAATCCCTGGAGTAGGGACAATCTCTTCAAGAAATGGTGCTGGGAAAATGGGATGTCCACATGTAGAAGAATGAAGCAAGACCCTTACCTTATACACTACACAAAAATCCACTCAACATGGATTAAAGATCTGTATCTACACCACGACACTATCAAATTAATCGGGAACATTGGGGAACCCTGTAAGACATTAGCACAGGTAAGGAATTCCTGGAAAAGACACCAGAGGCATAGGTAGTCAAAGCCAAAATGAACAAATGGGAATAACTCAAATTGAGAAATTTCTGTACAGCAAAACAGTCAGGAAAGTTAAGAGGCAACCAACAGAATGGGAGAAAGTACTTGCAAACTATGCAACTGGTAAAGGATTAATAACCAGAATCTACAAAGAGATCAAGAAATTCCACAACAACAAAACAAACAACCTAGTTAAGAGATGGGCCAAGGACTTAAACAGACATTTTTCAAAAAAGGAAATCCAAATGGCCAACAGACACATGAAAATATGTTCAGGATCTCTATGAGAAACGGTGACTTGATCAGCCCTCACCCTGACTGTTGATGAACAACTTGATATGTTATCCCTCTTAGTATTTTTTTTTGTTTGTTCTACTTAATACTTTTGGTTGAATACTGTAATCAATACACAATTATTCCTAAGTGCTGAAAGTTAACTGAAAAGTGATCGCTGTTAAATATAAGAGTGGGAATAAGAGAGGGAAGAGATGTGCAATTCGGGCCATGCTCAAGCTGACTTAACTCAAACGGTAGAGTTAGAAACATACCAGGGAATTCGAATTCAATCCCATCGAGGTGGCATGTACCAATGCCATCTCACTAGTCCCAGTGATCAATTTCTGTTCACAATTGATCATAATGATAGGACTAAGAACCAAAGGGATCACATAAACAAGACTAGTGTCTGCAAATACTAACTGATAGAATCAAAAAGGGAGAGAATGATCCAACATGGGAAGTGAGATACACAGCAGACACATAGAATGGCAGATGTCCTAACAGCACTCTGGCCTCATAATTAGCCTTTAAGGCATGCGGATCCGGCTGAAAAGCCCATGAGAGTATTTCAGGCATGGAAAGCCAAGACACTCTGGGGGGAAAAAAAAAACCTAAATGAAAGATCTCCACGAGTGAGATCCCAGTGGAATGAATGGGTCATCAAAGAAGGAGGTACCTTTCTCTGAAGGGAGGAGAGAACTTCCACTTTGACCATGGCCTTGTCTAAATATGATCAGAGTCAGTGAACTCAGGGGACTTCCATAGCCTTGGCAGCTCATGACAAGAGCCTAGGGTGATTACTGAGGCCATAAACAAGAGTGTCAATTTGTTAAGTCAACCACAGGAGTCACTGTGCACTTACTCCTCATGTAGGATCTTTGTCCTTAGTGTGCTGTACACTGAGATTTAATGCTATAACTAGTACTCAAACAGTATTTTTCACTTTATGTTTCTGTGTGGGAGCAAACTGTTGAAATCTTTACTTAATGCATGCTAAACTGATCTTCTGTATATAAAGAGAATCGAAAATGAATCTTGATATGAATGGAAGGGGAGAGGGAGTGGATAAGGGGAGGGTTGCGGGTGGGAAGGACGTTATGATGGGGAAGCCATTGCAATCCATAAGCTGTACTTTGAAAATTTATATTCATTAAATAAAAGTTAAAAAAATAACTCAATATGTTTTATAGCCCTCTACTCAATGCCATTGGTTCCACTGCCTTTGGAAGGCAATGAAAGCTGTCACAATTTATGTATTTCAACTAATTTTTTTCCTGATTTAGCAATGCAGTTTTAGTGACTGGGCTTAGTTTTTCCTCATTTTATTGTATTTATCCACAATTTCCATTAAAAACAAACAAAACTTCCACTCTTCCATTATTCCTTCCTTTATCTTTTCTAATGTCATTTATGTTTATTGTATTTTAATATCAGAGGGTAGGACATTAGAGAGAGAAAGAAAGAGAAATTGGTTTTCTGTCTGTTTACTTACTCCCCCAAGACCCCTCAAAAGCCAGAGCTGGGCCTGCACTGCGGCTTACTTGGCTAATCCTCCGCCTGCGGCGCCGGCACCCAGGGTTAGTCCAGCTCTCTGCTGTGGCCTGGGAAGACTGAAGGATGGCCCAAGTGCTTGGGCCCTGCACCCCATGGGAGACCAGGAGAAGCACCTGGCTCCTGCCTTCGGATCAGCGTGGTGCGCCGGGCGCAGCTGCCACTTGGGGAGTGAATCAGCGGAAGGAAGACCTTTCTCTCTGTCTGTCTCTCTCACTGTCCACTCTGCCTGTCAAAAAAAAAAAAAAAAACATGCCAGGGCTGGGCCATTCTGAAGTCAGGAGGCCAGAATTGTATCCAAGTCTCCCACGTGGCTGGTACGGTCCCAAGTACTTGAGTCCCTACTGGCTGCCTCTCAGAATGAGCATCCGGAAGTTGGAATCAGAAGCTGAAGATAGCACAGGACCCAGGCAGTCCAATACGGGATTCAGGTGTTCCAGGCAGCAGCTAAATCCATGGTGCTACAATTCCTACCTTTCTAATGCTGTTGCAAAGTCTCCATTCTCAATAATTTCTAATAAGAGTGACTTATAATTGAAGTACACTGCACTTGAAGTTTAATTACCAAAACATAGTAAAGTCCACAAGTATATTAGAAATTCAGAAAACAGTTTCAGCAAGTCAAGAATTTTCCAAAAATTATCATTTATTACTTCTTAAAATGCATATGCGATAACATGTTAAGGATACTTATGAAAAATATTACAAAAATTGTCCATTTTATTATTTCCATAAAAGGAAAGGATAGCCTCAATTTTTAATAGAGTGAAAAACTGAATTTTCATATTTTTTCCATTTTGAATTTTGTACCTTGTGTTTATATTAACTATTCAAACAAGAAATGCAACTTTGAAATGCACACTCTGTCTTTCAGAATGTGGGATGCCACATTAACTTTTCTTGCTTCTCCAGAAACATAAACAGACAAGCTTTTCATTATTACACTACTGGTAAGATATGTTAACTGGAACATTTTCTTTCTTCCCACCTGGACAGTAGGCACTTTACAGGCAATGACTCTGTAACTGTGTACCTCACATAGCCAACATTTGGTCTGGATTCTGGATTGATCCGTGATGAGAAAGCCCACTGTCACAGGGGGATGGCAGTGTGCCTCTCAGTGTTCCGGTCAGTGTTGCTGTTAGCAAGTTACTATGGAGATTCCTGCCACTGTTTAAATTTTGTGCAAAATAGCTGGCTCTTGGCTTATTTCCTATGAACCAAAAACTGGGTAGCGTATGATATCTTAGCCATCCAATTCAGCCTTTTGTAGATCAATAATTATTGATTTTATGTTTGAGGTGATGGATATGCCAATAATTTGGATCTGGTCATTAGACATTGTATACATGTGCTGACATGCGGCACCATACTCCATAATGCCAATTATATGTCAATAAAAATAACAATCATAGATTCTAAATAAGTGTAAGAAAATCTTAATTTTGAAAAATGCTGATAGAAAAATAAAAGGTATTAACACAGAATTTCCTATAACTTCTCTGAATATTATAATTTGCTAAGTGATTAGGCTTACCTAAAATAAGCACCTAATTGAAACAAATATCCAAAATAAGGGGCTGGCACAGTACCATAGTGGGTAAAGCCGCTGCCTACAATGCCAGCATCCTATATGAGCACCGGTTTGAGTGCCGGCTGCTCCACTTCCAATTCAGCTGCCTGTTATGACCTGGGAAAGCTGTAGAAGATGGCCCAAGTTCTGGGCCCCTGTACCCACATGGGAGACCTGGAGGAGGCTCTTGGCTCCTGTCTTTGGATGGGCACAGTTCTTGCCATTGCAGCCAACTGGGGAATGAACCAGAGGATGGAAGACCTCTCTCCCTCTACCTCTTCTACTCTCTGTGTGTAACTCTTTCAAGTAAATAAATATTTTTAAAAAGAACAAATATTCAAAATAATATTTGCTGAATATTTAGGATACTCTTTGACAGGACTACCTATATTTTCCTGTCACAAATACCTCCTTCCCTAAAAATTCTCATAACTGAGTCTTTATTTATAAAGTTAACATAGCATTATTTATAGGACATAGACAATAGATTTGCAAAGATCTGCAAGAGGAAATTTTATTAACATGAGCTATTGTTCAATATTCTTTGTAAAATTCCCAATGTCATTTGTGGGGTGGAGTCAGGGATGGATAAAATAAGAAATATGGAATAATGGCCCTTTAAATAGTCTTCTAATATTCAATTAATAACCTTCTACACTCTGGAAAAATTTAAGTATTACTTTTTACAATTTAGAGATGCTTTTTCTAAAATGTAAAATAGAATAGGGTCTCAAGACTTGCTAAATTTATTTTTATACCATCATAAGTAATAACAGTCTAGAAAAAATGTGAGTGCAGGGAACACAGATAATGTACAGTAAAATTATATGGGTCAACTCTGCTACCCATTAGCTGTGTGACCTTGAAAATGTGACTTTAATATAATGAACCTTAATGTCTCAAACCTTCATACTAGAATACTTAACGTTTTTACCACCTGTCACTCACATTGGGTTCAAATGAGGTGGTATATGTAAAACTGCTAAACATCTATCTATAACAGCTATTCAAATATTAATTGTTATTGTCAATAGAATTATTATGAAATTGATTTAGGGATTATAGGAAACAGTAATTTGATTTGAGTAAAATGATGGGATTTGTGCTACTGAAAAGATAAGAATTTAAAAATCTACTTAGTTAAGATCAGCAAACATGAGAGTGTACCATGAAATACAGAGGTCTAAAGTACTTTCAACATTATTATTTGGAATATATTACTCAGAATTTGAGATGTGTTTTATTAAAAGTAATGATTCCACATCAGTAATCCCATGGATTAATTTATAAGGTACTCACTCCTAAAGAAAATATATCCTGAGCAGATTTAAGAAATCAAGTTGATAAAACAATAGACTTATTATAATGTCATATTTCTACTCCAGTATATTTGAGTGCTGAGAAAATCAGCCAATAGAGAGTTGTTTTACACTGTAACATCATAACATTTTATTACAACAAATTCAAACAGAGATAGAAATTCCATGCTAATAAGTTTTTCCATTGAGCAAAATACTCAGTGATCTTTGCTAAGTCTTAAATAGCTATCTTCAGGACACTGGGAAATGTTGATAGAGATGGCACCAAATACTGAATGTCCAGTGTCGGGGGGCTGGTGTCAACTGCCATTCATTAGTCATGACACCATTCAAAGAGAGGGTACAGATGTTTTCAGTGCTGTTGGTCTCATTCGGCACTCCTCTTTCTAGTTACCTCTAGAATAGACATCTTAGGTAGCTGAACAAATAACTAATGGCTAGGAAAACATTTCAAAAGTCAATTGATTACACTTTACACTTGTACAACAAATAAACATTCCGGAACTACTTTCTTTACTTTTATTTTCATTAAGAGAAAATAAGCAGAACTCAACCTCCTTAAAAAAGAATTAATCATTTATAAAGAACTGATTTTAAAATTTGAACCTGGGAAAGATTATGGCACTTGGATTTTAAAACTACTCACTTGGCCTCATGGGTGATAGGTTTAGAATGAACTGAGATATGAGATTGAAGACCAACAACATTCTCTCATTTATTTCCTCCACCCTATTCCATTTATTATAAATACAAAATTAAAATTTCTAAAAGAAGTACATCAAGTAGCTTTAGGTGACATCCAAAATTTCTGAAATTAATCAGATAGAATTTGACATTTCAGAACTAACATTTGAGTAAGGATAATGTATATCACATTACATTATTAAATCCATTTTAACTAGAATTTGTAACAAAGAAAAAGAGTGATGTTTTATCTGAAGTTTTTCTTCTAAATATGTTAGTAGTGATAACACTAAGATAGGGTTGGGGCCGGTGCTGTGGCTCAGTAGGTTAATCCTCCACTTGTGGCACCAGCATCCTATATGGGTGCCAGTTCTAGTCCCAGCTGCTTCTCTTCCAAACCAGCTCTACGCTACTGGCCTGGAAAAGCTGTAGAAGATGGCCCATTGGGCCCCTGCACCTTCGTGGGAAGCGTGGAGGAGGCTCCTGGCTCTTGGCTTTGGATCTGCTGAGCTTCAGCTGTTGCCACTATTTGGGGAGTGAACCAGCAGGTAGAAGACCATTCGTTCTGTCTCTTCCTCTCACTGTCTGTAACTCTACCTCTCAAATAAATAAATAGAATCCTCAAAAAATCATTACAGTAAGGTTGCTAATAGCTTAAGTTCATAATAGATATTAATGGGTCCAGCATTGTGGCATAATAGGGTAAGCCTATGCCTGTGGCATCACCATGACAAAGGAATGCTGGATTGTGTCCTGGCTGCTCCTCTTCCAATCCAGCTCTCTGCCTCTGGCCTGGGAGCACAGTGGAAGATGGCCCAAGTTCTTGGGCCCCTGTACCCACATGGGAGACCTGGAAGAAGCTCTTGGTTACTGGCTTCAGATCGGCCTGGCTCTGGCAGTTGTGGCCATCTGCAGAGTGAACCAGCGATGGAAGATCTTTCTCTCTGCCTCTCCCTCCCTTTGTAGCTCTACCTCTCAAATAAATAAATAAATAAATATTTAAAAAAATATATATTGACAACAATCATACCTGGTGACATGACATAGTAGGCTAAACCACCATTTGCACTGCTGGCATCCCATATGCATGCCAGTTTAAGTCCCAGCTGCTCCATTTCCCATCCAGCTTACTAATGTGCCTAAGCAGCAGCAGGTCATGGCTCAAGTACTTTGGTTCCTGTCACCCTGGTGGAAGACCAGAAAGGAGTTCCAGGCTTCTGCCTGAGCCAATATTCCAATCCCTTGCAGCCATTTGGGGGAAAATTTTGTAAACATTTTGCTATATTTCATTTTTTAGAGAGTCTTTCATTTTATCTGAACTTCCAACTTTGTGGCCATCACACCAGAACAGTGGCCACTAACTGACACTGGGGCCATAATATCAAGTTTGATTAGCTCAAATAAATGGCAATAGACTTGGACTCTAACGGCCATTCTGAAATAGGAAATGAAGAGGACTTAGAACCAAATTCCCTCCAAAAACTTGGTCTTCATAGGTTCACTGCTGAGATGAGTCACTACCTTAGCCTGGACTCTGGAAGAAAAAAATATCCCTGAAAGTGTACAATCCCTGGACCACCCTCTTGTCTGTCAAATACATATAGACTTCAGTTATATTATCTGTGTTCAGCAAACTGTTACATCAAGATATTAACTTAGAAAGTACCATTGGGCTGGCAATATCACTTAGGCAGCTATCACGAGAAAGGACATATACCTTCTTGCAAAATCAATATTTTTTTTGAAAAGGAACATAATCTTAGCATAATGACTGAAAATCAGAAAAAAATTGTCAGTTACTATGTATTAAGATTTAATCATATATTTTGTTTAGTAACCAAACTAAACTGAAAGAAGTAAAGGCCGCTTGTTTAGATCCTACAGCAAGGGCAAGGACAGGTGTTGAACAATGTTATATGAGAAAGCATATTTTATATACATCTAAACTGAGGAAGACATATTTAATTTGGAGACTTTTTTGATGAATGAAAGGTATAACAAGAAAGAGTAATAGGATGTTCAGAGTCCTGATGCTAGAAGAGACCATGGCTTAAAATATGAGGAAATTGCAGTAAAACCATAATAGAGATGGGAATTGGCACAGTGATGGGAGATGATGCTGAAAGGTGGGCAGGAGAAAAATCTGCTATCCTTTCAGGCTATGTCAGGAATTTAGATTTTATTTTTTGAGAAAGTACAAACCATTGCAGTAGTTGCAAACTTAGAACATTTTAAAATGATTACTCTTGTTCTTATTTGAAAAATGGAGTAGATAAAAGTAAAAATGAAAGGAAGAGGGACACTTAGTGTGATTCTAAGGTGATTTAGGCTCAAGATTATGACCATGATAGCCAAGAGACCTGACTCATTGCAGGGGCAGGGTGGGGAGTGCAGGGGAAGGGAAGTGTGGAACAGGATTTCCAAATGTTTGCCTTCATGTCTTGGAATATGATGCCATATTCACTGAAACTGGAGATGCTAGCTGAGGGCTACATTAGGGAAGTAAGATGGTGATCTTCATTAAAAATGCCTAAGGTTGAGACATCAGTAGAAATAAACCACAATATGGTATCCCAGCTAATGGCAGATGAAGCAAAAGATATCACATGGAGGGGTTTAGGGTAGGAAAACTTTGAGAAAGTTTATTTCTATAAAAATATATCAAAAGATAAGGTATGAGTTTGCCTAGAATGATCAGGGAAGGATTTCTAGAGGATATAATGATTCAAGTGAATTTTGAAGGATAAACAGAAGTTTTTTCTTATGTATGAGGAGGGAAATATAATTCCAGGGAAACAGTAAATAAATCAATCGGTGGGGCTGACATTGTGGTACAGTGTGTTAAGCTGCCACCTGTAGTGCTGGCATCATATCTAAACATCAGTTACAGTCCTGGCTGCTCCACTTCTGATCCAGTTCCCTGCTAATGTGCATGGAAAAGCAGTGGAATATGGCCCCGGTACTTGGGCCACTGCACTTACATGCAGATGGAGACCCAGACTCCTGGCTTTGGACTGGCCCAACTTCACTATTGCAACAATTTGGGGAGTGAGCAAGTAGATAGAAAATCTCTCTTTCTCTCTCCTTCACTCATCACTCACTCATTCTCTTTCAAATAAATACATAAATCTCTTTTTTAAAAAATTGAATTGTCACAAAATAAAAGTAAACGGAATCATCAGAAAACTGACATTTTAGCAAAACTATAATATCAGATATGTAATGGCAGGAAATGAGGAAATGGAGGTGATAGGTACATGGTGATCACTATATAAAGAGCTTCATCTGGTAAGCCAAGTAGACTTTAATTCCCTCAAGATAATAACTAGTTAGTGACATATTTCCTAGTAATAATGTAATTAAATTTGCATTTTAGGCAAATGGCTAAATTAGAACAATGTTTCTCAAACTGTGTTCCAAGTAATATTAGCTCAGTAAGAAAGCAATCATTTTTATGTGCAACAAAATAGTTCTATAATCAAGTAAATTTGGAAAATATCAAAATAAATAAAGGAATCTTTACTGCAAGACTTCACAGGGACCATGATGTAATAATGGAGGTGTTATTTCTCAGAATGGAGACTGCAGAATTCATAATTTCTCAGTGTTGAGATGCAACAGGATAAGCCATGGCATTCAATGCCAGCATCTCATATTGGAATACCAGTCCAAATCCAACTGCTTTGCTTTCAAGCCAGTTCTGTGCTAATGTATCTGGGAAATCAATGGAGGACAGTTCAAGTACTTGGATCCCTGTTATTCATCTGGGAGACCAGGAAGGAGTTCTTGGCTCCTAGCCTCAACCTGGCCCTGGAATTGTGAGCAGGTAGGGAGGGAACCAATGGATAGACCTCTTCCTCTCTCTTTCTTGTTTTGTCTGTCACTCTGCCTTTCAAATAAATAAACTTTTAAAAGTGCATAGTTTCTGATTGCTATTACAACATGGAAAACATTTCCTTAGTCCAAGACACATTATAAAAACAAGTAAAATTCTCATATTTAATAGTGGTTAGATTACATCCTTTCTGTCTGCATTGATGTTACAATGTCATTAAAAATAAAACTGAAACACATTGGCCTACAACACCGTGCGGCATTTTGGGAGGAGGGGATACAGAATCATAGAGTTACAGTATATTTCAATTTTGCATTACCTTCTCCTGGGTCTGTCTTTGAAAGCCAAGTCATCAACATCTGAGATGAACCCAAAGGAATCTATGATCATGCTTCTAGTTGTTAAGGCCTTAAAGGTTTGAGTGCATATGTCTATGTCTGTGAGAGACATTTGTCATTCTAAGATATCAGCAAGTTTGGCTACACACTTATCATGTGTGATGATTCAAAATCTTGGGAGGGTGAGACCTAGTAGAGTACCAGCCTTTTAAATGTTATTCTTTTAGAATATGTTTAAAAGGATGGAATCCTCAGGGATAAGCTAAATATAAGACAAGACAATGCAAACAACAATACAACATGCTTTTTTAGCAACAGAGATCTCTCCTATTTCTTGGCAGGTAATAAATGATTCATTTTTCTCCAGCCCATTCTTTCTATTTTCCATCAGTTTTTCCCAAGTGAAAGTTCTATGCCATTTGCCCTCAGAAATAACAATTTTTATTTAGCCTTCAACACTCATCCAACTTCATGAGTATACAGATGGAGTCATCTGGCATTTTGCTTCCCATATTTTCTTGTTCCTGTGGATAGATCAGACTTATTTGATTTTTGACTGCAAGAAAAAATTGGAAGGTATCCAGCCATCAACAGTGGCCTCTTCTTGACATTCCTAAGAGGAAACTCAGGACTATAATTTCTCAGCTTTCTTAGGACAACAGCCAACTGGGACATTCAACAAATAGTAGAGAATAACAACTGATTTCAGGAATAGGACTCACTGAAGCACTAAGAGTTCTAAGGATATTTTTGTTCTAATAATATTCACACTCAAATCCCTTCCATCATGATGAGCCATAAGTGGCCTTTTTATATTTCAATTCAGCACTTATCCCAATTCACTGCACCAGTCAATTGACTAATATTTAGAGGGAGGGCATCTGCTGTATGCATAACAATCTGCTCAGTGCTTTAGGGGAATTCCTTTAAAATCATCAGCTAATTACATGGATGTTCACAGAACGAGTACATCTATGAGCGATTTCCTTCATAGAATAAAGAAGTGAAACTTATAATACTACTACTATTTGTTAAGATATTTTTAAATTGTACATTCGGAATTATTCAATTTATAAGTCATGAAAGACTTCATCTCATAGTCAGTTACAGCTAACCCAGGACATTAAAAGAAGAGATTTAGCATTTTATAGTATTTTAGAGTAGGAAGACAAGGGATGACAGGGCACATGCGCTTTGCACAGCAAACTGCTAAGCGCTTTAAGGGAACATGTAAGCACCGTGGAAATGCCTTAAAATATTTAGGGAATATCTTCAAAAACTTGCTGATTACAAAAATGTTCATAGGATATGTCCATCCATGGGTTATTTCTCTCACAAACCACCCCAGGAAATGATACTATGATTTGCAAAATACTTTTGAACTCTTTAGTTGGCATTGCCTTTAGCCTGTGTTTACAAGTAATATGAACCACTGATTTCATTTGACATAGTTCATGCAGCTCACTAAAGAAAAAAAGAGGTCCTATTATAGCTCAGACCTGGGACTGACCAACAAATGACTTGCAAAAAAGGTAAAATGTAAACTGAGTCATACATAGGAAGAGAGGTCAGAGACGTGTAGTGAAGCAGACAGTACGCTATGCTGGAAAAAACTATAAAAATCAAATGATCAAGTGTGGGCCAATACAAACTGTGTTCCTGCAAAAGAGAATAGATACTTTTTGGGAAAAATTCAGAGGAATCAAAGAAAATTAGGATGACAGTTTGTACTAAGTTGTGTAGAGCAGAGCGCACCCATGAAATCTGATTGCCATAATACCACTGAGAGCCTTACACCACATACCCCACATACCAGAACTCTTTTGTTATTTACTGTGAATCTTGCCATCAATAGTTTAATGGGATTTATCATTTGGCCACATTTCATTCCTCATGTTGCTTTCATTAACTGGGATAAGCAAGATGTCTATTACAGAGCTCCTATTTTTCAAACTGTTTTCACCAAAGCTAGATACTATGGATCTTCCTTGTAGTCCATACTTCATTCTTTAATTCACAAGTTGATACAATCTTTTTGCTATTCTCCTTGTTTTTCATTGCTCAAAATTCCTTCCTATCTTGATGTAGAGCCTGAAGCCACAAAATCTGTTCCTACAGATAATGCTTAGAGTGGGTTATAATGCAGACAGATTTCTTTCACTTAAAATTTTTCTCTTGTACCTTTCAAGTCTTTGGAAAGTCATTACCTTGCTTTTCTTCATAAAGATTTATTTATTTATTTGAAAGAGTTACAGAGAGGCAGCCTTAGGTGCTGTGACGCCACAGCACCGGCCCTGTGCTTTACTTCTTGAACATGCAGTTATGTCTATGACTTCAAATGTGACCATAGAATACTTGTGACATGTATGTATCATGAGTGATGGACAAGGATAATAATTTTAATAAGGTTCCTAAAAGAAACAGCACACTGAAACTGGAAATCATTACAGGAGGCTCCCAAGGAATAGAAGAAACCGAAAATGAGTCAAAATAATAATCAAAAGTGTTCCAGGCAAAATGTGGAGGTAAATAAATGCTCCCAGAAAGCAAGGAATAGGCAAGTGTTCAGAGGAGAAATAATTTGGGTCTTTGAAGGAACTGCAGGTGACCTGGCACACGTGACATAAGGGCAGTGGGTAGGTGAGTCAGGGAGGATAACTGGGGCTTGTTATCAGGAATGGTCTTAGGAGTCTCCTCATGGATTTTATCCATTCTGAAAGTAAAGCAATGCCACTGATGAAAAGCTTAAACATTTAATAAAGAGGTAAAGAGTTCTAGTATGATTTCTCAAGCTACAATGCAGAGACTAGATTAGGAATTCTCAAAACTAGGCCTAAGTAGTTGAGCTAAGAAGATATGAGAACACTTCAAAAAACTTAGTACAAAATGGAATTAAAAGTTATTTTGATGCAATAATTTTTTAAATTCATATATTTTTTTCATAGTAAGCATTTTCCATAAACCTCCTGAAAACCTCTCTCATTTTTAATATTCTGAGAGATAATGGAAGTCTAAACTAGAAACACAGCAATGGCATGTAGTAAAAGATTCTTCTGATATTATGGAATAAAATCAAGAGAATTATCTTTTTTGCTTTATTGGATATAAATAATAAGCAAAAATAAATAAATCTACTCTCTGTGTATTAAGTAAATACATAAAATCATTTCCATGAAATTACTGAAAATTCAGCTTTTAAAAATTGTCTATTTTATTTATTTGAAAGAGACAGAGAAATGTTCCATCTGCTGGTTCACTCCCCAAATGCCCACAATAGCCAGGGATGTGCCAGGGCAGAAGCCTGGATCTCCATCTGGGTTTGACACATGGGTTGCAAGAACCTAAGTACTTGAGCAATCATTTATTGCCTCTCAGACACATTGGCAGGAAGCTGGATCAGATTCAGCAGAAGCTGGTGGGATTCAATTTTAGGCACTACAATATGGAATGAGGGTATCCCAACCACCAACTTAATTCACTGTGTCACAATATAAGCCCCATTATTATTATATTTCTATATATATCATGAAGGTCTATTCTTCATTATAGGGACACAATTTTTATAATTATATAAAATCATATTCCTCTTAATATGAATTGCTATATATTTTGAAAAGAATTTGCACTGTATTTATAGTTAGCTGGATTCCAACAATAATTTCCTATTAATTGCCTTTATCTAGGTATTACTTGTCTGGCAATAGCTTCTCTTTATCATGTATAGGCCCAAAGTCTCTGTCTAATTACCTTATTTCCCAGGTGAGGAGAAGATTTTTTATCCCAATTGTATCCAAACTCAGGCCAGGCCCTTCCTTTTCCAAATTACAGTCAACTCTGTTTTACAATGATAGTTATTCACCTGGGGTGAAGGGGTGGGGGTGGGGAGAGTCAGAGAGAGAGAGAGAGAGAGAGAGAAAGGGAGTGTGTGTGCGTGTGTGTGGTGCAGGTTTGAACCCTTTGCATAGTAGACTACAAAAATACTATATGAATTTTAAAGAAAATAGAAATTTTATAAAGAAATAACAGCAATCTGTATCCTACAAGCTTAAGTGCTGAAAACAAGGGATTCTTCCCTCTTCATTCTGTGCCAGATTGGAAAACTACCACATCGTAAACAGAGAGCCTGCATCATACTCTTAGACAGCATTAAGAAGCTTGCTTTTTATACTGAGACAGTCTTTATTCTATCAACTTTATAGAGTCTATGAAGATAAATGTTTAATTTTAAATGGATTTTAAATGTCCTTTTTCTTTTAAAATCAAAATTTTCCACATTGTTTCTTTATTTTTAAGTGTTAACCCACAAATTGAATACAGCCTGTGCTTGGCAAATGAATATTAAATGCTTTTTCCTGGAAAATGTGTTTGCTCATTAAATTTGACAGTCATTGCTTATGTGGTAAATGTTGTCAGTGCCAAGAACTGTCTGGCATGGCTGCCAGCTACAGGTCCATTATTTTAATTGCCTTTAACCTATAATCAATATTTACTACTTTCCATAGAAAGAGACTGCAGAGCTAAGCAGTATGAAAAGTGAGTTTATTGTTCTGTACCTTACTTTCTGCTTCTACATCTGAAAGATAATATTAAATGCTTCCTCTGAGTACTACTTTATCAAAACTGTTTCTTCCCACTTATTTTGCGAATTGCTCACATCAGCCAAATCATGTTGATTTCAAATGAATCAGTTTGAACTTAATGGCTAAGTGAAACTCAAATTCTGCTTCTTTGTAAAGTTATTTACATCTTTTTGTTTTTGTCATTGGAACTCAGTTCTGAATTTTAATATCATTTATTGTGGAATGGATGCATGCATGCATAAAAATCTCAAGGATCTGCTCTGGGAATTTGGGGAAAAGATGAGCCTGCAGATAAAAATAAAGAAGACCCTAATTGGGAAGAGGCAGAATGTAAAGGCAAGAATGGTGCTTGGTCTTTTAAACAAGAAAGTGGACAACAATGGGTCACTAAATACTTTTAAATTGAAAAGTGAATTTATGCAAATGGCATTGTAAAAAGATCATTCTGATGGTGCTGTGAAGAGAGACGGTAACAGTCAAGGAAAGAGGATAAGTTTAACAGAAGAAAACATAGAAGTAACTAAAAATTACAGGAATATTATGCATATTACTATGCTATAATATGTTTGTATATATATAATAAAGTGCAAACAGATGATATATCATCTGATATGCAAATAAACATATCTAGAAGAAAACATCAAAATGTTATTAGTACATTTTTATTTTCTCTTTTTATTTAGCTGCATTTTCTAAATTTTCACAGAGAGTGAATATTGTATGCATAATTTCTGAAATTGCCCACATGATAAAAGATTATAACACTGTGGTATGGATGTGGTCATGAAATTTGAGAAGCGGGCATAATTTTGGAAGTCAGTGTTAGATTTAACTAGAATTTGATGACCTTGACTTCATTCGGTGCCTAATAAATTTCATGTGGTTGGCCACATTCACCGCCAATGAAGCCCCACAATGTAGTTATGCCTCAAACATTAACTTGATGTGTATTGTAACCTCACTTTGTTAGATAGGAAACGTGTGAAGAAAGATGACAGTATTACAGTCAAGGAGCTTATATATGTGACTTATTATAATATAGCCTCTAGCTATCTGGCTTAATTAAATTGGGCAAGGAATGTCTATAACCAGAAAATCATTCAAATTTTCTGCCACAAAAATGAGTGTTTTTCCAAATAAAAGTTTAAGCTTCCTTACAATCTAACAGAATATTACAAGCTAAAATAGACTACGAATTAAACAAGGAATGTGTGACATCAGCCCAATAATATGTATTCTAGGTATAGAAAATATATAATAATTATAATAATTTTCAACCAGAGACAACAGACATCAACACATTATCATTTAGCTTATTCTTCAAACATTTTTGTTGGTCACTATGTATGAGCCCTGTATTAATCTCTGCAGAGCATACAAAATGGTAATAATGCACCCTGAAATCAAGGAAGCAACAAATGGATGAAAATCATAAGCCTTGAGATCTCGAAGGCCAAGTAAATATATCTCTGTATGAGATACAAATTACTTCAAGTGTTCCACAAAAAGAACTCATTTGGTTTCAAATTTTCAGAAGAAGTTGGTAATGGTATAATACACTATGGCTTGAATGTCTGACTCCTCCAGATCTCATGTGGAAATCCAATTATCATGGTTAAAGGATTAAGAGTTGAAATATTTAAGGAGTAATTGGGATGAAGTTTCCACACTCATGGGTAGAATTGGGGCCTTGTTAAAAGGGCAAGTTCGGCACCTTCACTCTCTTACTGTGGGATTACACAACAAGAAAGTCAACAGATGCTTGTGCCTTGATCTTGGTCTTAGTTCTCAGAACTGTGACCAAGTATATTTTTATTCTTTAAAAATTACCTGTTAATTATAAATGACCTTTAATTATAAATTATCTGGCCTTTCAGCTATTGTATTACACTAACACAGGGTATTGATACCTGTTGTGGAATATTGCTATAACAAATGCATTAAAATGCAGTTGTGGCTTTGAAACTGGATAATGCGTAGTGGCTGTAACAGTTTAAGTGAATGTTGGAAAAAGCTTGCATTGCAATAAATGCAACATGCCATTATGTAGGTAAAGTTGATGCTGGATTGAGTTGAGACTTTTGGAATCATGAGAATGGATTGAACGTAGTCTGTATATGGGACGCACCTGAGTTTCAGGAATCAAAGCACAATGTTATGGTTTGAATGGCTGTCTCCTCCAAAACACACATTGAAATTTAATTTCCATTTTAACAGTAGTAAGAAGTTGGACTTCTAAGAGGTAATTAAGCCATGAAGGATCTACCTTCATTGGTGATATTGGTACCTTGAATATTTGCCCCTTCCTTGCCCTCTACCTTCTACTATATGATGCTGTGGAAAGAATTATCCTGATTTTAAACTTTCTAGCATTCAGACCTATTAGAAAATATGTCATGGGGCCAGCGCTGTGGTGCAGAGGGTGAGGCTGCTGCCTGTGGTGCCAGCATCCCATATGGGCACCAGTTTGAATCCTGGTTGCTCCTTCAGATCCAACTATCAAATATGGCCCAGGAAAGCAATGGAAGTTGGCCCAGGTTCTAGGGCCCCTGCACCCATGTGTGACCTGGAAGAAGTTTCTGGCTCCTGGCTTCAACTTGTTGCGGTCATCTGGGGAGTGAACCAGTGGATGGAAGATCTCTTTCTTTCTTTTTCTTTCTTTCTCCCCCCCGCCAACATGGACAATCCCTTTTTAGAAACTTGTGTATTTCATTATGAACCACAAACCAACTGTGTATTTGGGACAGATCTAAGCTTGGTGTGTATTTTAGGACTAAAGCAGCAAAAGAAAGAGAGAAAGAAAAAAAGAGAGAGAGAAAAAGAGGAAGAAAGAAGGAAGGAAGGAAGGGAGGGAGGGAGGGAGGGAGGGAGGGAGGGAGGCAACAGAAGAAACCTAAGTTTCAGTTTACAACTTATACTGAAATAGAAGTGTTCAGAGACCCATAGAAAATAAACAGACAGATTAGAATTTCTAGAAATCCAGGAACAGATGAAATTCTGTTACTATAACTAATCTATCAATATGTAGTTGACACTGCACACCAACAAGCATCAGAGCTTCCAGGAAACCATGACCTCACCTAGCAAGCAAAACAAGATATCAAAACACAACCAGGTAAGTATTGAAATATTCAAAGACTCAGACAAAGATTTCAAAATAACTGTTTTAGGAAGTCAGTGAACTTTAAGATAATACATGGAAATGATTCCATACCCTAACAGAAAGATCTGACACAGAGATAGAAGCAATGAAAATAAATCATACACAAATAGTTCCACTGAAAATACACTATGTGTAATTGAAAACATGATGGAAGACATCAGAATAGAGCAAACAAAAGAATCAGTGAACTCAAATATCAGGTTATTTTAAAACACATAGTGGAGAAAGGAACAGATTCAACAGTAATGAAGAGAGCTTATGGGATCTATAGGACAACATATGAAGAACAAATATCCATATTATTGGAATTCAAGAACTTGAGAATATCAAAGGGGTAGAATGTGTATTCAAAGAGATAATGACAAGGAAATGGGCAAGGTTCAAGCCCAGCCCCAAACTGTACCCTTTTTAAATATTCAGTTTAATTCTGCCCCAGATATCACCCCCTATGCACACAATTCATATATGTGGATAACCTTAAATCTTAAGACCAACTTTCCTGAGAATGCCCATATTTCTTGAGAGTGTACTTCAGTTTGCATGCTTGAGAGTGTACTTCAGTTTGCATGCAAATAAATCTTGCTTCTCTGTTGACCTTTACTTATTCTTGTCCTCAAATTTCTTCTTGTATTATGGACAAGGACCAGGACAAAGGCAATTAGGAGCCTGGAGTAGGATTAGGAAACTCACCCAGACAAAAGTCATTGAGTTGTCCTCTCAACTCACTTTCTTTGAGCTGGAGAATCTTGATTTTATTCTGCTTTTCTTTCTTTGCACTGCTCCAATCTGTGGAATAACATATCCTAATCCAACAATGCCTGCTCACTCCAGTGACTGTTGGGGGTGGAAAGCCCAAGAGCTGACAGCAGGCAAATAGTATAATATTAGGTGTTTCATGATGAAGTTTGATTTGAGTGTTTGAGACTCACTCTCAAGTCATACAGTGCCCAAAATAATTCTTTGTTGTTACTACCACTTAGCAGTGAACTTTCTGTATTTCTTAACATTTCATTCATAACTTCTGAAGCTCTAGCCTTTTTGCTCCCTTGGGATAAGCATTCTACTATATATTGTACCACCCATACCAATGAGGTGTGTGTTCTCAATACAGTAAGCCCATGCCTGCTGTGTATAGTAAATGAATTCTGTCATCCTCAGGTCCCTAAGAAAACTTGTTGTCACTGTGGAAAGCCCTTTGACCACCCTCACATTCCTAGCTCTAACCCTATCATCCTCCATGTTCACGGGCTATGCTTTTGTCATTTGCTACAGTATTGCCATTCCTCACTTCTACTGCAGGACCCAGAATGGGGGGTCTGGATGTCACCCTTGGACATGATTGATGGGTATTCTAGAAATACTGCATTTGAAAGTTTCTCATATTCTTTTTTAATTTATTTTATTTGAAATACAAAGGAATAGAGGGGAGAGAGAGAGAGAGAATGAGAATGACCTTTTTTTTTTTTTTTTTTTTCTCCACCCACTGGTTCACTCCCAAATGCTTAAAATAATTAGGGTTAAACCAGGCCAAAGCCAGGAGTAAAGAACTTCAAATTGTTCCCTAATGGGTATCAGGAAAACAAAGTACTCAAACTAACTTCTGTTGCCTCCCAAGTACATTAGGAGAAAGTTTAATCAGAACACAGTGTAGCTGCGACTTAAACCACCTACTCTGACATCAGATGCATTCCAAGTGGTGGCTTACTCTATACCACAAAGCCCACTCCTCCACATTCTTTGAACACAGAATTCTTTACCCCTCCTTGATTCTATAATTTAATGCTAATGTATTTTAAGTCATATCAAACCAGTACAGGCAGGACCTGAAGTGCAAATCGTACTACTAGTCTGCTAAAATGTTAAAAGTAAGACCTAAAATCTCTCATGACAAACGCAGTTAACTCCTCCCTAGGCCCTGTGAACTCCTTGGCAAAATAAAGGAGCCAGGGGATACTCCTGCAGCACAGATTGTATTTGAGATCTGGGGCATTACAACTGAATTGGTCCACAAGAGCCTCCTCCCACGGGTGATGCCTAGGGTATCAAATGACATGCTCAAAATCCTCTTAACCTATTCTAGGTCCCCAAATGGGACCCTGTCTTCAAAAATGTGTGTTAACATGGGAGTTGAGGGCAAGTCCCTCTGCTCACAATTTACTTTGCCTCTGCTATACCATGCAGAAGATGTCCCCTTCTCCTACCAGCTTTTGATGATGCTGGAATACCCTCCCCTTTACTCAGCAGGGATTTGCCATCCTTCTGAGAACTTCCCTCAGGTTAACTGCCTTCTTCTGTGTAGGCTTACATCAGAATCCCAGTGTCTGCTTACCTTTGAACAAACTTATCTGTTCTCAGATGGACACCTAGAAGGTCTTTCCTCAAAGAGGAAACATCCACCTTATAATATGTAGATGATATCTTAGTCTACGGCCATACCACCCTGAATGCACCCGATCTCGTCTGATATCTTCATCTGACATTCTTCTAAGGAATACTTGGATGAAAACACCATCTAGGTCTGAACTTTAGGGAAACAAGGACTGAAAAGTTCCTCTAACCAAAGTCCAGTTCTCTAAACAGCAAGCTGTCTACCTGGGATATGTCCTGACCCCAGGAAATTGTGCCCTTTTAATTAAACAAATTGAAGCCATACTGTGTATATGGCAACTACAGACAAAGAAACAGGTAAGGATATTCCTGGGATCAGCAGGTTTTAGTAGAATCTGGATTCCAAGATCCAGGTTGTTAGCAAAACACCTGTTTGAGGCCTTCAAGTTCTGACCCTCTTGAATGAACAAGAAAACAACACAGGCTCTTTCTAGTGAAAATGGCATCTGCCATGGGGATTCATAATTTAGACAAGTCCTTCACCAGTTAGCCGAAAGACAGGAAATAGGCCTAGGCAAACACACCCAAAAATTGGTTCCATTTCATGCCCAATGGCCTCATTTTATATACAGCTGAACCCAGAGATCCCAGGATGACCTGGATGCTGGGAATGGTGCTGTGGCACAGCAGGAAAAGCCACTACCTGTGGTCCCAGCATCCCATACGGACACCAATTAAAGTCCTGGCTGCTTCACTTCTGATCCAGCTCTCTGCTGTGGCCTGGGAAAGCAGTGGAAGATTGCCCAAGTCCTTGGGCCCCGACACCTGCGTGGGAGATGTGGAAGGTGTGCCTGGCTCAGGATTGGCGCAGCTCCAGCCTGTGCAGCATGTGGGGAGTAAACCAGAAGATGGAAGCCTCTCTCTTTCTCTCTGCCTATGTCTATCTGTAACTCTGCCTTTCAAATAAAAATAAATTGATCTTTAGAGAGACAGAGAGAGAGATTGCTGCTACTGCATTTTCGTAGAGGAAACCACCAAATTCATTGTAGGCTAGCTTCCTGTATTTCAAATTCCACACAAAGTACAAGGGGTTCTGAGAATAAAGGATACCAATGGCTAGCAGAATGATGCCTTACTGAAAACTAGCTTCTCATTTTAGATTCATCAGTGATCATTCTCAAAACATGCCAGGTTCTGAATCTAGCTTTTCTTTGGCCATCTAAAGATACTGAAAAGCTAATCCATTCAGTGCACAGATATTGAGCAGAACTACCCCAGCAGGCATGATACATAACATAAACCTTTAAAGAATCCAGATGTTGCAGGATTTAACAATGCCAGCAGTTTCTTGAAGGGAGGAGATAGAAAGGTGGGCTATGCAATAGATCTGATCCAAGTTGTAGAGGCCCAGGAATTACAACCCAACGCCTCAGCTCAAAAAGTCAAGCTTATTACCTTGATTAGTGCCTTAAAACTGGGAAAAGGAGAGAGACTCAATAGTTTTCCAGAGTTTAAATGTTTTCCTTGTGCTACACAAAAACACAACAATTTGGAGAGAAAGAGGCCTACTCACTGTAAAAACTCTTCCATTAAACATAATTAATACACAGTTATTCTTAAGTGTTGAAATTTAACTGAAATGTGATCCCTGTTAAACATAAGAGTGGGAATAAGAGAGGGAAGAGATGTACAATTCGGGACATGCTCAAGCTGACTTGCCCCAAATGATAGAGTCAGAAACATACCAGAGGACTCGAATTCAATCCCATCAAGGTGGCATATACCAATGCCATCTCACTAGTCCAAGTGATCAATTTCAGTTCACAATTGATCATAATGAAAGGACTAAGAGTCAAAGGGAGCACATAAACAAGTCTAGCACCTGCTAATACTAACCAATAGAATAAATAAAGGGGAGAGTGATCCAACATGGGAAGCGAGATACACAGCAGACTCATAGAATGGCAGATGTCCTAAACAGCACTCTAGCCTCAGAATCAGCCCTTAAGGCATGCGGATCCGGCTGAAATGCCCATGAGAGTATTTCAGGCATGGAAAGCCAAGACACTCTGGCAAAAAAAAAAAACAAAACAACAACAACAACAACAACAACAACAAACACCTAAATGAGGGATCTCTGTGAGTGAGATCCCAGTGCAAAGAAAGGAAAGAACAGGTCTTCAAAGAAGGAGGTACCTTTCTCTGAAGGGAGGAGAGAACCTCCACTTTGACTATGACCTTGTCTAAACAAGATAAGAGTCAGAGAACTCAAAAGTCTTCCATAGCCTTGGAAACTCGTGACTGGAGCATAGGCAGATTACTGATGCCATAAGCAGGAGTGTCGATTTGTAAAGTCAAAAACAGGAGTCACTGTGCACTTACTCCTCATGTAGGATCTCTGTCCTTAATGTGCTGTACATTGAGATTTGATGCTATAATCAGTACTCAAGCAGTATATTTCACTTTGTGTTTCTATGGGGGTGCAAACTGTTGAAATATTTACTTAATGTATACTAAACTGATCTTCTGTAAAAAAAAAAAAGAAATTATCAATTCCCAACTTGACTCTCACTGGGATTAAACATGACAATAGGTCTGCTCTGATTTCATCATCATTTAAAAAATCATCTATTATTTTTCACTTTATGTTTCTGTGTGGGAGCAAACTGTTGAAATCTTTACTTAATGTATGCTAAACTGATCTGTATATAAAGAGAACCTAAAATGAATCTTGATGTGAATGGAAGGGGAGAGGGAGTGGGAAAGGGGAGGGTTGCGGGTGGGAGGGACGTTATGGGGGGGAAGCCATTGTAATCCATAAGCTGTACTTTGGAAATTTATATTCATTAAATAAAAGTTAAAAAAAAAACATGGTCAAGAGATTTTTGCTCTCCTCCAGGCAATTTTGGAAACTCTGAAGTTTGCTGCTATTAATTACAAGAGACACCATAAGGAACCAGCCATATAATGAGAAGAAATGCATTGGCACATTGGACAGCAAAGAAAGCTAATATTCAAGAGGTTCCATAAACAACTCCAACTTCCCATTCTCTAGATAGAGCTGTGTAAGTCTCTGCTTTAGCACACCTAAGATACAATGGGACCAAGAATGAAATTACTAAAGATTCCAATTGGATGCAGACTTAAGATCATGAAACCAGCCTCCAATGACCTCTCAATGGAAAATTATAAAGAAATGCATGACTCAACCAATCTGAGAAGGGATGCCTTAATTCGGATAATCTCTCATTACTTATAAAGGAAGTGGTCTAACCCTGTGCCAGCAGTCTACAAAATAACCAACAGGCAACCAAATCACCTCCTCTACTCACTCCCAAAGCAAAAGAATCTATCCTGGTAAGGATGGGCCAACAGACTGCACTAACATGGTCTTCATTGAAACGTTTACTGGATTGATAGAAATGTTTTTGACCTGAACAGAAAAAGCACAAGAAGTATCGAAAATTCTAATAAAAGAAATAGACCTACATTTTGGGTTCCAGGATCCTTGCAGAGTTACAATGGCTCCTCCTTTGTCTTTAAAGTAACTCAGAAGATACCAAAAATTCAAGGAATATCCCCCAACTTCCATGCTTTTATTGGCCTCAATTATCATGCAAGATTGAAATGATCAATCATTATCTTTAAAGTTAACTAGCCAAACTATGCCGAGACCTCAGAATCCTGATCAAAGTATTATTCACTGTAAGTCTGAAGATGAGGATGGCACCAAAGCTGTCTCTTATTTTAGCTCTATTGAGATTTTATGTGGGAGGCCCTTCCTCACCTCTAATATCGCCCATTCAAATATCCAAGATCAAATAGTATATGTTATCAATTTAGGTCAGGTGCAGAAGGCTCTTTCAGAATATGGCGACGTCCTCCCCCCAGTGCTAGATTCATGAACGCTTTACCTTCCCAGGAGATCAAGTTTTGTTAAAACTTGGAGACACTACTCTCTGACCAATTATAACCCAAATTGAAAGGACCTTATCAGATGCTACTCAGGAGTCCAAACACAGGTAAATTATAGGTAACTTCTATTTCAGTACATTTGTCAAAAATTAAATTTCTTCCTAGAGTCATCACAGGCACATCCAGAGATGATAATTTCTACCCCATGAACTAATTAAGGACCTTGAGTTTATCTTTAAAAAAATTAACTTTTTTTGTACTTTTGCCATAAACTTATTGTTAGAGAAATTAAGCCTGTTTTATTTCTAAGCTGATGTATTTTTCCTTCTTCTACTTTCTCAAAAATTGAACTCAGGGGGCTTCCATAGCCTTGGCAGCTCATGACAAGAGCCTAGGGTGATTACTGACGCCATAAACAAGAGTGTCAATTTGTTAAGTCAACAACAGGAGTCACTGTGCACTTACCCCTCATGTAGGATCTTTGTCCTTAGTGTGCTGTACATTGAGATTTAATGCTATAACTAGTACTCAAACAGTATTTTTCACTTTATGTTTCTGTGTGGGAGCAAACTGTTGAAATCTTTACTTAATGTATGCTAAACTGATCTTCTGTATATAAAGAGAATCGAAAATGAATCTTGATGTGAATGGAAGGAGAGAGGGAGTGGGAAAGGGGAGGGTTGCGGGTGGGAGGGACGTTATGGGGGGGAAGCCATTGTAATCCATAAGCTGTACTTTGGAAATTTGTATTCATTAAATAAAAGTTAAAAAAATAAAAAATTGCAATTGTTATGACAATATTCTGGTAATTTTTCTACCGTAATAGCATAGGAGAAAGTCTTACTACATACCATAAAATTGCTTTGAGAAAACTGAGGCTGCATTCAATGACTTAACCCAAACCATTTGCCAGGTCTTGCTGCAAACAAAATATTCATTACGTTCCCTTCAGTGGTCAAGTACAACTGACCAGCCTTCTATTACTTAAAGGCAGAGAAGGGAAGATTATGTGTAGTGGTGTAGTAGGTGGAGCTGCCATCTGCAATGCCGGCATCCCATATGGGCACTGGTTCAAGTCCCAGATGCTCCACTTCCAATCCAGCTCTCTGCTAATGGCCTGGGAAAGCAGTGGAAGAAGGCCCAGGTGCTGGGGCCCCTGCATCCATGTGGGAAACCCGGAGGAGGCTTCTGGCTCCTGGCTTCAGATCAGCGTAACGCCGGCCATTACAGCCATCTGGGAAGTGAACCAGCAGATGAAGGACCTTTCTCTCTCTCTCTCTCTCTGTTACTCTGCCTTTTACATAAATAGATAAATCTTTAAAAAATAAAAGCTGCTGGGGACTGGTGCCGTGGCGCCCTAGGTTAATCCTCCGCCTGTGGTGCCAGCATCCTATATGAGCACCGGTTCTAGTCCCAGTGACTCTTCTTCCAGTCCATCTCTCTGTTGTGGCCTGGGAAAGCAGTGGAGGATGGCCCAAGTGCTTGGGTCCTGCATCCACATGGGAGACTGGGAGAAGGCACCTGGCTCCTGGCTTTGGATCTGCACAGCTCTGGCTATTGCAGCAACTTGGGGAGTGAACCAACGAAAGGAAGACCTTTCTCTCTCCCTCTCACTGTCTATGACTCTGTCAAATAAATAAATAAAAATCTTTAAAAAAATAAATAAAGTTGCTGGATATACATTAACTAACTTAGGCTCATGGAAAACATATTAAGATGAAGCAGTAAAATGTACTCTTTTCTCTGACATGGCCCTTATGCTTATTCCTTCCTGGCACATGTGTCCTCATCCTATTTGTTAATTTTTTTCTTGCAGAATTCAACAATTCCATATAAAAGTTATGGTCATGCAGAGATCCCAGTCATTACCAGTGACAGGTAGTAAACCTCTAGGTTCTCCAGTGGAAACTCTAGATCAGTTAGCAAGGGATTTTCATTCTCAGCTAGGCAGTGACAATGCCCTGACACAGCATGAAGATTACCAAAGATGGACCTTCTTCCTTGACCTTCCATAAAGATTAAGAGACAAATACTCTGAGGGTTTCAAGCTGATGTAGGTAAAGAAGTAGCCATCAAGGAGGAGCTGAGATGACCAGACTCTCCATACAACACCGCCCGAACCACAAGACTGCCTCTCCCCTTTCCATGTAGAAATTCTCAGTGGCCATAATTTCTCCTTTAGAACTAGTGCAAGACAAAACTAACAGGCCTGCCAGCTGCACCGCCATGATGAAATCTAGCTCATTAAAATACAATTACAATAAAATTACCATTGAATTCTTATAATCCTATCTAGGAACTATATGAAGTCTATTTGCATTAGTAACTCATTAACATGAGAACAGATGAAAATTGTGTTGCAACAATTACTATATATTTGCTGTGACTCTGAGAATCTAATGCATTAATAAATTCCTTTAAATAATAAAATAAAACTATCATGGCTGCCATACCCACTCCCAGCATTTACTGATGCCATGATATTTTTGAGTTTTCAAAAAAGGGCAGAAAAATGTGTGGCAGTCAAGCCTCATAAGAAACTCCACTACTTATAAATATTCAATTAAACTCTACCACAGATATGACCCCATGTTCTTCCAGGACATAGAAAGGCATGGCACTGAGCACTTGAGGGCAGCTCTCCAGTGTGACTGCATTCCTTCTTCCTATGGACTTTTACTTTGCATGCAAATAAACATTGCTTCTCCACTCATCTTCACTTATTCTAATCCTTGAATTCCTGCTTGCATAACAGACAGGAATCTGAATGCATCCCACCACAAAAGGATGTTGAATGTTTTCATCCCAAGAATTGTTAGATGTTTAAAGAGACAATTGTATTTATTCTGACTGGCCATTATACAATATGTACATCTAGCAAAACAAGACATGATACCTTATGAATATGTACAATTTTTATGTTTCTACTCAATTTTTTGAAAAAAAAAAATAAGGGAAATCCTCTTCAATAAACAAATGAAAATTTTGTCTTGGAGGTATTTTTTGAAAACAAGTTATTTTTTATTTTTAAAGATCTATGTAGCAAATTATCAATACCTTTGTGTTTACATAATAGATATAAACATAATATACATAAAAATAAGCACACACATGTGTGTATATATATGCATATATATATATATATATATATATATATTTGGCAGGCAGAGCGGACAGTGAGAGAGAGAGACAGAGAGAAAGGTCTTCCTTTGCCGTTGGTTCACCCTCCAATGGCCGCTGCGGCCAGCGCACCGTGCTGATCCGATGGCAGGAGCCAGGTACTTATCCTGGTCTCCCATGGGGTGCAGGGTCCAAGCACTTGGGCCATCCTCCACTGCACTCCCTGGCCACAGCAGAGAGCTGGCCTGGAAGAGGGGCAACCAGGACAGAATCCGGCACCCCGACCGGGACTAGAACCCGGTGTGCTGGCGCCGCTAGGCGGAGGATTAGCCTAGTGAGCCGCAGTGCCAGCCATATATATATTTTTTAATAATTTTCAATTAGAGACTACTATTAAAGAGAGCTTTTCAGAACACCGGCAGGAACCACAAAGCATACGAGATTTTGTATACTTTTAACTTAACAAGTTTCATAGATGTTGCTGGTTTTCTGAGTTTCTGAGTACAAATGCAAGACACCTGAATCAGAGATAAAAGACTTTATTCCTCATTGCTAAACAAGCAGCATGAATAGCGTATTTGTGCAATATCCCCTTACTCCCAAGTCCCACGGGGACAACGGGAATGAATTCAGAAGAATGCCTACCTCTGCAATAGCATAGCTCAAGCCAGAAGAGGATCTTTGAGTTTAGGGAACTCCACTATTTTTAAAAGGGCAATCATACAGCTGATCTTGCTCTTAGGGAACATATCATCTTTGTGTTATTGCACATTAAGCATTCCCACACTTGCTTTGGAGAAAACACTGCCTAAATCTATCAGGGCTGTTTGCTACACCAAAATAGGCTTTAACAAAGTCAAGTTAATTACTTACTGGCAGAACAGCCAGAACTCTGAGAGACTTATAGAAAACTGTCTCTCAACAGGCATGAGAAAAACAGAAGCACCTTATCACACTGCTATACCCTGATTGTTCAGTGATAGAACACAGACTCCCCATTGATGATAGCAGTCACCAGCTTAAAATAGGATTCAGGGATAGCTGCTGTGACCCAATGGGTTGAACCACTGCTTGGGCCATCCGCATTCCGTATCTAAGTACCACATGAGTTCCAGCTCCTCCACTTCCGATCCAGCTTCCTGCAATTGCACCCCAGAAGACATCAGTTGATGATCCAAGCACTTGGGCTCACTCCTGCACACATGTGGGAGACCCAGACTGTATTCCAGATTCCCAGCTTTCGGTCTGTCCCTGCCCTAGCTGTTTTGCTCATTTGAGGAGTAAACCAGCAGACAGGAGATGTCTCTGTATGTGTCTGCCTTTCAAATATATACATATATAACGCATTTTATTTATTTGAAAGATAGTGACAAAGAGGTAGAGACAGGGAGAGAAAGATAGATATTTCATCTGCTGGTTCACTCCCCAAATGTCCATAATGGCAGGAGCTAGCCAATCCAAAGCCAGGAGCTCCTTCCAGGTCTCCCTCATGAGTACAGGGGCCCAAGTCCTTGGGCCATTCTCTGCTGCTTTCCCAGGCACATTAACAGGGAGCTGGATTAGAAGTTGAGCAGTCAGGATTCATACCAGTGCCCTTATTGGATGCCAGCACTGCAGGCCAGGGCTTTAACCCATTGCACCACAGTGATAGCCCCAATGAATATATTTCTAAAAATAGCTTGATTCATATTATAAATGAGAAAATAATGTTCTAATTTTCTGATATCTGATTGACATTTTCTATTTAGATCACACCCAAATTAAAGGTTTATGTCATTTAACATAACAAAACTCAATAAATATTAATTTACAAAAGAATAAATATAATTTAAATTATCTATATAAATAGTTCAAGATATATATGTGTGTGTGTATATATATATATATTGTGTTGATACCTTTTAACAGTAAAATCTATGCATTCTAAATATTTGAGTGGACAATGAAAAACACATTACTCAAATTATGTGTTTTAGCCGGCGCCGCGGCTCACTAGGCTAATCCTCCGCCTAGCGGCGTCAGCACACCGGGTTCTAGTCCCGGTTGGGGCGCCAGATTCTTTCCTGGTTGCCCCTCTTCCAGGCCAGCTCTCTGCTGTGGCCAGGGAATGCAGTGGAGGATGGCCCAAGTGCTTGAGCCCTGCACCCCATGGGAGACCAGGAAAAGCACCTTGCTCCTGCCATCAGATCAGCGCGGTGCGCCAGCCGCAGCGCACTGGCCACGGCATCCATTGGAGGGTGAACCAACGGCAAAGGAAGACCTTTCTCTCTGTCTCTCTCTCTCTCACTGTCCACTCTGCCTGTCAAAAAAAATTATGTGTTTTTACATGGATATATCTAGAAATGCTTGTCTTGTTTTATTAATCTATATTGATATAACCACACAATTTTTGAGCACTTCGTTGTGGTAAGTTCTTAAAGCTACTGTCATCTTCCTTTTACAAAAACACAAATTATAACAGAATAGCTCATTATTTAAGAAATTTATTTATCTTAGAGACCAGGTTTATGCCAATTTGTGGCCAAGTTAGGATATGCACAAACCAAGAAAGTTACCATTCCAGATATCTTGTTTTTTTATACCAACCTTTTATTATTAAAAGTTTCAAATATAAATAAAATTGAAAATATAATGAAACTAATCTGCTTCACATTTAAATTAATCGTTTCTAGATTTTAATTAATATCTTCTTTAAGAATAATTTACAAGGAACTTATCTATTGAGATATTCTACTACTATGCACATACTACAATGCTTTTATAATAAACTGAAAAAATCTCAGTTCCTACACCATTAATATTTTTACTTATTTTATTTTCCAATATGAAAAATTATTTTAGGCTTGTAATACCATTTTTCATAGTAAACAAACCTTCTGATTAGAAGATTTTTTTTACTTCTTTTTAACCTTAAAATATATTTCACTATGCATATATACGGTTAGAATTTTACTCATGAGTTATTTCTCTGAGTGCATATATTTAGGAATTGTTAATAAATAAGTTTATATACTTCTGATTTTTAACTTTGTTTTTAATATTCAGTTTTATTTCTATTTCAAAAAATAAACTCAATAGCAAATTTTGGTTTCCATCCATATTTCTTCCCTTTACTTTTACCATCCCCCAGAAGTATATATTCTCATTATTTCTAGTTGATCTCTTCCTTTATGGCTAACATATTCTGTATTTCACCTTTAAAAAATAAGCAAAAATGATATAAGTAGCTAATAGATTGTCAGATATATAGATGAAATGGCTTTCTTATATTAAATGTAGTAATTATGTAGTATTCTTAATTTTTTAGTCATTTATTTTCATTTTATTTGAAAGACAGAGAAGCAGAGACACTGAGAAAGATCTTCCATCTGTTGGTGCACTCCCAAAAGGCCCACAATATATACTAAATAATTTAATTATTTAGTAATCAATAGAGCCAGGGCTGGGCCAGATCATAGCCAAGAGCCAATATGATTGGCAGGGATGCAAGTGATTGAGCCATCATCTCTTGTCTCCCCAGGAACACCTAACAGGACGCTGGATTGAAAGCAGAGGCCATGGAGTTCAATTAGGAACTCTGATTTGGGATGTAAACACTCCAATCATGACTTACACATTGCACCAAATATCTGCCCCAACTCCTATAATTATTTTTTTCTTCTACTAACCACAAGCACTTGCTCTTACTGACAGCTCTTCCCTGTTCTTCCTTTTTTCCCAACTATCCTTGGCAATATTCTATAGACTGTCAGCCTCTCTTTGATAGGCATTTATGGTATAATTGTTTCCACAACAAAATCACAGGGAAGAATTTTATTGAGGTATAATTTAATTTTATGGAGAGTTATCTTTAGGGTAGACACTTATGATTAGACTGATGAGTCAGAAAGGAAACCCATGGGTAATTGTGTAAGATATTTCTAAATCCATCTCTGCTAATGGAATAAGGTTTGGAAGTCTCACCAGCAATTAATAAGAATGTTGTTTTCCCTGCAGCCTTACCAACAGATGGAATGTTCAGGTTTTTGAATTTTTACCACACTTATATACAAAGAAGAAAACCTATCTTTTAATTTTGAGCTATTTACCCAGACGTGCTTACTTGATCTTGCCTTCCTTATTACATGCATTCTGTGTATATTAGAATACATCGCTAAATGAAATAATTACCAAGTGGATCACAATTTCAAGAGTAATGCATTTTGATGATAAACTTTTCAAGGTACCATGTTCATAAAAATTATCTGTGTCAACTGCTCAATTTATCTCTAGCTATCAGTTGAAAGCACTGAATAAATGGATAAAGGTTGTAGCAACTGAAGTCTTTAAATTTTTTTTTATTTGTTTGAAAGAGTTACAGACAGAGAGGGAGGGAGGGAGAGAAAAAGATCTTCCATTTGCTGGTTCACTTTCCAAATGGCTGTGACAGCCAGGGCTGTACCAGGATGAAGCCAAGAGCCCAGCGCTTCGCTTCTTCCAGGTCTCTCATGTGGGTGCAGAGGCTCAAGCACCTGGGCCATCTTCTGCTGTTTTCCTGGGTACATTAGTATGGAACTGGTTTGGAAGAGGAACAGCCAGGACCTGGACCAGTGCCCAAATGGGATGCTGGCATCACAGGTGATAGACTAACCGCAATGCCACAACACGAGCCCTGTAACTGAAGTCTTCATTAATCACAGTCCAACGATTTGTTTGGCAAAATATGAAGTAGCAATAGTTGAGGAACTGCCCATTGGAAGTAATTATGCATGGCATTTGATTAAGAAGTTTCTATGGCTGCGTATTATGGGAAATACATATGAAAGGTTGAGTTTACCTATTCTTATATCATTAATTGATAAATTTAACATTGTTTGACTATTAAGCCTAATTAAATTTAACTTTAAAATACCCTTTGGGTTCAGTCATTTTTTATAAGCAGAATTTTAAATGTCTAAGTACTTTTTAAACTTGGTCAATGGCTGTAATCCAAACTTCTTAGGTCATATTCAAACCCTGTAGCTTCATTCTATTCACATAAGCATGTCAAGAGTGAATGCCATGATGAAAATCCAGCCTTGAAAATTAATCCTCTTTTATGATTCTTTCCATTAACTGCCCAAGTCCCTGTGCCAGCCAGCTGGAACACCAGCTTACATAATGTTGTTCAGGTCTTAGAAAGAGGGCCAATATTCATGCCATGAGGGAAAATTGCACAGATTTATATACCTGGGTAGAAACATAAGGATCATAATGTACACACCTCTGAGTTTTCAGATTAGAAAACTGAGGCATACAGAGGTAAATTAGTGCTGAAGGTCAGATAGCAAGTGTATCTCATAGGAGCACCAGAAGTCCTAGTTTTCATACTTCTAGTCCCAAGTGCCCCTGACTTCCTCAGCTGACAATTTCACTTTTCAATTACATATGCATTCATTTGTGTGTATGTTTCTTTGTGTATTGATAGTTGAATTAATAAAGTTCCAAGAAGTCACAAGTACTTAGCAAGCGCAGCATACAGGGTTCTTTCTTGGTGGAGTTCTTGTCCTGAATTAACTGGTTAGAGCACCCACTGTTTAATTGCAAAATCTTCATTTCCCTAGGTGTTGCACTGTGATGTCAACTCTAAGTGGGCCCAGATAGGCTTTCTGGCTGAGATGCAAAGAGCTTGCTTTGCAAATGAGGTATTTATGAGCAAGTTGTTCTTAAATGGTACACCTCGCTGGGAGCAAGGTAGGTATTTGACATTTTCTCCTTAGTTTAGTAACAGCACAATCATTCACTTTGATTTTCTCAGCTCCCTTATGCATTCAGACATTTACCTCATATCAGGACAACTGCAATAAATTCTTATTTCTTATCCCTTGGATACTCAAATAGTTTGAATTATTTATACTCCCAAATTCATGAAGGAGTTTGATCTCCAAGTTTATGTTAATGACAGTTAGAGGGTGGAAACCTAATTCAACATGGTGTTTAGATTTGGGGCCTTTGAAATATGAGTAGACTGGATTAGGTCATTAAGGGTTCCCATGATTGAATCCTGGTGGCTTCAGAAGGAGGGGAAGAGGACAGAGAGACATAGACAGACATTCCCACTCCCTGGCATCAAGTAGGCTATGATCAGATATTACTCCTAAACCTCACTACGAGAACTAGGAAACAAGCTTCTTTTCTTTATGAAGTTAGCTTGCCTGAGGCAATCCATTATACTAATGTAAAACAAGTCACAAATGTATTTCATCTACTCTCACGTCATCCTGCACTAGCCACCAGAAGTCAATATAAACACGTTATTCCCTCGTTTGTTTGAATTCAGACTCCTTACTCGGCCAGTCAGCATGTCACAGTAAAGAGCACTTTGGGTCTTTCTTATACAAGTTCCGCAATGTAGGCAAATGGGTCATCCTGTGAGATTTGGGGAAAAAATCTTTGGCTTTTTGCTCCATAACTTCTTTCCCTAATGTTTTTGTAATTCTCAACACGATATCCTAGTCATCATTTATGTCCTTGATAGGCCCTTTCTTCTCCATGCATGCTTCTGTATTGCTAGCTTGTTCCTCTTATAATAGTGGTTCTCAACCTTCACTGAATACAGGATTTGACCTTCAAAATAATATTGGTACTCACAATTCATCCCTATATATTATATGCAAACTTAATTTGTCTGGGGCATGTCTAACTACTGGAATTTTTAAATTCTTCCCAACTAACTCTAGTGTGTCAAGTTAACAAACATTGGCACATGCTAGCCAGTTATACATTACCTACACAGTTCATAAAATAATAAGACACACATTAATTTTGTGATGTTTGTATATTGTATAAATGTTTACATATTTATGGATACCAGCAGTAAAATTATTTTCTATTTTACTATACCATGTAATATGAGCATAAGCCATATCTCATAAAATGAATTTGAATGTCCAAAAAACATCCTTATTTTAAATTAATTTCAAATTTCTCTGCCAATTTCAAATCTGTACTACCCATAATCACCAAGATTTGTCACTTCAACAAATCATTGTGGTATTCCAGATAATTTTGTAAGAGGCAGGAGGAAAAATAAGTTCAAAGCCTGATTATGCTCAGTGAGTTGAGGCAAAGCTAGGAGGCCAGGGTGACTACAGAGGAGAAAGCAAAGGAAAAAATGATGGGAAGGAATGGAAGCCATACAGCAACAGCAGCAGATGATGTACTAAAGTGTAAGTCATTATCAGGCTTTAGCTTTTTACTGTGTATGAGATTGAGAGGTTGAAAGCCATTGGAGTAATGCAGTTTGAACAAAGAAATGGCATCATCTGACTTAGATTTTTTAAATATTACTTTTTTACACTAGGGCATGTTGGTATGGATTAAAGGAAAAGAATAAAGTAGTCACCAGAAGCAATAATATTGATTAGGAGACCATATTAATAATCCAGGGATAATGTAATACTGATCTGAAACAAAGTCATAGTGAATGTGGTGAGAAATACTTAAATTATGGATATATTATTACAATAGCTTCAGTGGGGTCTGCTATTGGATTAGACGTGATAGAGAAAGAGGGGACCCACACTTGACTCGAAGGTTCTATACTGAGCTAATGAAAAGAACTCATTCTATATGAGCCAAATGATTACCACCTTTCCTCAGTATAAGATGGAAATGAAACTAATGCTCACATTAGAGTATTGCTTTTAGTATTAGGTTAGCTAATATATGAAAATTGCCTGGGATACAGCTTATCACAATGTGTATTCAATCACTGATAGCTATCACGGAGGGACTCAGTCAGTGCAGACATTGGAAGTGAGTTACATTTGAGCATTAATTCATCAGCTGAAGTATCTACTGGGAATGAGATATGAGTGATCGCTGTGTGCCACTTGAATTATATTTCTAATTTAGCTATGTTAAAATATCTTTTTAAAAGTAAGATGTGACTAGTGTTAGTATTTATCTTTCAGCTTCAAAATTAAAGAGATTTCCATAGAGGAATATGAAATCTAAGCTCTGTAAATTAGGTGATTGGAGGCTAAGCTGGTTGCTTGACTTTGGAATGGGAGTAGTACAGACTATTAAATGAAGTAAATATTTACGGATAACATGCAAACTGCTTCAAAGAAGCTTGATTACAAAGAAGATAAACTCACAATTAGGTTTCATATCATGTGTATGTTCAGAAATGCAAAGCAGATAGAACAGAATCCAGATCTTGGCATAGCAGAAATGGATCACATAACAATGATTCAGTCAATGATCAACTACATTTAAGATGGTGGTCCTATTTACTTATACTTTAAATTCTTAAAGAATGAAAAAATCCTATTACCTAGTGACTTCATAGCAATTTTCATTCAAAACAACTGATTACTCATATGTTTGCAATGCTACTGTTGTAAACAAACCTACTGTGTTATCAGTCACGTAAAATTCTGGCACATAAGAGCATAATTATGTACAATGCATAATACTTGATAGAAATAACTAAACAACTACGTTACTGGTTTATAAAGTGTGCTTTTTCATCATTAGAGTCTATTCCTTCCTAAATATAAAAAATGTTTACCATAAAACAGTAGTCTGTGTCAGCAGTGGCCTCCTACATTTTATGTTTACTATATCTCTAGAATATATCAAAGATGCCATGACAGATGAGTGACCTATATTACATACGTTTGTGTAAGTATACTCCAATGTTCACATAATGACAAAATTGCCTAACAATGCATCTCTCAGAAAATTTCCCCATGGTTAAGTGATGCATGACTGTAATTGCAAAAATTGAAGTCCTTGTAAGGTCAGTAAGCCTGGCACAGCAAGTGAGCACTTAATAATTACTTCTTCAATGAGTAAATGAACAAAAAGTAATAACACATCAGTAATATGAAGGCAAACTTTAAGAGCCCCTGTAGTGATTCAACATTTTATACTGTGTCAAAGGAAATTGGTTAAAAAATGAGGGCTAACATTTATGATTGTGTGATCACACAATTCCTTTGAGCCTTTGTTTATCTGTAAAAATGGGATAATAATTCTTACCCTAAGGGTATTAATAAAAATGAAATGTATGAATGTTTGGGATGTAGAGGTCTAGAATAAAATTCAAATATCAGCAGATAGGCGGAACTAAAGAAAATAATATCTAAGTCTAAGAAGCTTAAGAGGTGTTTACAAATCTCTGGTGAGGAGATAGGAATACAAATAAGATCACACAGATGGCCTACATATTGCTAATGGCTCCAGGTGTCTTAGTTGCTTGTTAAGTAAACTTGTATGCAATTTATCAATAATATTGTTCAGGTCCCCTCATCTAATTCTTTTTGTTACTACCATTAGTCTAAATTATCATACAATTTGAGGTATTGTAAATCAGGCATACTTGAAGCAGGTAGCTCTAACTGTCCATCTGGCTATGATTTGGAGCCAAGACAGGGACTGCACAGGCTGGACAATGAGATAGAAAAGGCACATTATTGCCCAAACAACCATTATCCAAACAAATATTACTTTCTGTGCATAATACAGCACCCAAAAAAACTTCCTTCTTTTGTTAGAAAGAGGATTTTTCAAATGACACATAAATGCAGTTCTTTGCCTGTGGATTTGAGAAGGAACTATCCTAACTCCAGGTGTGACTAGGAGCTTGATTACAATATATTCTAACTAGTACCATATTTATATACCTATAACATAAGAAAACTAGATATATTTTGCTCACAAAATGTATTCAATAACTTCCTAATTACTACACGTATTGTTGGAAAATAGGCTGTAATACCAACTGGTCATTAAAGCAACCTAAATTAATATTTAATAAAATAATAACCATATGCTGGTCCTTGGCATGTTTCCCCTTAAATTCACCCCCTGTCCTTCTCCTGTGTTCTCTGTAACATGAAGCATTGCATTTCCCTGATACATACGCCAAGAAGCTTCTGCCTGTGATCTACCGATGGGAGATACAGTAAGGACTGGAAAGATTAGAAGACACAGGAAGGGAGAGGTCAAAGTATTTCTAGTGTTCACTCTCTCTCCTCTCTCCCTTCCTCTCTCTACCTACCTACCTACCTACCTACATACATACCCAGAGTGGCATCTCTAGTACCACACTTCCCATATTTGTATACTTTCATAGCACAATATTCCCAACATGGTCCAAACACTCCAGGCCAATCTACCTTGCTTCTCTGCTTGGTCCAATAATTCCAGATCCAGGGTTCCATGACGCCACCCTTCCCAGAGGTGTTAGTAGCTTTCTGGCATTGCTGACTTTTAAGCTGCCTTACAATTCCATATTATGCTTATTACTTTTTCTATCACTTATGCAAAAACTTCTTTGTAATCAAATCCCTTCACTTGAAATGACCATGGTGTTTTCTATATATTTGATTGGATCTTGATACATTAGACCCAAAAGTTATTAAATGATGTTTATTCCAGGAAGAATAAAAAATGAATTGATGGCCTACAAGTAACTTTTAGAAAAGAAATATCTCAGCAGAAGGTCCTTGCCTATGGATAGTCCCAAAGTCCTTAGCATACTAAAATACAGGATGGATTCATAATCAGTTATGTGTGCAGCATGTACCTAACATACTCTGAAGAGCTATTTTTGCTTGTTGGTTTGTTTTCTTCATGAGATATCCACAAATGCCTCAGAAAGTAGTGTTACACAATAAAACAATTTGAAAATTCTGATCAAAATAAACTATTGTCTATAAATTCTGTATATGGGAATTACATATAAACACATCATAAATAACATGTTATGAACCAATTTTTATACTTTCTTCCCCAACGCCATTCGACATATTCCAGCTGCAATAACCTAAAGCAAATATCTTGAAAATTAAACGAAAGGTGTATTAGGATAGTCACACAAAAACAGCCCCCCCCCTCAATTTTAAATCCATTTGCAATATTATGGTGAGTAAAGGCAAGTTATTTCATGCTAAAACATCTTTTGCAAATTTGGTAATTGGATCCAGTTTTCTGAGTTTGCACCCTGGAAATGCTACTGCATTTCATTTACAATCAAAGTGACTGGGTTTGAAATGATATTAAATGTACCAGATTGAGGAAAAAATCCAAATGGATTTTTACAGAAATGTTATTAACTTGGAACCGGTTCAATGGGTATCTGGCATTTTCACATTGGTAGGGTTGATTTGTAGAGTGAGAACAATGAACTAGAGAGATAGAGAGCTCTGTATTTAACATTCATGTTTGTCATTTCTGAACCTGGGTTGAGAACTGATTAAATTTTTGCCTTGTAGTTTTAGGGTTTTGTGACATATAGAAGCTTTGTTATAGTCAGTTGCCCCTTGTAGATTATCAGTTTACATACAGAATTTTCCATGAAAGTGCTTAGCTGAAACAAGAATCAAAATAATACAAGCAGCAAAGAGGACCTTCTACAATTAAACTCAATTTTCCATTCTTAAATGCTCTCAATGAAGTATGTGGAGTTTTAGCCCCTCAGGTATTTGTTAAAATGATACGATAAGCTTACCTTATATACAGATAAAGTAGCCATTTAATAATGAAGTAAAATAAAATAAAAAAGAAATGGGTAAATATCAGGAAATAATGAAATATATAGATCAAATTAGGTAAGAAAGCAAAAAGAATCTCAATGAGTAAAAGTCTAAAGAAACAGCATAGACAATATCTTAATATCCCCAACAGTGACCACCAAAATGTCTTGTGCATAGCAGTGTTCCATGTATACAGGTGACTTGTCTCAACATAATATGTTGTGGGAATCAAAACATTGAAATGGAGTCAAGGGGTTTGAATGGTAGTATCCAGATGTGACTGTAACCAGGTGTGTGGTTTTGTGTTAATCACTCAACTACATTCATTATTTGACAAATACTTATTGTTTCTCTACTCTTTGATAATCACACATCTAGGTTATGGGGATTCTCTTGGAGTTCATACTAAAAGGGGATGGGTATGAGCAACACAGGCAATAAGAAACCAAACACATGTTAATGAACTAGCAGGTGATTAAATGGCCACTGACTGCTTCTATGAGCTCATCATTCCAGGTAGGGAGAGGATTAAAATGCCAACAGGAAATGTAGTTGGATTATCATGGGAAAGAGGGAAAATGGTAGGTATGAGCCAGATCATATCAGACTTCCTACCTCTCCAGAACTATCTTTTCTCATTCACAAAGTCAGGTTTTGGGGGCAAATAAATTTCAAGAACTCACAGTTCTAAACATCTACCCTGGTGTGAAGATAAATTTCATGAATACACAGGAAGAAGAGAGGATGAACCAAAGAAAACACAGACGATTAATGGAGTGGCTGAGAGGGAGAACAATAAAAAATCAGTTATGGCTGTGATGTTGAATAATTGTCATCAAAAACTAGGTTTAATTATAAAGCAAAAATGTAATAGAAAAGGCAATGCATTATATATTAGCAGCTTAAACAAATCAGTTTTGATTTATTTCTTTTCTTGATATTATTACATATATTTTATTCACAAAAGATTAAGTTGTTTTTCCATTATTATCCTTTCCAAAGTGCAAGTCATTTTGGTTCAATTACTTATCTCTATCTGGTTTACTAGATAAGTATGGAATAGCTACCAATATCTATTGCAGAAATCCTTATTCCATTCCTTCTTTAGTGTTCTCTATGGAATTTAGGCATAAATGATGCTATATTATAGCAAGAATAACTTTAAGTAAAAATAATCTAACTTTGGTCAGTGTGACAACAGTGTACTATTGGAAGCAGCAGCTGTAGGGAAGTGAGAAAAACATTGTTATGCAGAAGAAAGTGTACCTTGTTCCTTTAGCAGCCAAAGTTTCAGCCAATCACATTGGAAGCTCTAAACTGGTATGTTCACTCACAGTTGTCCCAAAGAGAAAGAGGCCAAGCTTTTCTCTATGTAGGCTGTGCCAAATCAGCGGTTACTACTGCCTTCCAGTAGAAAATTTACTCAAAGAGAGGACTGTGATCTCTTCCTGGGCAACGCTATTGCAGCTGGGGGAATGAGTCTTCTCAGTCCTGAAAGAAATCTACCACATCCGGCCACTATGGAGGCTCCAGTGTGGTAGAGCAAAAGTAATACAGTGACTGAAGTTAATGAACTTGGTGGAAATAGGATCCATACTTGTGAGATTTTGAGCTGACTTTTAACTAGGCTGATTTATTTTATGATCTACAAAAGTAAACTGTTGGGTATAATAAGATAGCTTATTCAAAGAGCCTCTCTACTCCATTCCTGCTTGTGTCTTCTCAAAGTTAACACAAAAAAAGAAAGCCAAAGATCGTAAGTATTTCTTAAATCTATGGCTCTCACCAGAAATGGAATGGAGAGTCCATGACACTTTCATACATGGGTATCATCTATATCTTCCTGAGCCTCTGTAATGGTAACAGAATCCAAGCTTAGCTAGCTCACTCTTTTTTGTTCTCTACACAATCATGACTGGGGCTACTGGTCTCACTGAAATCATCTAGGAAGACATAGGCCAATTCTGTACTGTGCACCGATGCAGATATTATCTTTATTGTTTTGGCACAACAGCTAAAATGTGTGGGCCTATGCTGATGAGTATTAAATTAGATATAGGACTTTGGGAAGGAAGTAGAGAAAGTATACCATTCTGGAAGCTCTTGCTCAAGGAGAGTTTCTCTATTTAATTTAGTGTAGCCAATATTACTTTTCTAAAAAGCTAAACTCAAGCCTCATTTATTTGGAAAAGCTAATGTATATTGCCTACAATACAAATCTACTTATGTTCTTCTGAATCATTGAATCTCTGGTAAACCTTGGAGCTGGTTTCTACAGTTATATTGTTCAGAAAACATTGATCAAATATTTACGGTGTACCTGTCCCTTGGCTGAGGGGAAAAATATAATGTTGAGACAGATAGTGTTCTGGTCCTCAAAAACCATCATGGATTTAATTAGAAAGAGAGACAACTGAGCAAGTAATTACAGTAGCATGTGATATGTATATGTATATAGAGAGGTAGTCTCTATGTTTCATCCGCTGGTTCACTCCCCAGTTAGCCACAATGGCTGGGCCGGGCCTGGTTGAATCCAGGAGCCTGGAACTCCATCTAGGTCTTCCACACAGGTGGCAGGGGGCCCCCTCTGTTTGGTTTGTTTATTTTTCTGTCATGAATATTAGCAGGAATCTGGACTAGAAGTGAGCAGCTGCTTCCGTACTTTTCATACCGGGCTCCAGCTTCCCAACAGACCATACCAAAGAGGCAGAGGTGATCACCTAACTAACCTGATTCCTGCCACTGGAAGTGGCCTCTAATGGGCCCTGGGATATGGGATGCCTTTGTCACTACCAGCAGCTTAACTAACCCATTGCCCGACAACGCTTGACCACCAAGTATGGAATCATGAGACCTGAGGTGGCCAAGCAAGAAATTCAGAGTATCCTGAAGGCCAAGTTCAGTCACTGGTAATTTTTAGTGATATAACGCTGTCAGATTTATCTTTTTAAATGTTTTATAACAGTGCTTTTACAGCACCTAAAATTTAAACATTAATAACTAACCATTTTTTATTTAAATTACTCTTCACAAAAATCTTATACGACCAGGACTATTAGCTTTGTCACTTGACTTGCATTAAATATGACACCTAGAAATGCTAACTTGCCCGAGTTAAGATATCATTGATATGAAGAATGAATTCCCAGAGGTCCAGTTGTCTAAGTTTATATTTAAAACTGAATGGTTTCATCTTTTTTTTTTTTTTATTATTTGACAGGGTTATAGACAGTGAGAGAGAGACAGAGAGAAAGGTCTTCCTTCTGTTGGTTCACTCCCCAAATGGCTGCCATGGCTGGTGATGCGCCAATCCAAAGCCAGGAGCCAGGTGCTTCCTCCTGGTCTCCCATGCGGGTGCAGGGCCCAAGCACTTGGGCCATCCTCCACTGCCTTCCCCGGCCACTGTGGGGCTGGACTGGAAGAGGAGCAACCAGGACTAGAACTGGCGCCCATATGGGATGCCAGCGCCCCAGGTGGAGGATTAACCAAATGAGCCACAGCACCGGCCCCTCATTTGTTCTTTAAAAGATTTACTTATTTATTTGAAAGGCAGAGCAAGAGAGATATCTTTCATCCACTAATTTACTTCCTAAATGGCTACAACAGTTTGGACTGGGCCAAACGTAAGTCAGGAGCTCGGAATTCCAACCAGGTCTCCCATGTGGGTGGCAGGGTCCCAAGGATTCAGACCATCGTTTGCTTTCCTGTGTTCATTAGCAGCCAGCTGGATTGGAAGTGGAGCAGCTGGGACTCAGACAGGCATTCATGTAGGACACCGGCAACCCAGGTGTCTACTTAGCCCACTGAGCCAAAAGGCCAACCCCTGAAGGGTTTGTGTTTTTACTTTCGTTTCCGGATCAGGAGCTTGATAATTTTGGACCAGAGAAGATGTTTTGAACTTGCTAATGACAGAGGAAATGTTTGACCAATGATAACAATCTGTGTATATTTTTCAGATAGTCTTAACAGAATGAGTGTGATAGGAATGGGGGAAAGCAAGGGAGATTCCAAGGGTTCTACCTGGAGACTTGGATGGGATAATGGAGCTGCTGTCAGTTACTAAGTCTCCTCTTGGAAAACACTAGGAATTTATTTTTCTTACTTCTTAATGCAAGATTCTGGCATTCATTTCAGTGACAATATAGAAACTTGGGGTAAACAGTCTGAATAAAATATCCTAATGCTAAGAATAAATACTTTTGAGGCTTTCACACTTGAGTTAAAAGATTTTACATTAAACTTATTTCTTAGAAATAATTGGTTTTATTTTTCTTAATTTTTTAAAAATTTTATTTATTTGACAGGTAGAGCCACAGACAGTGAGAAAGAGAGACAGAGAGAAAGGTCTTCCATCTGCTGGCTCACTCCCCAAATGGCTGCAAGGGCCGGAGCTGCACCGATCCGAAGCCAGGAGCCAGGTGCTTCTCCTGATCTCCCATGGGGGTGCAGGGCCCAAGCACCTGGGCCATCCTCCACTACACTCCCGGGCCACAGCAGAGAGCTAGACCGGAAGAGGAGCAACCGGGACTAGAACCAGTACTCACATGGGAATAATTAAAAGGCTAAAATTTCAGCTCTATTTTTAGTAAAGACATTAATTAGCCAATATTCTAGGGACTCTCAATATTTGAAAATTGTACAAGTCCTGAAAATTGTACCTCATCAACTTTTTATAATTATAACAGAGAAGAAATTTTTATGACAATTTTTTCAGCATTTCCTTTTTTTTCCAGATAGAAAACTGAACTATAAGATTTGCTACCTGATGAATTCAGAAATGATTTGTATAATGGCGAAAAGATGATTTTCTCTTCCTTTTTTAAGCCCTTTGCCCAGAATTACATCTTCAATAATAAACTGTGGTCCACTTTAAAGTGGTTTATTTTTTCACAATTATTTTTAGTAATAATGATTCTCACAGATGTTTTGTTTTTTAAACAGTTCTATATAGATAATTTTTATTATTGGTTGGAGAAGGAGGGAGGGTGGAATGAAGAGAAAAGGAGAAGGTGAGAGACAGAGAGAGGGAGAGGGAGGAGGAAGAGAAAAAGCGAGAGGGGGAGAGGAGATATCACTACCCAGATAGTGACTGGAACTGGCATAAGCAGAGATTGGGAGGATAGCCCTTAGCCAGGAACAATGATCCATGTCCCCTATGTGTATGGAAGGAATCAAATTACTTGGGCCATCACCTCTGCTCCTATGGTATGAATTGTTGGGAAGCTGGAGTCAGGTATGGAATCATGCACTCTGATGTAGGATGGGGGTTTCTAAATGGCAAGGCTAAATACTCACTAGATATATTCTTTTTATTTCCAAATTCAGTCAATTGTTAATTATCCAAATCAATGGATTAAAGCTTTGGGACAGATTATCCCAAACACAAATTATCCTAGGCCATTTTCTTTATTTTTTTATTTATTTATTTTTTTTTAGAGTTTATCAGCTCTCAAAATGCATATCAGAACCAAATAATACAGCTTTCTCATGCAATAGTCCCTGATTTTCAATAAGATTATTTGTTAAAGTATTAAAGATTAAATGCAATAACAGAAACGAAGTGTTATAAGTATGGTTTTCAACTAAATGGACACAATGTATTATAGAGTTGTTATTTTTGGGAGATCTGTGATTATAAAATTCAGTTTTACTCCATAGTGTTTAACCACGATCATGGTGACTTTGCAACCATTAGTATAGTGATTAGCTGCTACCCTGTATAGTCAAAGATATACTACATTATAGTATCCAGAAGAATCTAAATATCCAGCTAATTTAAGCTTCTACAAGTACTTTGTTATTGAACCTTCATTTAGAAACTTTTCTTCTAGCAGCCAGATAAAGCTTTTCATCAAAGCCAAGGACATGGTGGCACATTCTGTTCTGGACACTCTAGTTTATGATCTTGAGCCTTTGTAATCTGACTGTACCATCATCACTCTTCCTTTTCACTACCACCTGAAGGACTTCCAGGGGTGTTCTGATCCAATGTCAAGAATGACATAATCCTATAAAGTGTCAAAGTCTGTGTATCAGCATACTTTAACATGCTCATGGAAAATGAGATTTAAGAATAAACATTTAAAGCAAAAAAGTGGAAATCCATGCAGTTTTTTATAATATACATTTTCCATGAACATTTATATCTAATCTAACACATACAGCGATATTAAGAATTTTTTTATTTATTTATTTGACATGTAGAGTTATAGACAGTGAGAGAGACAGACAGAGAGAAAGGCCTTCCTTTCATTGGTTCACTCCCCAAATGGTCGCTACATCCGGTGCTGTGCCAATCCAAAGCCAGGAGCCAGGTGCTTCTCCTGGTCTCCCATGTGGGTGCAGGGGCCCAGGCACTTGGGCCATCCTCCACTGCCTTCCAGGGCTATAGCAGAGAGCTGGACTGGAAGAGGAGCCACAGGGACTAGAACCCAGCACCTATATGGGATGCCGGCGCCACAGGCGGAGGATTAACCAAGTGCGCCACGATATTAAGGATCTTAACACCTCTCTTCCATTAATCCACCTTTCAGTTAGATATCCAAAACAAATTTTTCCCTAGCATATACTTAATTAAACTCTACACTTTGTCAGTGTTTCCATTCTCACATGCCTCAATCCCGTCACTTCTTGTATACCTCCAACGCTATCTCTGTAGGTCTGAACCTCTTCAGCTGCCATTCAGTCTCACTTAAATGACTTTCATACTGGTATTACTCTAAAATTCTTCTTTGCAATTCTTCCTAACAACTACATCAAAATATCTATAAAACCACACAATGGTTATCATTTATAGAATAATCCCTAATTCAATTAAAAGTTATCTGTGGCCCTTATTTGTAATATTTTTCTATTTTGAAACTAGTAGCTGGCGCCACGGCTCACTAGGCTAATCCTCCGCCTTGCGGCGCCAGCACACTGGGTTCTAGTCCCGGTCAGGGCACCGGATTCTGTCCCGGTTGCCCCTCTTCCAGGCCAGCTCTCTGCTGTGGCCAGGGAGTGCAGTGGAGGATGGCCCAAGTGCTTGGGCCCTGCACCCCATGGGAGACCAGGAGAAGCACCTGGCTCCTGCCATCGGATCAGCGTGGTGTGCCGGTCGCAGCACACCAGCCGCAGTGGCCATTGGAGGGTGAACCAACGGCAAAGGAAGACCTTTCTCTCTGTCTCTCTCTCTCACTCTCCACTCTGCCTGTCAAAAAAAAAAAAAAAAAAAAAATAGTACCCACCTATAACATCATATCCCAAGATGTTTAACATTTGGAATACTCCACCATTTCACGTCCTATTCTCCTCTGTATGTTCAGATGTTTTAACTCTATTCAGAATGCCTTTTTTTTTTTTTTAATCAGAAACCAGTTACCTTTCTAGTGAGCTTCTACTCTTATTTAAATGCTTTAAGTCATCCTTATGCTCTCTACCTAGCAATGGCTGATTACTGTATGCTTACAGGGATCACATCCTCCTTCGTCCTGTGGCCATGTTTTAAGAACATGACTACTATTACAGATAGTACATTTTATTAAATGTTAATCCTCAAGATTATCCACTTTCCTACATTCATGAGGATGTGTGTGTGTTGTTATTTCTATCCCTAATGCCTCAAGATGATTGGTTCCTAACCAAAAATTATAGAATCAGGAGTAGAATGAACACATGAAGACCTTTAGGGTGAATTTTGCCACAGAGATATAAGTAAATTTAACCATTACTCTGACAAAACAACAGCAGGATAAGCACATGTTTTGACTTTATAAAGAAGGAAATAAATGAAATATGATTATGATACACTGAAATTCATAACAAGCTAGATAATTAGAAAAAATGATCAGAGAGTACTATTATGACAAACAAAGCTTTCACATAAAAGAAAGACAAACAATCAAGATACAGCCCTTCGAGGTCAGCACTGTGCTGCAGCAGGTAAAGTCTCTGTGGTGCCAGCATCCCATGTGGGTGTCAGTTTGAAACTCAGGCTGCTCCGCTTCCAATCCAGACCTCTGTAAAGCAGTGGAGGATGGCTCAAGCCCTTAGGCCCTTACACCCACTGGGAAACCCAGAAGAAGCTCCTGGCTCCTGGCTCCTGGCTTCAGATCACCCTAGATTGGGCCTTTGCAGCCATTTGGGATGTGAACCAGTGGATGGAAGATCTCTCTCCCTCTCTCCCTCTCTCCTTCTCTCCCTCCCTCCTTTTTTCCCCCTCTCCCTCCCTCCCTCTCTCCCTCTCTCCCCCTCTCCCCCTTTTCCCCTCTCCTCCCCTCTCTCTCCCTCTCTCTTCCCCAACCGCTCTCTCTTCCCCCTCCCTCCCTCCCTTTCTAACTCTGCCTTTCAAATAATAAATAAATCTTAAAAAGAAAAGATACAATCCTTCAAGGTCAGGCATTTGGCATATTGGTTAACACAGAGTGCCCTGGTTTGATTCCCAGCTCCACTCCCTAGCCCAGCTTCCTGCTAATGTGCCCTCTGAAAAGCAGCAGGTGATGACTAAAGAAGTTGGGACCCTGTCACGCATGTGAAAGATTTGGTTCCAGGACTGGGTTGTGTTCTTGCTCCTAGGTTTGGCCTGGCCCATCCCTGGCTTGTGGGCATTTGGTAAATATAACAAGAGAAGGAAGATCTATCCGTGTGTCTGTGTGTGTGCACATATGGTTCAGTCTCAAACTAACTCTGAAACAAATGTGATAAATAAGTGTTTAAGGGGGTGGATGCTGTGACTCACTTGGTTAATCCTCCGCCTGTGGCGCCGGCACCCCATATGGGCAGTGGGTTCTAGTCCTGGTTGCTCCTCTTCCAGTCCAGCTCTCTGCTGTGGCCTGGGAAGGCAGTGGAGGATGGTCCAGGTGCTTGGGCCCTGCACCCGCATGGGAGACCAGGAGGAAGCACCTGGCTTCAGATTGGCATAGCCCCATCCGACGCGGCCATTTGGGGGTGAACCAATGGAAGGAAGACCTTTCTCTCTCTCTCTCTCTCTCACTGCCTAACTCTACCTGTCAAATAAATTTTAAAAATAAGTGTTTAAAATAAAGATACAATACTTTATAGCATAAAGTCTATGAGACTAGATGAGCTAGAATTTTCCTGAGGAGTGGAAACCAGTCAGGGAAAAATAACATAAAATTTTTAAAATAGATTCAAGCTTATATCTGTAAAACTCTTAAAAAGTTGCAAGTTCTCTATCCTTTCACTCCAAAGAAAATTCTGATTGTCATCTGAGTTGCTACTGGATGAACAAGAAAACTTTAGTTTAAAGACAGTTTCAAAACAATATCCAAATAAAACATTGCATATAAGGTTTAAAATAAGCCTGCATGAAACTGCAAAAATAATCCTGTAAGTAGTCAAGATACAAAGGAGAAGATTGAAGGTGCAGCTGTGAATTTTTATTCATACTGTCAAATCAGTACACCAAAGCTAAAAATGGAGAAAGTGATAAGCTTATTAAATCAAATCAAGAAAACTCCTATTACTTTTTGAAGGATTCTAAATACTGCTCAGAAAGGAAATATATCATGGCCTCGTAAACTCTAAATACTTAACAATGCATACATGTTCACCTCAAAATCGGACCCTCTTTATGGGTATTCCAGCAATAATGTTTGTCATTTTTCATCATTTCAAAGTGCACTATTCCAATTTTAATATTCTCAACTAGAAATTCATAGAAAAAATTAACAATATGTCATAGTATAATTGACAGAGCTTATCAAATTTTACCTTACTGTGAAAGAAAATAAAGGTGTATGGAGCTTACAATAAATGGAGATCTTAGATATTTGAAGATATAAGGTTGAATGCCTGATATTTGAATATTTTTTCACTATCAAACCAAGTTGTGACAACTGATTTAAAAGGATCATTCCAATTTTCTCTATTACAGGATCAGAGAATATAATATTTCATCTCTTCCATACATGGCAAGATAAATGTTCAACAAAGGGAAGACAAAATTTTCCAGACGAAAACCTGAGTAGACTTCATAGATCTCAATTTTTAATCACTAGTTTTTAAAGATTTATTTATTTTGAAAGAGTTACAGAGAGAGGAGGAAGAAATGGAGGGAGAAGGAATGGAAGGAGGGAGGGGGTGTATAGGAAGGGAGGGTGAGAGAGAGAGAGAGTGAGAGAAAGAGAGTGAGAGAAAGAGAGTGAGAGAAAGAGAGGGAGAGAGATCTTCTGTCTACTAGTTTACTTCCCAGATGGCTCCAACAGCAGATTGGGCCAAGCTGAAACCAGGAGCGGAGCTTCATCCAGGCCTCCCACATGGGTGGTAGGGACCCAAACACTTGGGCCATTTTCTGATGCTTCTCCAAGGCCATTAGCAGGGATCTGGATTGCAAGCAGAGAAGCTGGGACATGATACCCATGTGGGATGCCTGCATCACAGGTGGCAACTTTATCTACTGTGCTGCAACCCTGGCCCTTAATCAGTATTTGAATAAATAGCTAAATTATATTTTGATAACTCAATATGACATAAAAATCACTAACACTAGAAGGAAACCATCTAGAAAACTTTCAAACACCACGGTCATTGCTATTCAGTGCCAATGGGGACTTCCAGAAAACATATTTAGGGTGAAAATTAGATACTGCCCAATTCTCCTCACTCTCACCCCAGGATGAGAGTTTTTTTTTTTTAAGCTTATCCTTACGTTCTTGCTATTAATGTCTTTCAGCCACTACAGAGTGTGGGCATGCGTCAGCGCTCAGCAGTGATGACTCTGGTTATTTAATAGATACCATGTATTTGTAGCCTTCACATTCCTATTGTTCCAGTGCCTTCCTTTGGATAATGTAACTTGTTCCCTCAGTTCTTCTCTCAAATTGCTTACCTTCATCTGTTCCCTTCATTCCTCATGATCTCCAGTGCTCTGTCACCTCCCTATTTTGTCAGGTCATTAATGTTCTGTTGATAAACCCATCGTAACACATTCCTTCATTCACAAAATATTCCTGGTAGAACCCTTTTCCACTCAACTCCCATCATGACTTGCATGCCCCTTCACAGTATGGATCACAGTGTTTATTTTGCATTTAATTTTACAACTATGTTATTAACTTTTCTCTACCACACTGGGTTAACCATCAAAAGAACAATATATACCTCTAGAAGAGATTTTTCATCGCTGTTTAGTAATCTTTGGAAATTTGATTTTATCACATCTGGGTCTTTGGATATTTCTTTATACGTTTTATTGTTAAGTATATATTAAATCTGATTTATAGAACTCTTAAAATTTTCTTTAAAAAGAAATTTCCAAGATGTATAAAAATTATGTTACAGTTTTTTAAAATATTTTTATTTATTAATTTTACAGGTAGAGTTACAGACAGTGAGAGGGAGAGACAGAGAGAAAGCTCTCCCTTCACTCCCCAAATGGCCACGACAGCCAGAGCTGCACCAATCCGAAGCCAGGAGCCAGATGCTTCTTCCTGGTCTCCCACACGGGTGCAGGGGCCCAAGCACTTGGGCCATCCTCCACTGCCTTCCCAGGCCACAGCAGAGAGCTGGATTGGAAGAGGAGCAACGAGGACTAGAACCCGGCACCCATATGGGATGCTGGTGCTGCAGGCAGAGGATTAACCTAGTGTGCCACGGCGCCAGCCCCTACAGCTTTTGATATCTATTTCTAGTCAACTTTCTAAGAAAAGAATAGCAATTTATTTTTAGGCTAATAACTTGAAAGACCGTAGTTTACCCTATCTTTGACATCATTTAACTTCTAAAAACTTTTTGATAATTTGATAGGTTTAAAAGTATATTTTACTTTTAATATCTCAGACTTGATATTTAGCAAGTATAAAATGATATACTAAGTATAAATAAGTTCATTATAATCATAAAGATATAATTGGTTATAATTCAACATCTGTCAATAGCCTGATCTTTGGCTTTATTCTTTTCTTTATTTAGTTGTGAGTAATTACAGTTTATGTAAACCTTTATTAAAACCTTTATCTTGCTATTTTTAAAAATTTCTTTGATTTTTATTTTAGGAGATTTTCAAATAAGAAGCATTTAAAATATACCCATCAGAGGCATATAAATAAAAATCACAAGGAGGTATCACCTCACCCCAATTAGAATGGCTGTTACCCAAAAAATCAAAACATAACAAATGCTGGCAAGAATGTGAAGAAAAAGTTACCCTAATCCACTGTTGTTTTAAAAGGAAATTGATACGGCCGGCGCCACGGCTCACTAGGCTAATCCTTGGCCTTGCGGCGACCGGCACACCAGGTTTTAGTCCCGGTCGGTGCGCCAGATACTGTCCCGCTTGCCCCTCTTCCAGGCCATCTCTCTGCTGTGGCCCGGGAGTGCAGTGGAGGATGGCCCAAGTGCTTGGGCCCTGCACCCCATGGGAGACCAGGAGAAGTACTTGGCTCCTGCCATCGGATCAGCGCGGTGCGCCGGCCGTGGCAGCCATTGGAGGGTGAACCAATGGCAAAGGAAGACCTTCCTCTCTGTCTCTCTGTCCACTCTGCCTGTCAAAAAAATAATAAATAAATAAATAAATAGGAAATTGATACAACTATTATGGAAAACACTTTGGAGATTCCTCAGAAAACTTAAAACTGATCTACCATATGACCCAGCCATCCTACTCCCAGGATTATTTCCAAAGGAAATGAAATCAGCACAAGAAACAGAAACCTGCCTGTCCATGATTATAGCAGCCCTAAATAGCAAAAACAGAAAACTGAAACTCTCACAATTGGGGAACATTATATATTAATCACTTTATTCTTTAAAACACAGGGAAATTTAGAAATGGTGGCAGGAACTAGTGGCAAGCAATGATAAAAGTGGAGGTGGAGATATAAACCAAGATTCAAGGTTAAAAATTGTATTTATTAAATAATTAGAATTTCTGATATCTTCTTTGGCTGTTCATCTCCTTGTCACAGTCATTCTTTCTCAGGTAAGCGTGTTTCACAAGAACCTGAACTGGGGCCACTAGGAGAGTTAGTGCCAGATCTTCTGTTCATGCAAATGACAGGGGTAAAGAGTCTATAAGGAAATAGAACCAGGAGTGGTTGTGTGTATTACATGTGTATGGGAGTGGTGTTTGAGAGAGAAAGAGGATAGGGAATTGGCCACGCGCAGTTATGGAAGCTAAGAAACACAAGATCTACTTGAGTCAGTAAGATGGAGATCCAAGAGACAATGGCAGAGTTCCAATCAGCATCTGAAGGCAAGAGAAAACACACCCCTCAATTAGGATACAATCTACGGGTCTATTCAGGCTTTCAATGGAATAGATGAGACCCACGCATTCTTGGAGTGCAATCTGCTGATTCAAATAGCAATCATGTCCAGATACACCCTCACAGACACTCCCTGAATAATGTTGAGATAAACACCTGGGAACCTTGTGACCCAGACAACTTTACACATAAAATTAATCACTGCATATGGGTTAAGAGGTTTTCTTTTTTTTTTTTTAACTTTTATTTAATGAATATAAATTTCCAAAGTACGATTTATGGATTACAATGGCTTCCCCCACATACCGTCCCTCCCACCCACTACCCTCCCCTTTCCCACTCCCTCTCCCCTTCCATTCACATCAAGATTCATTTTCGATTATCTTAATATACAGAAGATCAGCTTAGTATACATTAAGTAAGGATTTCAACGGTTAAGAGGTTTTCTACACATGAATGGTGAGACCCTGGCCCACTTCTCCAGATTGCAGGAAGCCAGATCCTCTCTTCTCACTGCCACCCCCCTCACCCTACCCCGCTCCCAGCAGCAAATCTAAACAGCTTAGGAAATGAAGACCTAAACCTTAGGACTCCCCCAACTGAACTAGCATGCCAGATGACCCTACAAGGAGCACCACTATGGACAAGAGTTCCCCCATGGACAGAGTTCTCAGTGATTCATTCTGAAAGATACAGCTACACTCAAGCACCAGGAGGCATTAAAAGGAAAGTGTCTAAGGCCGGCGCCGCGGCTCACTAGGCTAATCCTCCACCTAGCGGCGCCGGCACACCGGGTTCTAGTCCCGGTCGGGGCGCCGGATTCTGTCCCGGTTGCCCCTCTTCCAGGCCAGCCCTCTGCTGTGGCCAGGGAGTGCAGTGGAGGATGGCCCAGGTGCTTGGGCCCTGCACCCCATGGGAGACCAGGAAAAGCACCTGGCTCCTGGCTCCTGCCATCGGATCAGCGCGGTGCGCCGGCCGCAGCGCGCCGGCCGCGGCGGCCATTGGAGGGTGAACCAACGGCAAAGGAAGACCTTTCTCTCTGTCTCTCTCTCTCGCTGTCCACTCTGCCTGTCAAAAAAAAAAAAAAAAGGAAAGTGTCTAGATTTAGAAAGGAAACAGAATCAAAGAATTTTAAATGAACATACATAATGCAAAGTTCATTTTAAATATTCATTATTATTAACATCTATCAAAAGAGAAAGTAGTGCTTTCTTTTGCAGGGGAAAAGAGTGACCGAATGTAGGAAATTGAAAACTTAATAGTTCAACGGTTAGAAAAATTAAGCAGAAACAAGAGAAATAGACGTCAGAAAATCATCAAAATTGAAAGTAAGAGATACATTGGTAGAAAATGGAAAAGACAAGATTATCAGACAACCAATCTAGAAGTTACATTAGTTAAGTAAAAGGAGTTCCAAAAAAGCAAGCAGAAAAAGAGGGAAAATAAAATGTCAAAAAAGTATGTGGAATAGGCTGAATTGCATTCTTCCAAAAAAATGTTTAAGTACTAACCCCTAGTACCTCAGAATATGATTGTATTTTGGAAATAGGTTTTTAAAAAAGGTATATAAGATTAAAATGGGTTCACATAGGTGAGGCCTAATCCAATAAAACTGCTACCCTTATGAGAGGAGATCAGAATGCAGACAAATACAGAGGAAGAATGGATGTGAAGACACAGGGAGAGGTTGGAAATCCACGTCAAGGATTTAGAAGAAACCAACCCTGCACTCCCTGACCTTGGGCATCTAACCCCCAGAATTCGGAGAACATGTATTTGTGTTGTTTAAGCCTCCCAGTCAGTGCAATTCTGCTATGGAATTACTGTCAAACAAATGCAAATAGCTCAGAAAATTTTCCCATATCTCAAAGATACCAATAGCCAAGTTAAAAAAAAATTCATCAATATGCCAACATCATGGATAAACCCAAAAGAAAGGGAGGAAGGGAGAGAAAAAGAAATAAGGAAATTCACCACAAGGAACTAAGTGAAATGTATAAAAGGAAAACCAAAAGACTAATCCAAGCAGAGAGCAAGCACATGTAAATGACCAGCTTAGAATGAGAAATTCATCTGATTTGTAAACAGCAATGCCGGGGCATGAAGACAATCAAGAAGGACCTTTCAAATCTGAGAGATGATGATATTTAAATTAGAACTTTGTAACAATGCAGGTTATCCACTGTGAATTATGGCAAAATACATACATTTGTAAACGTACAAGACCTCAATAAATCCATCTTCCACACATCCTTTTCACAAATTATTGGAGGCATTCCATTAGAAAGAGAAGTAAACCAACAATGAGAAAGTTGTGAGATGGGGGAAGTAAATGATGAAACATGACATAGAAATGAAACACATCACACACATGATAGTGAGAAGAGCCCAGGAAGACAGGCAGGGCAGACCCAGAGCAAAAACAGTCTAATCAGAGGAAACAGGGGCAGACATTTATAGACTATCTGGTAGATTTGACTGTACTGAGAAGATTTTGCACTAAATGCAGAGATTATGGGAATTATTAATAGGTTAATTTAAAAATGAAGAAAATTAAAACAACCGTTTGGGGCTAGCACTGTGGTACATCAGGTTAACCTGCAGCATGGGATGCCAGCATTCTGTATCAGTGTGGGTTTGAGTCCAAGCTACTCTGCTTCAAATGAAGCTTCCAGCTAACAAACTTGGGAAGGAAGCAGATGATAGCCCATGTACCTGGGCCCTGCCACCAAAGTAGTAGGGCAGGGTGGAGTTCCTGGCTTCAGCCTGGCTCAGACCTGGCTATTGCAGACTTTGGGGTGTAAGCCAGTGGATAAAAGATCTCTTTCTTTCTCTGTCTCTTCCTCTCTCTCTTACTCTGCCTTTCAAATAAATAAATAAATATTTTTTTAGAAATATGTTAGTTCTTAACTTGAGGTAAATCAATAAGTTATAAAAGAAAGAAGATGAAATGACTTATTCTGAATATTATTTGTTACTATGTTCATGTAATAAGTCATCTAAGTAATGAATATGAACAGTGATGTTGGGAAAACAGAAGAGTTAGGAGAGGGTAATTTACAATCAGACATGGGAGGTTGTAAGAAAGTATTTCTAGGGGCCAGCGCTGTGGCACAGTGGGTTAATGCCCTAGCCTGAAGGACAGGCATCCCATATAGGCACCAGTTCGAGACCCGGCTACTCCACTTCCCATCCAGCTCTCTGTTATGGCCTGGGAAAACAGTAGAAAATGGCCCAATTCCTTGGGCCCCTGCACCCATGTGGGAAACCTGGAAGAAGTTCCTGGCTCCTGGCTTTGGATCAGTGCAGTTCCAGCCATTGCGGCCAACTGGGGAGTGAACCACCGGATGGAAGACCTCTACTCTCTCTCTCTCTCTGCCTCTCCTCTTTCAGTGTAACTCTGACTTGCAAATAAATAAAGAAATCTTTTAAAAAAAAAGTATTTCTACAGTCAGAAAGAGAAAGCTGATGAATGCTATGCAAATATGATGGGGAATAATTAATTTTTTAAAATGAAAGTAAACACCAAAGAAAGAGGTAAGAGATTTTAAAACAATCATCACTTTGAATGGACAACATTTTGGGGAGCAATGACCAAAGAATCATTGTTCAGAAGAAGCTTCATAGAACTACTTGATTTTTGAAATATGTACATGCAAAATACTGGTAAACAATTTAAATATGTAATTTTGTAAATCCAATTTTTCCAATGCCATTTGCCATTTATTCCATAAAACTTAAGTTCTATCAGAATTTATTTATTTATTTATTTGAAAGGTAGAATGACAGGAGATCTTCCATTTGCTGATTCACTACTCAAATGGACACAATGCCTGGTGCTGAGCCAGTCCAAGGCCAAGAGACTTGGATCTGGGTTTCCTACAAAGTTGGTAGGAGCCCAAGTTCTTGGGCCATCAATGCCTGCCTTTCCAGGTGCATTATTGGGAAGCTGGGTTGGAGGCAGCGCAGCCGGAACTCAAGCTGCCTCAACACGAGATGCCTATTTAACTTGCTGTGGGCACACCGGTCTCTCTACTCCCAGATTTTATCTACCTTTCCTCATATGATCATTTTCTTTTTAAAATTAAACAAGAATAAATGAAAAAATCAAAGTCTATAAACATAATGACAATGTAGAGAGGGCATTCTTATCTTTTTAGCTTTATATTTGGTTGACATTGCCCTTTCATGAGTCTCCAGGGACATCACATCCATTTACATCCTTTTTTCAATCTTTCTGTTTTTGCAGCCATGTATTTATGAACCTTACTGGAAGTTGCCATAACTACATCAATTGGTTACACTCAGTTATGTGATTAACAATCTTTTTTTTAAGCTTTTATTTATCTACTTGAAAGTCAGAATTACAGAGAGGCAGAGGCAGAGGCGGAGAGAGAGAGGGAGAGGAAGTCCTCCATCCCCTAATTCACTCCCCAGATGGCCTCAAAGGCTGGAGCTGAGCTGATCTGAAGCCAGGAGCTTCTTCCAGTCTCCTGCATGGGTGCAGGAGCTCAAGGATTTGGCCTGCTTCCACTGCCTTCCTAGGCCATAGCTGAGAGCTGGATTGGAAGTGGAGCACCCAGGATGGGAATCGGTGCCCATATGGGATATTGGCACTGCAGGTGGCGGCTTTACCCACTATTCCACTGCACCTACCCCAGTGACTGGGGCTACTACCTTGGTAAATATTTTATTAATTACTTAGTTTATTTGAAAGGCACAGTGACAGATTGGAGACGGGGCTGGGTGGAGAGATATCTTTCATCTACTGGTTCATTCCCTGAATGCCCGCAACAACTAGCACTGGGCCAGGTTGAAGCCAGGGACCTGGACCTCTTTCAGAGTCTCACATGTGGGTGGCAGAGCCCAAGAATTTGGGCCACCTTTCAGTTTCCCAGATTCCCTAGTGAGGAGCTGGATCAGAAGAGGAGAAGCCCGGACTCAAACCCACACTCTGATAATCAGATCCCAACATTGCAGGTGGCAGCTTATTCATATGCATAAAAAAAGTTCCTATACCCTTGGTAATTTTATTTTTAAAATCCTGTATTAACTATTCAAATAAGTGACTCACTTCTTAATTCTACCCACCATCCCCTGTCTTTGCTACTCAACAGTAACGGCAACACTTCAGGTTTATCTAATTGCTTTGGGTGCTGAAAAATTTCCAACTATTTTCTTCATATGTCAGAAAAGAAGCATCCAACTCTTCTCAAAGATGAACCCTTTGAATTTTCTCTTAGACTTATTTCATTCAAAGTAAACACTAAAACATTTAAATACTGATACAATTTCCTATGTTGTGTATTTCAAAAGCTATACAAACACAACTGAATTTGAAAGAGCCACAGACTGAAGCTTAGGAAATGGTTGTCAGAGAGCTGAGCAAACTATAAAATCCTAATTGTGGGTTTGACAGAATCTGTATCATTCAGCTCGTGGCAATTTGGCAGGTGCAAAGAACATTTTACCTTTATAGCACGGTCGGCAAGCAACGGTCTCCTATAATAGATTGAAATCACCCATTAGCAGATGTAAGGAACTCAATTCCACATGAGAGGTGATTTGAAGCCATGATGGAGAATGTAAGACATTGATAAACACTAGAGTTGAATATATAATAAGACAAATATTTGACGTGCCAAAGAGAGATGGAATTATGTTTGGTATCATCATTGTAGCAAGACTAGTAATGGTTGTTATAGTAAATATATGCCTTATGTTTTCCTCTAATGTCTTCTGGTAACATCCCTCAACCATATAAATTATGGAAATCTCATTGCCACTATATCTTTAGTAAGGCAGCAAATTTCTACAGTTGCACAGGGCAGTAGTACTGCGCCCAGATGAAACCTTGAACCTGAGGCTGTGACAACAAGTTTGAAGTGGATCTCAAAACAACTGATGACACACCATGAGCAGAAATCATCCATGTAGCTATTAAATTTGAGCTTGGAAGCAAGGCAGGGCCCCATAAAGCTCTTCTTACCATTCAGATGCTAAGATGTTTATTTCTAAGAATATTTTCAATAATTTATCACCTAAAAATGCTTATTCTACCTCATGTACACATGGACTTTGGTTTCCCTGCAAAGCTTCCTGCTAAACTTGCAGAAAAGAAAAGAGCAAAATAACAGAGCAATATAACTTCCATATATTTCAAGAACTATTACCTGACTTTCTTTGGGCCTATTATCTGATCGTTATGAGCTAAAAATCATTTTACTTGGGGCTTAAAAATTTAAGCCTGTGCTGTTTTCACAGTTGATTCAGAAGGTGTCCTTGCAGTAAGAACGGAAATGTTTTTTCCATATCTACTTCATTTTTAGTTTGGAGAACTCAGGCTAGTCAGTAGCTCGATAATTCTTACTGATGTAAAATAGGTCAAAATTTGTTTTCTATTTTTTTTTTTACTCTCCTATAAATGCTCTTTCTTTTACTCTTTAAATTCTGTATGCTTTCTCAAAACCAAACTATAGGTCTACCTTGGACACTGTTGATGAGATAAATAATGTCAACTCACAAAAATTTGCTTTCGTATAATGTTATTTGCTGTGGTATAGAGTACTGAATACAGATGAAGTAGGTGAATAGAACATTTGCAATTCTTCATTATGTGTCCTTCACATGGGGAAAATGGGAAGGAGGCAGTCAAATGTGCAGACTTTAGTCAGAGGATGATTAAGTTTTGAAAATTTAATGTATCCCATAGTGACTCCAGTTAATAATACTGGGTTCCTTACACAAAATTAGGAGAGAAAAGATTTAAAGTGTCCTCACCAAACACATACAAAGGTATCTAATAATGGGGATGGGAGTTGTGGCACAGTAGGTTAAGCCAACAACTGGGACACTGGCATCCCAGAGCAGAGTGCCTTGGGTAAAATGGCTTCTGATCCGGCTTCCTGTTAATGTGCCCGGGAGGCACCAAATGATGGCCAAAGTGTTTTGGTTTCTGCCTCCTACATGAATGACCCAGATGTCATTTCTAGATCCTCCTTTTAGGCTGGCCCAGACCTGGCTGTTGCAGGCCTTTGAGGAGTGAACCAGCAGATTAAACAACTCTCTCTATCTTTCTCTGTCATTCTGCCTTTCAAGTATATATAAATAAATAAAACATTTTTAAAAACATAACAATGGATTGATATTAACTGGTAAACAGTACACAGTGCATATATATGCATCAAAATGTGCTGTAAAATGTTTACCTCAAATACAATTCTAATCTTTCCATTAAAATATTTGAATTAAATTTTAAGTAAAAGGCTTGCCTATGAAGGAAATGCTGACACAATGTCACTCTGAATTATGACATCCATGAATTCTTGTGTACAACTGTACTTAAGGTAAATTATCAAATAGATCATGGGAATGGAATAAATATTATGGAGTCACACTAATCTATGACCCTAAGCAATACAACACTGCCATGCTGTGCTGGGGACTGGCAACTGATAGAGTATCAGGCATTCTTTTAACAAAGCTTTTATGCAACCCTTCATTGATCAATTATTTATACTCTTCCTACTTCTAAAATGCCTTTGAATAACTTATAGTAGAGAGTCATAGTCAAGCGAAACATTAAAATAAAGAAAAAATAGGAGTCCAGTAAGAAATTTCTAGAGGGGGAGATTTATGAAGATAATTACAAAGTTCAGAAAGGAGACGGGAAAAGCATTTAGAGCAGCATTAAGACACTGTGTGGGATGCCTGCATCCCTACCAGAATGCCTCCATCACAGATTCCAGCTTCCTCCTAATGTGAACCCTAGCTGGCAACAGGTGATGGCTCAAGTGACTGGGTCGTTGCCACCCTATCTGGAAACCTAAATTGAGTTTTGGGTCCTGTTGTTGTGGACATTTAGGGAGTAAGTCAAAAGATGGGGAATCTCTCCTCTCCTTTCTCTCTTCTTCACCCTTCCCCCTCCCCTCCCTCTCTACTTCTGTCCGTCAAATAAATAAAGGCATAAAATTTCTTAAAAAGTTCAGGAAGGAAACATTGTACTATCAACTCCAGGCTAAATAAATACAATCATACATTTAAATTGGGATTTTCTGGCAACCAATGCAATAATGCAAACTGATGATTTTGTCATTATCTATTCAGAAGAAATATGCGTGTTCCTTAAGCAAACCAAGTTTTTCTGACTACTCATTTTTAAGAGAATTTGTTCCATAATATTCACATAAGCATCAATAAACATAAGCAGTCTTATAAATCACATATCTTAGTTTTTATATAGTCATCATTTGCAACTCTATGGCAAAAATTAAAAGCAATAGTTATGGAAACTAAACAAAAGGCATGTTTCTGGTGTTCTTTCTGTAACCATAAATGTTGGACCACACCTATAATTTTCCTGAGCTATGTACATTTAAAAGTCAGAGGGATATTAGTATCTGCCATAAAACTGTAATAGCAAGTGCTAAAAACTATAATACCTAATATTTTAATTCTCCTTGGCATTCATAATCTGTGAAAAGATGATAAAAACCCATAAATAATGTCTGTGTGTATGGGTGTGTATATATATATGTATGCATGTTCATTCTTGTATATTACATATAAATGCATATTTCTATACTGTATATAATTTCCCTAAGCATTCAGGCATTACATTGCTGTTGTTAAAGGCAACCAAAGTGTAATCCTTTGGCCGGCACCATGGCTCACTTGGCTAATCCTCTGCCTGTGGCGCTGGCACCCCGGGTTCTAGTCCCAGTTGGGGCACTGGATTCTAGTCCCGGTTGCTTCTCTTCCAGTCCAGCTCTCTGGTGTGGCCCGGGAAGGCAGTGGAGGATGGCCCAAGTGCTTGGGTCCCTGCACCCGCCTGAAGACCAGGAAGAAGCACCTGGCTCCTGGCTTCAGATCAGTGTAGTGCTGGCTGTAGCAGCCATTAGGGGAGTGAACCAACGGAAGGAAGACCTGTCTCTCTGTCTCTCTCTCACTGTCTATAACTCTACCTGTCAAATAAAAAAAAAGTGTAATCCTTCAGTGCTCAGGAAATGAAAATAATCTTTTAATATAGACTGAATTTCAATGCATAATTTGCAGAAAAGATAATGCACACAAATTCATTGTCATTGGCAGCATCGCATCAAATACTAAATGACACTGAGGACCTCTTAAGTGTAGCAGGATTTTTTTATTAGACTGTATCTTTTTCTACATACTTTAATGTCAGATTATCAGTTAATATGCAGCTGTAGTATACTACCTTTAAAATTCACTAAGTCTGTGGGCAGTGTTATAGCATCACAAGTCAAGTCACAACCTGCAATGCTGGCATCCTACATGGGAGCTGGTTTAAGTCCCAGCTGCTCCACTTCCAATCCAGCTTACTTCTAATGTGTCTGAGAAAGCAACAGACTATGGGGCCCATGTTACTGGACCCCTGACACCCGTTTGTGAGACCTGAATGAAGCTCCTGGCTTCTGCCTGACCTATTCCTGGCCATTGCAGCCATTTGGGGAATAAACCAGTGGATGGAGGATCTCTCTCTCTCTCTCTCTTTCTCTCTCTCTCTCCCCCTTTAACTCTGCCTTTCAAAGAAATAAAAGAAATAAAAAAAAAAAAACACACAACAAGTGTAAAAGGTTTCCAGTTGATCGGCCATGTACTGGAGAACATGAGAAGTTATATACCAATAGCAAAAAGAAACTTGGAGGCTAGTGTGTGGCATAGTAAACCAGTTGCGACGCTGACATCCCATATGGAAGTCAGTCAGTTCATGTCCCAGCTGCTTCACTTCTGATCCAGCTTCCTTCTAATGACTGTGAAAGCAATGCAAGATGCCCCACGTGCTTGGGTCACTGCCACCCATGTGGGAGACCAGGAAGAAGCTCCTCGCTCCTGGCTTCGGCCTGGTCCAATGCTTGCTGTTGCAGCCATCTGGAGAACGAACCAGCAGATGGAAGATCTCTCTTTCTCTGTCTCTCCCCTCTCTCTGTGGCTCTGACTTTCAAATAAATAAATCAATCTTAAAAACAAATGACAGAAGTAGCAATATTTCTATATTTGACATAGTTATTGCTAATTTGTACACTGTTTCCCTCAGTTTGCTGTCCATTCATTATTCGCTTGTTTAGTGACACTGAACACATAATATTTTATCAAAAAAGTAAAGGAAGTGAGTCACAGGAAAATTTTCCAAACTAATTTAAGGCACTGAGCAACTCAATTCAGGTTTTAGGGGAAGTCAAGGACAGTGATAAAAGGTAGTTCTGGGAGATGAATTCCTTAGAAAATGTGCATTTAGCCACAATCACTACACAGAGTAAACTACCATCACTTTTATTTTCATTAATAATGGAAAACTCAAATTCAACCTTTGCAGACCACTTTAGTATGCATAGACTCAACATTATTTGTAAGTTCACTTCACAGGGGAAAAAAAATGTCCTTGATTCCCTCTTTTCCTTGGTGTAACGATCCCTGTACTGATTTATGAAGCATCTTCCATTCATGGAAATGAGCAATCCTCTGCAATGGCCAACTAAGCTAACTGGTGTAATTTCTCGAAGAGCTAACAAAATGAGTACACAATTTTGAGATGACTGTAGAAAAGTTGCAATACTACTACCAAGGACATTCTTATTATCTTCATTGACCTTCAAATGAGCTAAATGAATTGAAAAAAATTATTTTCAGTAAATTAATAGTTGAGCACCAACTCTTCCAACTAATGTCTTCATGTTAGTTAAATGATGCATGGGAAGATTTATTCATACTTGAGTAAAATTGTATTTTTCTAAAACTCACTCATTGGGTTAAAAAAAAAGTTTAAAAAATTTACTTCAGTGCAAAGCCCCAAACAGTTCTAATCTACCACAGAGCTCCTGCCTCAGTTGCTTGTCCTGTGAATCTTTAGAGAGGAAGAAATTCACACAAAAGCAGACAAAGCACATTGTTACCCACCCCTCCTTTGTTTTGTTGCTACTTTTTTGATGGCTTTTGTTTTGATTTTAGTTTCCTTTCACAGCATAGATGGATGAGCTGATTTAGAGTAGACAAATTAACATGAATCCTATTTTCTGTGAATTTATTTGAAAACTGAGATAAATAAAAGATGAGCTGAACAAGCCAGGAGTCTATTAGCCTCTTTGCATGTTGATTTGGTGTTGAGTAACGTCCAGGCCCCCGTTAGAGCTGCACATGGCCTGTTGTGTGGCGTTATTTGAAGTGTGCAGCAGATTGCAGGGATGCTTCCTAGAAAGTATAAGAAACTATGCACTTCTCCCCAGGCAGAATACATTGCTCTCCAGGTCTGTCATTATATTTTTGTGGACAGACCATTCAAGCTAGTATTTGGGGGAATCACTTGAAAATATATCACAGGGGCCAGCGCTGTGATGCAGCAGGTAAAGCCACCACCTGCTGTACCTGCATCCCATATGGGTGCCGGTTCAAGACCTGGCTGCTCCTCTTCTGATCCAGCTCTCTGCTATGGCCTGGGAAAACAGTAGAAGATGACCCAAGTCCTTGGGCCCCTATACCAAGTGGGAGACTTGGAAGAAGCTCCTGGCTCCTGGCTTCGGATCAGCGCAGCTCTGGCCATTGCAGCCAATTGGGGAGTAAACGAGCAGATGGAAGACCTCTCTCTCTATCTGCCTCTCCTTCTCTATCTGTGTAACTCTTACCTTCAAATAACTAAATAAATTTTTTTTAAAAGAAAAAATATCATCCATCTAGACTCACATAGCTTTAAAGGAAAAATGATAATTTTATTTATTTGTATATTATATAAAGGCACTATATAAAACTATAAAAAGAGACTAAAACTGGCTTAACTTAGAGGATTTGGATGAGAATTAAGTAAATATATGTATATATATATATATATATAAAAGAAGTGATTAATTAATAGAGTGATTAGCATGTAAGTAGGGACTCTGACTCTTTTACTTCCTCTCCAGATTAGAAGCCCCTTTTCTCTACTCCACAATACATTTTTAGAATTATCACATACAGGATATGATACTTGTTCCTATTCCCTTATCCTACATCCTGGGAACAGGAAACTTGTCATCTGTGTTTATTCTAACTTGAAATTTCATTTATATATATGTATAAAATACATGTATTATCCATATATTTATATTAGCATATATATTCACACATTTCTATATTTTATAAACTTTATATATGCATACTCTGTCTATAAATAATTGTATTTTATATATAATCAAAATTATGTTAACATAAATATAGTTGATAGTGATATATGTTCTTAATAACTGTTCTTTAAATTTTTATCTATGTTTTATTTGAAATGCAGAGACAGAGATTTTCCATTTGCTGGTTCATTCTCTAAATACCTGGAACAGATAAAGAACTCAATCTGGGTCTCCCATTTGAGTGATGGAGACTCAACTACTTGACCTGAGTTGACCTCAAGCACTTGATCTAGTCACCTGAGCCATCATGTGCTGCACATTAGTGTGCACATTAGTAGAAAACTGCAGTCAGTGAAAGAACTGGAATTCAATCCATGAATTTCAATATCGAGCACAGGACTCTTAAGTGGAGTCTTAATACAACAAACACCACCCTGGGATTTTCTCTTTTAAGCAAAGCTTTTTGATATGTGCAAATAAATTATTGACAGAATTCTTAAACACAGATTTTCATGCTTTAAAGAATATTTTTGCTTACCACCCAAATATGTAGTGAGGACTTTTTCCTTTGAAATAACAATCAGTGGTCCCAGTGAATGTTTACATAAGTCCATCATTCATTTATGCGAATGTTGCTTTTGCAAATATAATTGTCCTCTCTTCAACAATAGACTTGATTTGCGACATGCTGAGCTCGACTATAGAAAGTTGGAGACCCCTTATCTGCTCTCAAGAAAGCAATAAGGAAAGCCTGAAACTAGGCTGGCCATTCTGCAGCTGTTGTAGACAGATTACAACATTCTTACATCCACTTATAAAAAGATTTTAAATCACAGTAAGATTATTTACTGCAATGTTCCCTAGCACATGGGTAGATTATAATTAGTCCTCACATTGCATGGAAACATCTCCAAAAGACAGGACTGAAGTTAGACACAGTACATACCAATCACATGCAAAGGAACTTCGCTGTTGCAAGTAACTACCTGTTTAGCATAGATGGCTTCATAATTTGATATATAAAATATTAGCATAGAGAAGCAGGCACCATGCACAGAGCAACAATATTGCAGAGTACAATGTAAAAAATATCAGCACTTCAGTTTTTAACAGGCAGAATAGTAGTGCTAATTACATGAAGAGTTCACCTAATTACAGGGAGAATGTGCTGTTGCAGAGGGGCTTATAAAGCACAGTGCTTTAAAAGGTGGACTGTGTCACCTGTAGTAGAAGTTCCGAGTAGCTCTTGCACCTTAACGACTAACAATACCTCTGTGAGTTTATACTGTATTCTAAGCACATAAAAAACAACTTGAAAGGTAAGGTATGTTTTCTTATGACTTAATCAGGGAAACCAGATTTTAAAGAAGAACTGTTTAGACAAGTAAATCTTTTAAATAAGTAAAAAGTAAATTTCTCTGAGAACTTGAGAAGATTTTGCTGAGATGGATAGTAAACATAAATGTGGCATTTGGGATGCTTTTGAGATGTCTACTTTCACTCAGCCTGAGTGCTTCCTGTAATAGTCTTTCTGTGAAATCTGGAGTATTCTCTTAAGAGATGTGAATATTTTGAAACTTTGAACTGTCCAGGTTCCCAGAGTTTGTTTTTACTTATTTAGCAATTCTTTTTGCTCGGGTTGATGAAGTCATTCCAAAAATGTAATGACAACTCATATTTATTTTGCCAAAGAAAAGAATACTTACTACTTGTTGAATTTTTTATTTAGCAGAGGATTAAGCTTGTGATTATGAAGTCAATTCAAAGTACTTCATTGCAAAAATTAAAATAAGAAAGAGGAAAAAGGGTGGGAAGTATCATTATGGTACTTAAAATTCTATGTATGAAATACGTGAAACCTGTTCCCAACCAATCAATAAAATGATAAGCCAGCTTGCAATTTAGTAATATTTATAGTTGATATATTTTTAATAATGAGTCAAAATTCAAGTGGAATACAAAGAGCATTACTTTTTCTATTTAAGGTAATCATAAATACATTTTCTTTATTTAATATGTCATTTATTTTCCCACACATTCTGAGAATTTTGAAGACTTAAAAATCAGTTATATTAAATGGCTATAATTTGTGCCTACAAGGACTATAATTTTAAAATCAATCACTTGACTTGCAATCAAATCCTCTCCACAAATTTTTAGATAATCTTTTTAAATAACAATTTTTGGTTCATAAAAATACAGTAATGGACACGGACCTGAGACACTAGTACGGGGTTTTGATTCATGAAATATATGTAGCATGTGAAAATAGAGAAATACATTCAAAGGGTCTTATTTAAATAGTACTTTCATATCTTCCTGCATTACTGTCCTTATTTTGCTCTCTGCTATAAAGATCCATTTTATTGCATAAATTTTTATGTTATAAGCTCCTGTTGAAGCATACTATGTTTCACACTTAGATATAAATGAAAGTGTTAAGAAATGTTTTTTTTTTTTTTTTATTCAATTGAGCAAGGTCTATGACTGTGTTTTTCTGTTTCACAAATCAGTGGGTACTCTCTTCGTTCCCTCCCTCCCAACTTTGTCACCATATCTGATTTGAATTTCTGTCACTGGCAACTAAAATTGTTCAGACAAAAAGCCTCCTTTTGTCTATGCACTTAATAATAGGAAGTGACTTAGGCTACAGAAATATTTTAGTGTTTCTGACACCAGATAAAACACACTTATCTATCAGTGCTAAATTGGATGTTAATTCAATAACCTATCAATAAGAATTTGAGTTCCCCTAAAATATACCATAGGATACAGAAGTCAAATAAACCAAGACAGCTATCATTTCAGGAAACAAAATCAGAAAAAGATAAAAAAAAGAAATAAAACTTCTAGAAGAACAAACCAGTTAAAAATGAATTTGACATTCAATGTCAGCATGTGATTTTGTTAAATAAAAGATGAAAAACAACAAAAGAGAAAAATCAAAACTCTATCATGCTGTCTTAGTTGTTTGCTGCTCTGGCTAACCATCAAAAGTACTTGTTTACTCTAAGAGAAAATCCACTAGATGACTTTGAAAAAAAACACCTTAAATTACCTAAATAGGCATCCCGATATGTATCAACTTGTAACTGAACAGAGGCATAAAAGATTGCTTATCGATTTCAGGACAATCATGTGGTTTGCTCGGGTCTCCAGGAGTCTTACCTGTATCATGAGACAGTGTAAGGGGGGAGTTTCTTGGAAAGAAAGGAGGAAAGGGAAGGTGCTTCCTTCCCATCTGATGATGATGCCAGCCCATTGTCCTGTCTGCAGGAGACATTTGGTAAGTGTTTGCTTCTAACTAAGCACAACCCAGTCAACCACTGCAAAACTGAGAAGTAATGAAATAAGCATCACTGAAAAAGACAGTTTTTTTTTTTTTGTTTTTTGTTTTTTTTTTTTTTTTTTACTTCCAGCCACTGTGCTTTTCCATTCTGCCAATGACCATCTCTCACGCAGCAGCACTCTCCCACTCGGCTTCATCTGCGCTTAACACTGCTCTCATAACACTCGCGAATAGAATCATAAACATTAAAGAGGAGGTTGGTTAATGATATGTCTTAGAGCCCAAGCTTCCACACAGCTACTATAAAAACTAAAGGTAAAACCAAAAGGAAGTCAGAAGTCCCCATTCTCGTTTTACACACAGATATTCAACGTGCATCTAAGTTTATGGAAAGGAGTTTCCCTTAAATTATTATTTGGAAAAGAAAGGAGCTGGTTTTACAGCCACTGCTGCTGCTGCTACAGCTATTGAAAACAAATGGTAACAGACCCTAGAAACCACCCATGACAGTATAGCCACAGTGCAGTATGAAGACTGTAGTTCACAATAACCTGTTGTATGCTGTATGAATAACTCAAAGATGCCCCACACATAAGGAAGGAAGGAAACGAAAATAAAAATTGCCTGATTTAGTCAGTGTATGCTGTATACACATGTTCACATATTGCACCATACCCTATTAAAATGAGTCTCTTCTTTCTTCCTCCCCATCTCCCTCTCAAATGAGTAAAATTAGAAAAAGAAAAAAAGTGCTTAGCCTCACAGTTAGGATATCTGCCTCCCAAACTGGATTCCCTGGGTTCTATTCCCAGTTCTGTTTCTGACTCCAGTTTCCTACTAATGTAGACAGACCATGGACATCAGTAGTGATGACGCAAGTAACTGGATTCCACTTAGCATTGTGGCATATCTGGATTATTTTCTAGCTCCCAGTTTCAGCCTGCCTAGCCCAAGCTGATACAGGCATTCAGGGAGGGAACCAGCAGATATGTAGGTTCCTGCTCGCTTGCTCCCCTTGTCTCTCATAAAATTTTTAAAAGATGTATTGATTTATTTGAAATGCACAGTGAAGTGAGGGAGATGGAGACAGACTGAAGGGGAGAGGAAGGGAAGTGAGAGGGGAGAGGGAGAAGGAGGAGAGGCAGAGAAAGAGGTGGGGAGGGAGGACGGGGAGGGGAAGACGTACTTGTTCAATCCCTTCAAGGCCTCAGTAGTGGCCAGGGCTGGGCCAAGCTGAAGCCAGGAGCCAGAGACTCCATTTGGATCTCCCACATGGGTGACAAGGGCCCTAGTTATTTGGGCTACCTTCCACTGCTTTCCCAAACACATAGCAAGGAGTTCGACTGAAGAGGAGCAATTCTGGGGCTCGAATCAGCACCCATATGGGATGCCAGCTTTGCAGGAAGCATTTGAATCCCCAGTGCCCTGAAGCTGGCTCCAACTTTCCATTTTCTTTATCAACATTTGAATGAGAGACCTAAAGGTGAACTTGACACTGTTACTATCCTACTTACAAAACTTTCTTGACCCTACATTGTTTCTAATAAAAATTTCTAAGCTGTCTCTGACATGTAAGCCTTTTATCTCAGTCTCCTCCCCAACCCTGCATGTCTGTGATGTTCAATTTAACTGGAATAGTGAAACACTTAAGGTTTCATGAGTTGAAGTAGGAAAATTCTGACCACAGATTGAAAATTGTTAGACATGGCTATTTTAGTGATGTGAATAGAATATGTAAACTTTTTGTTAGCTTTCAAAAATTTTTACTGGCACACAGCAATTATACTTATTTATAGAGTATGTTGTATTACTTCAAGTATTCAATGTATAATAATCATATCAGGGTATTGGCATACCATTATTCTACTGTCTATCTCTATGAGATCAACATTTTTTAGCTTCCTGCCCTTTGAACAACAGCTAAACTATGGAACCAAACCAGATGTCAATCAATAGAGAAATGGATAAAAAATGTAGCATATGCAGATAATGAAACATTATTCAGTTATAATAAAATAAAATCTAGTCTTTTGCAGCACATGGATGAGCTTGGAGAATACCATGTCACATGAAATAGCACAGGTAGAGAAAGACAATTAACAGGTGCTCTCACTCCTGTGGAAGAACAATGTAAACTGTTTAGCATTTTAATAGTGCCCAAAGTAGTGTTTCTTTTATTTCAATGTGTAGCAAGCCATTTACAAAGACAAACCGAATGCACAACTGTCAAAAAAGGAAGCAAATAAGAGATTTAAAGGACACTTCTTTTAATAAACAATCATTTTTCATTGGTGGAATGTCCTGCTGACCCTCTCTCCATGCTGTAAGTGTGGCAGCAAGGAGAGACACAAGGGCAGTCAGTCACCCCCTCCCAAATAAAGGAGGAAACTATTTTCTGCATCCCTCATATTCCAAAAATGCCTAGAAGATCTCCTTATATTGAGGTTATGTGTTTGACCACCAAACTGCTAGAAGAAAAGAGTGTTTCAAAACAGAATGTCATTTGATTCTCATTGATTTCTAAGCAAAATCTCAGATTTCCATGGCAAACTGCTAGATATTTTGGTTGAAAAACAAGAATTTCAAAAATCCAAAGACAATTATTCCTCACCTATTTTTAACATCCTTTTTCAGTTTGCTGATAAGATCTAATTGGTTTTCTTCTGCATGTAAGAATGAGAACTTTAATGAGAGAGAGAGGAGAGAGAGAGAGAAGGAGGAATATATGGATAATATGATGGAGAGTCTCACTTCAAGGGATGGTTTCCTTGAAAGATCAACTGTATCGTTGCACTGTTCGACAAATTCCAAGAGCTGATGGTCTATACTCTGTAGTGCTGAGAGATAGGTAAACACAGAGTAGATGCATTTTGTTCACCCAAAGAGACAGGCTAGTGAGTCTCTTTAGAGTGCTAAAAGCTATACCAAGAGAGAGTATGCAATAGTGTTTTACTGCACAGGCAATGAAGAGAGAAGAAAACATTAGTTTAACCACCCAATCCCTTGCAGAATTTATCTGCTGTGATAAGACAGATTAAGTACTTTCCCTGTTTTTCTTTTTTCACTCCCTCTACTTGCAATAATGGTTCACCTTAAACTTTATTTATTCAATGGACTTTCAGAAGAACCACTTGGAACTCAGTGGTTGGGAAATAGTAGGAAAGAAGAATGGCTGAGCTCTGAACTCTCTCCAGTTCAAGGTTAAGTAAAGCAGCACACAAAGCTTCCTATGGTATCACAAATACCTGTGGTCATGAAGGTTTTAAAATCAAGGCAACTTCTAGAGACTTCAATACTAAGTAGGACTGTGAACTTGGGCAAAACAGTCTGTAACATAACTATCTCATTAGCTGGTGTTAACTTATCCTTAATAAGTTTAGAAAACTGTTTTGGATTCCTGATTATAGCAAGTTACCTGGATGTCAAGTTTTTAAACAGCATTAAAGAAATTTTCTCTAAAGTCGGAATATTCTAGAACACCATGTATTCACTGGACACACAGATGAGCTTCTCTACCAACAAGTATCCTCACTGCAGGTTTTCATTTTAGGTAACATTTATTAATATTCTTTATATATAGCAAGTAAAAATATCTTACGATGCTTTAATGAGTATAAAATAAATTTCACAGTATTTCAATATTTATTGAGAATTTTTGTTAATCAAACATTTTTCTAGGGGTCAAATGTGAGTGATCTCCATTATTCTTCATACCAATTCTACATAGTAGGCCTTTCTATTCCTCTCATTTTACAAATAAAGAGACAGTTTCTCTTAACTATCAATTTCAGACAGTTGTTAAGTGACAGATTTAATATTTGCTCTTAACAAGACAAACTGTACTTTCTGGAGTTAATCCATAGCCAACAAGTAAATGGTTTTTATTTAACACATGAGGATCATGAATACACCGAATATTTAATTCATTCATTGGGATTTCATAATTCTCAGTCGTAAATGGGAGCCCTTGGTACCAAGTCTTAGCCTCTCTGCTTTGAGGATGAGCTGGTTTTAACAAGTTAAGATTGATTTTGTTAAACATAAAATTACATCTACATAAGACTGAAATCAACTGGCACTGTTGCCTCAGTCATTCTGGAGACTGAATTATGGAGCCACGAATATCCTAACAACAGAGCCAACTTCACCCCACGCTGATTGAATTGAAAGCAATACTTAGGTGATGTTAATCAAATGTAATACAAGCTTTAGTAATCCTGACAAATCCGTTCCAACTTTGGACTCTCAAGGCATCCCAAGTGAAAACGTCCCTCTTAATTGGTACTTCAGCAGTGCCATTTCCCACTATCAAGTTTGGTAGTTACAGGAGCTTATTTATAAGCAAGTTTATGTGATGACCAGCTCAACAGTCATAAGATTATTACATTAAAAATTTATTATCAAGTATTTTATGGTATCTGAGGATTGCTCAATAAACAATTACTAATGCAAGTTTTCAGAGAAGTATTAGCAAGTCAGAAAATTTTAAGAAACTCTGACCATGGTAAAGGGATGTGATACATATGACAAAATTCATTTTTAATATCCCTCCATTTTAACAATGTTTCCTCTATTATGATCACATAAATGATTGCTCTGCCCACTTAGATACTGACAGTCTCTGATGATACTGCAAACCCCCAGAACAAATCTTTACTGAAACAGCCCAGATTTTATCTGTGGGCCTCTTACGTGTCTTGAGGTGATGGTACTCTCATGATAGTGAGGAAGGGAAAAGAATAAATCAGCCTACTCCTGAAATTCCTTCCAGTCTCCTTGGATGAAAACATTGACTGATCACCCAGTGTTTCCTGGAAGACAGTAGAAAATCCAGTTATGCACTGTGTGTTCTATGTTAGGCTGTAAATTAGTGCATATGTGTGTATGTACCTATTCATATTTTCCCCTCACTTTATACTCAAAATGACTCTGGAAATAATACATTACCCCATGCTACCGAGGACAGAAACAAACTGGAATTAACTTAACCAAGAGCCAGGAAAGAGGCAACTGATGTCATCTGGAAAATTCACTAGGCTCAAGTGGAAAGACTTCAGAGTTTTCCCAAACATGGGTTTGCACCCTGTTTCTACTACTTCCCACCTGGGGGCCCAGGCCAGGGAAAAGTGATGTTAGGGAAAGTTGCCCAGCATTACTGTGACATTTGAGAGGCAGCAGGCCACGGAACATCTGTTCAAAATAAATGTGCATAACACCTGGCAGAAAATTCACTGAGGATTAAAATCCCTTTAGAAAAAAATTCAGCAAAATGTCATTCAAGAACTGTTTCTTCAATCTCTCAACTCCATGGCAATAGGGATTCTGGAAGTCTCAGAATAAGCACAGCTTTTGGCTGAAAGTAAAATTAAACTTTTTGTCAATTACGCATATCTGGAAAGCAACATTGTTAGCATGGCTACTGACTATAACAGCAGCCCCTTCACTGGTAGAATTGTGAAGAAGCAGTTTTTGGAAATGTTTGCTGTTCTATGCTCTTATCTATCTCTTATTATCATTTTCTCCAAAATATAGGAGGCGGGCACTTGATAATATTTACATTTTAGTTTAGCTTATGAATTCTAGCTGTTTAGTGCATGAGAGAATAAAGATAAAAATTATTAAAACTTACTTTTTATTCCAAAATCATTTTTGCTTTCTGGATTAAATTTTGGAATATTCCTAGTGCACTATTGCCACTACTCGTGACAGAAGGCAGAAACACAGCATTTTCTAAAGGGAAATAATTAGCAGAAATATAGGATTTTCTAAATAAACTCAGCATCTCTCTGAATACCCCCATGGTTTTGGCAAATCCTGTCCAGATGTACCCTGATACGGTGACAGCACAAGACACACCTTCAAACAGATTGGACAAGAATCCCAGGTCTAGTTGTCCATTGATATGCTATGCACGTGCAGATAAATTATTTTAAGCCTTAGTTGATAATACTAAAAGGTGGTGACAAAAGCTATCACAGAATTCCTTTGAGGAATGAGTAAGATAATATACAGAGAATTTGGTGTGTGGTAAATTTAAAGAAAAGAGATTTCAATTATCATAATTGTATGCCTCTGCAGTTTTCTGTGGTTTCTTGGCCCCAATATCTGTGTACATTTTTATGTCTAGTTGGATTAAGATATTAATGTGTGTAGAGAGAGAGAGAATCATAATATATACAAGTGGGGATGCCACTGTGGTTTAGCGGGTAAAGACACCGCCTATAGTGCCGGCATCCCATCTGGGCGCTGGTTCCAGTGCCGGCTGCTTTTCTTCCAATCCAGCTCTCTGCTATGGCCTGGGAAAGCAGTAGAAGATGGCCCAAGTCCTTGAGCCCTTGCACCCGTGTGGGAGACCCAGAAGTTCCTTCCTCCTGGCTTCTAATTGGTGTAGTTCCAGCTGTTGTGGTCAACTGGTGAGTGAACCAGCTGATGAAAGACCTCTCCCTCTCTCTCTCTCTGTGTGTGTGTGTGTGTGTGTATGTGTGTGTGTGTGTGTAATTATGACTTTCTCATAAATAAATCTTGGGGCTGGCGCTGTGGTGCAGCGGGTTAACGTCCTGGCCTGAAGCGCTGGCATCCCATATGGGCACCAGTTCCAGTCCTGGCTGCTCCACTTCCAATCCAGCTCTCTGCTAAGGCCTGGGAAAGCAGTGGAAGATGGCCCAAGTCCTTGGGCCCCTGCACCTGCATGGGAGACCTGGAAGAAGCTCCTGGCTCCTGGTTTCTGATTGGCACAGTGCCGGCTGTTGCAGCCAACTGGGGAGTGAACCGGTGGGTGGAAGAACTCTCTCTCTTTCCTCTCTCTGTGTAATTCTGACTTTCAAATAAGAAATAAATCTTTAAAGAAAACAAATAAATGAATCTTAAAAAATATACATATTATAAATACTCCTAAAAATAAATACTCCTGATAATAGTCAATAAAAAAATGCAATATGTGTATAATACTAGAGTTAGATGATAATGTAATTTGCTAACAATTGAGGGAGTGTCTCATAGCAAATTACAACTGATTATTCCTGCCATACAAACCAGTTCTATGAAATAGAAATGAGAGAGTAGTCCCTTCTGAGAGAGAATTTATCACTTTCTCTTCATGGTACTTGTCATTTTTGGTCTTATTTTATATTCTGTTCTATTTTATTAATTCTACATTCTCTGAAGATTTGGCTTCATTCTTATTTGCCTTTTTATCTGCTTCTATTCACTACTCATTGAATACATCTATAAATATTCAAATAATAGCATTTTGTATGACAAAGACACCACTGAAAACATTAGAAGAGTTATCCTAGGTAAAATTATTTAAATCTATCTAACATATATACTTGTATCCACAATATACAAAGAAACATTTAGGAAATTGCTCAGCTTCAATAATAACTAATAAAACAAACTGAAGTCATTAGGATATTGCTTTGAGACTTATAAAGTGTTAAAATACTGATATATATTGCTAATAGAATAGAATATGATGGGAAATGTACTCCTCTATATTGCTGATGAAAACAAGATTAGTTATTGCCTTAAGAAAAAAAGTAACACATAGTAAAATTTAAAAATACACATAGCTGTCGACTCAGCAATATAAGTCTTGGAAATCTATCACATGCATTTGAAATAATACTAAATAGGAACAAGATTTTAGATGCAATATAAAGCAATGAAAAACCTGTAAATAAATTGAAAGTTACCAAAGATCAATAGTTTAATAAATTGGATAACTTCATATCCTGGATAATTTATGACTATACAGTTAGCTGGAGCTATTAACATAAGATATTTTATGCAATAAAAGCAGAATACAGATAGTTGTTTTTAATACAGATGAATTCACCTAATGCAACACGAAGAAGTGACTACTACATATTTGTAAAAGGGTAAGATCAGAAACCATGAGAATGCATTTGTATATACTATGCATTGATTATATTGATGTAAATACTATGTATTTGATATACTATGTATCTCTGCTCTCAGAAATATAAATAGAAGATACTGATTATTTTTAAATAGAGCTGCAAAACTAGAAATTTCAAAATTTGAAAAAACTTAGTCAAGTTACAGATTTAAAAAGAAAGCATTCAATATTAACATTACCCTAGGTGCACCCAATCACATGGACTGTACAAGCAGAATTCCCAAGTTTCTACACTGCGCCAAATAAGGAAAATGATAAGACAGCAGCCCTAACCTAACACCACACATCGACAGACACCCACCAAAATCCATTGCCAATTTCTTTGAACATGAGGTCAGTACGAGTCACTTGTCTGCAACTATGGAGGTTCAGTTTTCCTCTGCAGTAAGAGTAATCAACAAAATTTGATTTCTAGTCTACCACCTCAGCTCCATGTATTGTCACATTTTATCTTTCCTGTCTGGACACCAGCCTCTATAATGCAACCTGACAAGAGAGAAATGGAGAAATGAAGAAACAGCTAGCTATAATAATGGGTTAGACAGGGCGATGGAAGAATCTCTTACTACCACCTGTCTGCAGCTACAGAATGCAAAACATAATTTTTGGAAGGGTACAAAATGCATGTCAGACTTTTGCAGGACTCGAGGAGAGGGGCAATAAGTTATGGGCAATGGAGTTATCCTCCAGGTGATTTCGTTCCCATTAAAGTCACTGAGAGAACTGCTTGACTAAGACATTCACAAATGTCACAGTAAAATGTGTTGACAGTTTGGCTAGAGTAGCATTTATTCTATTGATATACAGGAAGCCTTATCAAGTATTTTCAAGCAAGATGATGGCTTTTCTGCAGGTAATTTTAAAGTGTGGACAGAAAAATCAACAAGACTGTTGCCCAAAGACAAAGTATTGCTACCCCTCCACTACCCCGATATTTAAATCTCAGCTAGGCATATCTTTCCCAAAGTTGTTGAAATAACATATCCATACATAAAATAGGCCAAAAATCTTATTTTATGTATGCATAAGAGTGTTAATTGTTAAATTAACAACAGGAGTCACTATGCATTGACTTCCTAGTGCAGGACCTCTGTCCTCAAAGAGTTGTATTATGAGAGTTAATAGTAAAACTTGTTCTCAAAGATTTACTTTGTTTTAGTGTATTAAGTGGTAGATATTTTTATGTCTCATAAGTTATAGTTATGTCTAAGTGCTCACAAAAGATCTATCATTTTTGGGTTCTTCTTTAAAGTTAATTAAGTTTATCCAAAAAAAAGTGCTTATAAAAAAAAGAAGTGAGATCAACTTCGAGATGCAAGGACTTTGAATAGCCCTTGTCTCGACTGTTGAGGAAGGTTTTTTTTTTTTTTTTTTTTTTGGTTTGTACACTTTGTTGAACTCTTAGTATAATCTTCTGCATATAAAGTTAATTGACAATAAATAGATCATAGTAAAAAATAAAACTGGGAATAGGAGAGGGAAGAGGAAGTGAGTGGGAGTGTATGTGGGAGGGTGGGCACGATGGGAAGAATTACCACATTCTTAAAGTTGTATTTATGAAATGTATGAAGTTTGATTTCCTTAAATAAAAGGTTTCTTTGGAAAAAGAAAAAGATTAAACTGCCATAGGATTCAAAGAACCTGCTTTGAAAACAAAGCCTGACGGCTGGCGCCACGGCTCACTAGGCTAATCCTCTGCCTTGCGGCGCCTGCACACCGGGTTCTAGTCCCAGTCTGGGCTCCGGATTCTGTCCTGGTTGCCCCTCTTCCAGGCCAGCTCTCTGCTGTGGCCCGGGAGTGCAGTGGAGGATGGCCCAAGTCCTTGGGCCCTGCACCCACATGGGAGACCGGGAGAAGCACTTGGCTCCTGGCTTTGGATCAGCGCAGTATGCTGGCCGCAGCGCCCATTAAAGGGGTGAACCAATGGAAAAGGAAGACCTTTCTCTCTGTCTCTCTCTCACTGTCCACTCTTTCAAAAAAAAAAAAAAAAAAAAAAAAAAAGCCTGAGATCCTTACAAGGGAAAGAATCTCAGAGATACGGTCACATCGTCCCTGCAATGCATTCCAAGGGAGGAGGTGACTTGCTCCGTGGATGTTTCTGTGAATTCCAAGGCTGGTGGACATGGAGGAGGCAGTGAAGCACAAAATGTATTAATCCTCTAACTTACTGTTTTTGTAATTATAGACACATCAATTATGAGGTGCTTAATGAATTTAAAGGAGATATTATAAACATTCTTATCACATACTTATAACACAAAATCTGTGTATGCATTTCAACTATTTCATCAAAATAAACATGTTAATTTCATTTTTGTGGAAAAAAATCTTATTTTAATGCTATACTGCACGAAACGAGTTTAAATCCATTGCTTAGTCAACAGGCAACTATTTGAATATTGAATTCTCAAAGGAATGAGAACTCTAAGTAAATTCAGCTCACCATAATCCATACCAGTAGAGGAAAAGAATGTATGGATGACCCAAACTATAAATGACGGTATATAATTTGAGGGTTGGGGATTTTGACATATGGAATTACATATAAATATACTACTGTGTATACACATACACATATTTCGTGACAAGTTATAAAGCTGTTGTAAATAACAAATATAAACAGGAATGAATTTTCATTCCCATATATGTCAATTCTCATATAATAAAGGAATTCAACTTAAAAACAACCTTAATTGATGTAATTTTTAGAAAGCTGTTTTAGGGAATATATGAAAGAAGGAAAATGATGTACTCTAAGTTTTCTACATTTCCAACCAATGGTAAATATTTCTAATTTTGGTCATTTAATTTCTTGCCATCATGATGTTTTAGGAAAGAAAAAAAGTTCTTAGAAGCCACTGAATATTTTTTATAAAAAGGACTGGCTGTCACAAAGCATTGTTTTCTACATATGTAACACACATGTAAGCACAATAAATTACACCATCCATAAAATTGCAGTATAAATTCTTAAAGAATACACACACCCAGTTTCTCAAGTTGGGATCAATGACTTCCCAACTTTCACTTGACTCTCTTGTAATCACCTCCATTGGGTCATAATCATCTTTATCAGTTCTCAAGCTAGTCATGTATAACTCATAATCATCGTCTCCACCTTAAACCCCATCATAATCCTGGGTGACCATGATGCCCAAGTTCATGATCTATCCCGTACATCATTCTTTTTATTAATATCATGTCAAATGATCTTTATTTCAGTATTATTCCAACCAATTTCACTTTATCCTTAATCCTCTCAAATTTCAGGAACGTTTTGGTATTGTTGATGAATCCCCTCTCTCCTTCCTCTCTGTGGCTGTGTGGATGTCATTAGTTTTTGTTAATATGCATCTTATTTTTCTTATTTATTCCTGAAATGTGTCTGTACCTCAAGATTCCACGAAAGGTCCTCTGTTTCCTCTAAAGGATATTATCTACTAAAAAGCACAATTTAATGCTATCCAACCCCTGGCCTGAACTGTACTTCTGTTGTGAGATTTATACTACTATACTGTTTCTTTGAATCTAAAATTGAACCTAGTTTAAGAATCACTGTTATTTTTGTTCTATCAAACAGATAAATATGGCAAATAAAGTGATTTCTTAGTACTGCTGCTCCAAGAACACAAATAGCTGCTCTATTCACTTATTCGTTCAGATGCAATCATTATTTTGGTTATCTTTGGCTTCTGTTTCATGTTCTTTATGTGACATTCAGGTTCTTAACAATACATAAAATGCATTCTCTTCTTCCTACTCTACTTCCAATACTCAATTTGGAGACATGTAGTCTTTTTTTGAATACTGCAGTATCTTTTAATTTTTATTTATTTGAAAGGCAGAGACAGAGACATTTCTTCCATCAAAGCTTTAATATAAAATTCTTTAAAGTCACAGCGAAAAGACAGAAAAATCCAGTCCTAAGACCTACAAAATGGATGAGGTAAAGCTAAGCCACATTCTCAGGAGCAAGTTAACCTTCCCTGTTGCCCGAGTGACATGGGGAGTCAGAGAGAAGTCCAAAACCTCACATCCAACACTACTTCAGTAGCTACAATGGCAGATTGTCTTCAACGATGTCTTACGACAAACCTCAAGCAGAAAGGTTGAAAAAATAACAAGCCCTGATTCTATAAAATAGAACAGTTTAGGACACTACACAAGCACGTAGGTTTGGGAATATCTAGATTTATACAACACCAATATTTAGAATATATTGAGGATCGATTGTGAGGCAAGAACTGGTTGATATGTCCTAAGATTTCTATTTTCTTCAACTTCTTGGGGACACAGCCTAACTGCACAGCAGCTTCTCCAGCAAGAGCCCTTTGATTGAGTTACAAACAATGGAGTGGGGTGAGAGCAATGTATCTCATGTTCCAACTGGTTTCTTTTATTTACCTTTTCATTGACTGAGATGTAGATGAGTGTGTTAGGCTTGCAAGCCACCAATTACAACAGGGACTGAAGCAAGAAACAAACTTCTATTATGCTTGAGGCATTGCAGGTATGTGGGACTAACTTGTTAGAGAAGCTCGTTCTACATTTACTCATATAGTGAGACTATGAAGTTCATGGAAGAAAAACATTCCATGTCAATGGCCAGACAATAGAAGAACAAAGATTTGCTTTCAAAATGAAAGAATCTTTAACAGGCATTATGGTACAGCAGGCTAAGCATCTACATGGGATATTGACATCCTATATCAGAGTGCTGGTTGGAGTCCCAGCTGCTTTGCTGAAGATACAGTTTCCAACTAATGCTCCCAGGAAGGCAGCAGATGATATACCACATCCTTGGGCTCCACCAGCCAGAAGCTTCTGGTTCCTGACTTCAGCTTGGCCCAGATCAGGCGATTGTGGCCATTTAGGGAGTGAACCAATGGATGGAAGATCTCTCTCCATGTCTCTCATTCTCTGCTGGTCACTCTGACATTCAAAGAAAGATAATAGATAATAGATAGATAGTTTTTTTTTTTTTTCAAAAAATTAAAGAATCCAGGCAAGAAAAAAAATCTAAACATAGGGCCCAAGATTTTCTTTATTCAAAATTTATTGCAGGTGGACTTTGACAAGTGATAAGAAAGTAAAGTACAGCCTCTTTTTTCAAGGAGCTTACTGCAAATGAAGTCCATAATACCATCAGAAAAAAGTTAGTGGATCTTCAAAATAATTAAAACATCAAAGGCACCAAATTTTATATTATAAAACATGGCCAAAATAATTTTAATATAAATAATCCTCAATGCATATCAAACAAAATGATCAGCATGCTGATAAATAAATCCCCAAAAAGCACCCTTAGAAACTCAAATTTCAAGAATGTTTGTGGTACTTTTAGGTACAAAACATAGCAAAACAAAACTGAATTATCCTATTTACTTAACATAGTTTATGGGTATATTTTTTTGTTTTTAATTTATTTTCAGAGTTAGACAGTGAGAGAGAGAGACAGAAATAAAGGTCATCTTTCCATTGGTTCACCCCCCAAATGGCCAATCCAAAACCAGGATCCAGGTGCTTCCTCCTGGTCTCCCATGTAGGTGCAGGCACCCAAGCACTTGGGACATCCTCCATTGCCTTCCCGGGGCCACAGCAGAGAGCTGGACTGGAAGAGGAGCAACCGGGACTAGAACCTGGCGCCCACATGGGATGCCGGTGCTGCAGGCAGAGGATTAGCCAAGTGAGCCACTGCACCGGCCCCATGGATATATGTTAACCTAAATTTTAATGGCATCTTTTAAAAATAAGGATTTGGATTTAAAAATCATTGTCTTTGGAATTTTATTTCTGGTAATACAGAATGAGATAATTATCTCACTCTTTGCCTGTCTTTTCCCTTTTTTAATCATTTCCTTTATTGAATAGTTCTTAGCTTTTAGCAAATTATTTACTTATTTATTTTTTATTTATCTGAATGGTAGTGGGGTAGTTCTCCATCTGCTGGTTCACTCTAAAAGTCCACAACAGCCAGGACTGGCCCAGGTCAAATCCAGGAGCTCTCAGTTCAGTTAGTTTCCTAGGTGAGTGGAAGCACCCCAACTTCTTGAGCCATGATATATGGATTCCCAGGGCAGAAAACTGGAATAGATAAAGGAGCTGGGATTAGAATCCAGGCAGTCTCAGATGTGGGCATCTCAAAATGTGGCTTACCTGCTGCAGCAAATGCTCACCCCTCATCTAATTCTTCATTTTTCTTTTAAAAAGATTTATTTATTTATTTGAAAGGAAGATACAGAGAGAGAAGATGAGAGAGAGAGAGAGAGAGAACAAGAGAGATTCCATCTTCTGTTTCATTCCCCAAATGACTACAACAGCCAGGGATGGGCCAGGCCAGGCCAAGGTCAGGAGCTTCTCCAGGGTCTCCCACATTGGTACCAGGGTCCTAGAACTTGGGCCACATTTGCTGCTTTCTTAGGCTCATTAGCAGGTAGGTGGACTTTTAATTGGAGCAGTCAGGACTCAAATTGGTACCCATATGCGTTGCCAGCACTGTAGATGGAGGCTTAACCTTCTATGCCACAATACCAGCCCCCATTTTTCATTTTTATGAACATTTTTTTACTATTTAAGCAACCTCTGCCTATTCTAATATCAAAAGTTTTATTCATGCATTTAAGCTTTATTTTTGTTTGAAAAGCAGAGCGGGGGGGGGGGGGGAGAAAAACAGGATCAGTAGGGGAAACAAAGAGAAGAGAGATCTTCCATTCAATTGTTCATTGCTCAAATGGCTGTAACATCTGGGTCTGAGCCTGGTTGAAGCCAGGAGCCAGGAATTCCAAGAAGGCCCTCACAAGTGTGGTAGAGGCCCAAGTACTTGGGTAATATTCCACTGCCTTCCCTCACTCAATAGTAGGAAGATAGATTGGAATCAGAGTAACCAGGACTGGAACCAGCACTCTAATATGGGATACCAGTATGCAAGCAGCAGCTTAACCCACCGTGCCACAATAACAGCCCTTCTTATGTTTTTCTCTAAACGCTTACCATACAATCTTTCACATTAGACCTGTAACATATTTAAATTTATTATAAAATTTTATTTGTATTTATTTGAGAGGAAAAAATATAGAGTTCCTATCTTTCTGGTTCCATCCTCAAATGCATACAATGGCCAGGCTGATCTGAGCAAAAACCAGGAACTGGGAATTCAATCTGATTCTCCTACTTGGGTGGCAAGGACCCAAATATTTCAGCTATCACACTCTGCCTTGCAGGGCACATATTAGCAGTAAGCTAGAATTGGGAACAGAGCCAGGATTTGAAGCCAGGCACTCCAATATTGACTGCAGGTGTCTGGTGGCTTAAGTCTTGTACCAAAAGCCCACCCCTAAAGTTAATATTTTGTATGGCTTATGGTAGGATATTCAACTGACTTAATTCCATTTTTTGAAAAGTGAACCTTTCCACACAGTATTTTAGTGTCACACTTTCCCTAAATTAGGTGATGGTAACACACAGTACTGTTTCTAGAATTTATTATGTTCCATGGGTCAGTTTATTTATCCTTTCACATGTATCATGCCTTCTTAATTACTATAATTTAAAGAGATCCCAGAATGTGGTAATGTAAGTTTTCTATCTTCATTCTCTTGTACAAAACTCCCTTAGCAACCCAAGGCTTTTCTGTTTTCAGAGAATTTCAGAGTCACTGTGTAAATTTCTTCAAAAAGTTTTAAACACTCATCTGGCAGGGCTGGCGTTGTAGCTGGGCTCTGGTTTGAGTCCTGACTGTTCCACTTCCAATCAAGCTCCTCGTCAATGGCCTGGGCAAAGCAGATGATGATCCAAATACTTGGGCTCCTGCTACTCACAAGGGAAACCTGGCAGAAGCTTTTGGCTTCAACATGGCACAGCTCTGGCCATTGTGGCCACTTCGGAAAAGTACCAGTGGATGAAAGACCTCTCCCTATCTTTCCCCTCTCTGTAACTCTTTCAAACAAATATATATATCTTTTTAAAAAGTCATCAGGCATTTTGATGTGTGTTGCATTTAATGAATTGATAATTTGGAGTAAAATTAGCAACATTGACATTGTTAAATATTGATTATTCCAACCTATGGGTGTCATATAGCCCACAATCTTTTAAAAAGATTATTTTAAAGGCAGAGTGACAGAGATATAAAGGGACAGAGAGATATATTCCATCTTCTGGTTCAGTTTCTAAATGGCAGCCATGGTTGGGGCTGGGCCAGGGGAAAGCCAGAAGTCAAGAATTTCTTGTTTCTTATATGGGAGGCAGGGACTCAAGAACATGGGTCATCTTCCACTGCTTTCTCAGTCACATTAGCAGGGAGGTGGACTGGAAGAGCAGCAGTCGAGAATCCAATCAGTGCTCCTATGGGATGCTGATGTCACAGGTGGCAACCTGTTGTGCCACAATGCTGGCCCTGATTTCTTCTTTTTAAATTAATTTTTTTTTCATTTCATTTGAAAGGCAGAAAGAGAAAGAAACTGACAGACCTTCCATCCACTGATTCACTCCCTAAATGCCTTCAGCTTTCAGGGCTGGGCCAGGCCAAACAGGAGCCCAGAAATCAATTTGTGTCTCCCACATGGGTAGCAGAGACACAAGTACCTGAGTCATTGATGCCTGCTATGGTGTGCATTAGCAGGATTCTTGATCAGAAGCAGAGTAGCCAGGACTCCAGCCTGGAACACCAACATGGGATTTTGGAGTCCAGCTGGAGTCCCGACTGCCACTCTTCCAGTCCAGCTCCCTGCTAATATGCCCGGAAAGGTAGTGGAATATGATGCAAATCCTTGAGCCTCTGCCACCCATTTGGGAGACCCGGATGGAATTCCTTACTCCTGGCTTTGGCCTGGCCCAGCACAGGCCATTGCGCCCATTTGGGGATTAAACCAGCAGATGGAAGACTTCTTTCTCCTCTCTCTTTTCTCTATGACCCTAGCTTTCACATACATAAGAAAATCTTTTAAAAAAGAAGTAATGTAGCACAATACAAACCACCCTATATTGCTCTATAAATGTCTTTCCTTAAGAGGGAATAAAATGGTGATGAAACAAAGTGACTGCACTCAACACTCAAGGTATAGCACAGAAAAGTCAGAAGAACAATTTGGCTAGAGGATATCCTTCTTAGTATTAAACACTCCTGTATAATAATTTCATATGTGGGGAGAATCAATAAATTAGCTGTTTTAAAATAAGATTATTGAACTCAAATTCCCATACTTGGAAAAGTGTTTGTAGAACACATAGGAATAAAAACTCAAAATTACCAACATCATCATTCAGGCCAGAAATTAACTAGAATTTTTACTTTGCAAGTTTTCAGTAACACTAGTAGTAAAGCACTTTTAAATTTTAATTTAATTGTTTTTTTTCCAGAAATCTGGAATAGGATATTTATAGAATCTTATGCAGTACAAACTTTCTCAAATAAACATTAACAAACTAGTAAGAAAAAGTGAACTTCCTTAATTTGCAAAAGGGTAGCTATACCAAACTTTTTCTTAATAGTAACATTTTATGAGTCCCCTTAAGAACAAATCATTATACCCATTATTGTTGTTATTGAACACTTTACTAGCAAGTACAATAATTTAAGAAAATATATGGAATATATCAGAGAAGATATAGAGCTTTATTTAAAAAAAATAATGGATTATATACATTGAAAGGCCAGGGGAGTCAATATTGAATTTTTAGAATTCAGAGGAGTGAATAAAATGAGTTTTTTTAAAAATATTTATTTATTTCAAAGAGTTACAGAGAGGGATAGACAGAGAGAGAGAGACCTTGTGTCCACTGCTTCACTCCCCAGATGGCCACAATAGCCAGGGCAGGGACAGGCCAAAGCCAGAAGCTTCTTGAAGGTCTCCAACATGGGGAGCAGTGGCCCAAAAACTTAGGACATCTTCTGTTATTTTACACTTTTTAAACCAAATGCAAGTAAATTTATTTATCATGCTGAAGTAGGATGCTTTAAAAAGACTTCATGGACAAACAACCATAAGAAAAAAATAAATTTTAATTCTTTAAACATAAAAATTTATTTTCTTCAAAAACATAAACTCCAAATAAAAAGAAGCTACACACTGAAAGATGTTATTTCCTACTCATAACATCAGACTTTTTGCATCCTATATAAAGAACTATAAACTAAAAGAAAATCCAATTAATTTTAAAATGAATAAAAGTCAGAATAAGAAGAATCACATATGCTTGATAAACACACAAAGCTGTTACAAATTAAAATGTCTGAATCTCTCAAGGTGAGAATATCAAATGTACTCATTTCTCAACCCAACCAGGCAGCATAGACATTGGCATGCTTCCATGTCTTTTTACTTTCTAGTGGTGTCAGTCATTGAGAATTTCCAAGTAGTAGACCGGAGGGCAAAAGTCTTACATCAGAGAACTTCCTATGGCTGCTTCCTTATCTTCACAGGACGTCCCCCTCTACTGTTGTTCAGAGCCATGACTAACACACCTGTTCTTTTCACTATAGCATCTCTGCATTCTGGGGAACATTCCTTTCTCAGTCTGATACATGGGTGATTATGTTTCCTGGCTGCTTCTAATCTTAGAGTAGTTCAGCATCATTTGTTGGTTTCTCTATGGTTCTACCCAGTGTAGATAATCTCTTCAGTAAACTCAAACTACCCAGTTTGAAAATTGAATTCGTTTCTTCACTGAACCCTGATAGACGAATAGGAACTATCATATCTGTATCCATTCATGTGAGTATAAACTGATAAAGTCCTTTGGGACATAAAATGAAATATATGCATAATTTACAACACAGTCATTCTACTTCTGGAATTACCTTTAGAGAAACTGTAAAAATGTCCATGTGCAGCAAATTTTATTGAAGGAAAAAAAAAAACCTAGAAACATCTCGAGCGTCAACCAAAATAGGATGGGTAAGTAAATTATTTATTACTAAGTTAGAGTGCCATACAAAAGTGAAAGTGGACTAATGTTATATACAGCAACAAAAATGTGTTGAACAAAAAACAAGAATGAAATCACTTTTATGAAATTTCCATAAAGTAGCAACCCTAAAAATACATGAAGAAGACTTACAAATACAGTATATCTCTAGAGATAACTCTGGAATTATTAACAGTGGAGTAGTTATCTCCTGAATCTAGAGGTCATTCTAAAATTTATAACTTTGATACTTATCAAATCTGGTGTTAGGTACATGGGTGTTCATTTAAATTTTACCCTTTAAATTATATATATGTATGTTAATATTTAATATTTTAATTAAGAAAAGGAAGAAATTGAAGGAAAGACAGAATGTAAACAAGAAAGTAGCTTGCTAAAGGAAAAGGTCTTATTTGATTGTTATCTGTATCCCTAGGATGAAGTCAATGCCTGAAATAAAGTAGGTAATAAATTAATACGAACTTCAAAGGAGAATGAATGAACGAGAATGGAAAGGGAGACTGCATGTGCCCAGAGAGCAGTCTCTGCTCAACAAATTGGATTCAGTGATCGAGTGAAAGACATCTGCTTTATGGGTTAATAGAAGAACAATGTAAAGAGTATGAGCCAGACTTAGTTGAAAAATGTGTGACCATTAAATAGCTTAAATATCTCAGTCTCCTACATGAAAAAAGGGGATAAAAGTGATCTCTATGATAAAGATTATGAAATTATGAGCAAAGATTTTCAAACTATGACCAACAAGAAATAAGTGCAAGATATGTAGCCTAGTGTCTGCTTATATTTTTTGTTCTATTTCTCAGACTCACAAGATTTATGATTGTTGAGGTTCTCAAAGACAGCAAAGTATTTACAGAACTTAAATTTAGCATGGTCTCTATTTGACTTATTTTATACATAATAACCTCACCAAAATGGTCTCAAAGGGTATGTCCTTATTTTCCTTAATATAAAATTGATAAAATAGAATATTAATTATTAATAAAAAATAAAATGTATATTTTCATCTAAAAATATCCTGTAAATTTCAGTACGTACCCAAACAATAAAAGTTCACCAATAGGGCCAACATTATAGCACAGCAATTTAAGTTATTGCCTGAGATGCCAGCATCCCATGTGGGCACCTGTTTGAGTCCTGGCTGCTCTACCTCAAATTCATCTCCCTGCTAATGTGTCTGAGAAAACAACAGAAGATGGCCCAAGTATTTGCACTCATACCATCCATGAGGGATCCCTGAATGGAGTTCCAGGCTTCTGGCTTCTGCCTAGACCAGCCTAAGTCAGTTTGGCCTTTTGAACCAGCAGATGAAAGATCTTCATCTTTCCCCATAATTCTTCCTTTCAAATAAGTGTACTTTAAAAAGAAGTTCAGGCTGGCGCCGTGGCTCAATAGGCTAATCCTTCACCTGCGGTGCTGGCACCCCAGGTTCTAGTCCCGGTTGGGGCACTGGATTCTGTCCTGGTTGCTCCTCTTCTAGTCCAGCTCTCTGCTGTGGCCCGGGGGGGCAGTGGAGGATGGCCTAAGTGCTTGGGCCCTGCACCCCATGGGAGACCAGGAGGAAGTACATGGCTCCTGGATTCTGATGGGCGCAGCACACCGGCCTCAGCGAGCTGGCTATAGCAGCCATTTGAGGGGTGAACCAACAGAAGGAAGACCTTTCTCTCTCTCTCTCTCACTGTCTAGCTCTGCCTGTAAAAAAAAAAAAAAAAAAAAAAGTTCAACTGAAGAACATATTTCTTGCCATTCACTCTATTTTCTTGTTTTAAACCCTTCAAAGTCACATTCCACACATCCCAACAACAGAAGAAAGCAGATGCTGAATGAACACTGACAAAGTTAGAGACAAAAAAGTAGCTCTCTTCTAAAGGACCCACAATATCCTAACCTAGAATGAACATAGATGTATAAATATGATGGAGTCTATGACACTCGTCACTATTATACACACACAGGGATTATCTCACATCCTGTAGGCTAAAACTTCTGTACTTTTGAGTGCTATTTACAAGTTATAAAAAAAAATCCTTGATGTACATATTTGCTCCCTGCAAACAAACAAAAAAGATGTCTCTGAGAAGGCAGATCTTCTAATGTTTAATAATTTTAGGAAAAATCCTTTCAGGTTCACTGAATATCTATCTTGTTGATCAATACTCTAGAAATGTTTACATTTGTTAAGAAATATAGAAAAATGATAGCTAACATTTAATAGGCATTTATTGTGTACCAGACACTAAGATGTTTACATAAAAAAATCTTGCTTGATATTTTAAACAGCCCTATTTTCCCTACTATTTAACAGATTAAAAACACTCAAGTTACAAACCTACAGGCGAAAGGGCCCAATTTCAAGCAATCTTCACCGCTATACTTGCACTGGCTAACTGAAAAAGGTAGAAGGAAGCGATACTTAACTAAATCATATCCATCACAGCCGTTGACTGCACTATTACCAAAAGACCAGCGAGCAGTCACATACCTGGGGCTCTTGTCCTTTACTGCAATATGGAGAGACCTTACCTTAACAGCTGTATATATACATGTACATATTTTCCTTCCACATTCTACATGTGTTACTGTTACTTCTAAACACATAACATCATTTTCAAACAGCAATCAAGATTTCTCTTGTGAGGGGTGTATTTTTAAAAAAGGAATCATTTTCATTGCAGAGCACAAGAAATCTACTAGCTTTAGATAAAGTTTCAGCATGTGGCATCATAGGAGGGGTCTTCAAAACATTCTCAAAAATATGCATAAAATTATAGGTGAATTTAAAACATTTGTACCAAAATGATCTTTTAATTTCATTTTTCATAAACTTTTTGAAGTATTCTGGTATCTATCAGTTAGAAGAATTTAGCAGACTAATTTCACTGGCCCAAGATATTGCAGATATTTATCTGGCTATTTTTTGTAGGATGTTCGAATGAGTGTCTCTTTTCAGGTATAGGGTTACTAATTATTTTCACAGAAGGGTATTTGAAGATAAATAATTTGTGTAGCTATAATGGTTCATTCAAGAGAAAATCATGTTCTCACTTCACAAAACTAACTAGCAAGTGAATTGATCATATTTGATAATTTTCAGGTTCTAAAGGACAGTGGAAGAAAACTGCAAGAAGTTAGAAAAGTCATCAAACAACCTGTCAGAGCTACTTCCTCCAAGCTAGACACAGAACAGAATCAGCTCAATCTCAATGTTGCTATCTGGGTTGTGGGATGATATTAGGATAGAGAAATTTTAGAGAGATGTTTTTTGAGGCTGATATGAAGCCAATAAGTGCAAAGCTATCACCTTAGCGAATCAGTTCCACAGAGATCCAGGCCAGTATCAGAGTCCCAACAAAAATGGAGCCCATCAATGCAGCATTGGAGAATATATCGGTGGCAAACCAAGGCTGAAGACTATCTATTAACCATCTACCTGCTGGGCAGCCACTTGGGCCTGAGACTTTGGTCCACTGTTTTGTTTGTTTTTTTTTGTGACAGGCAGAGTTAGTGAGAGAGAGAGACAGAGGGAAAGGTCTTCCTTTCCGTTGGTTCACCCCCCAAATGGCCGCTACAGCCGGCACGCTGTACCGATCGAAGCCAGGAGCCAGGTGCTTCCTCCCAGTCTCCCATGCAGGTGCAGGGCCCAAGGACCTGGGCCATCCTCCACTGCACTCCCGGGCCACAGCAGAGAGCTGGCCTGGAAGAGGAGCAACCGGGACAGAATCCAGCGCCCCAACCAGGACTAGAACCCACAGTGCTGGCGCCATAGGCAGAGGATTAGCCAAGTGAGCCGCGGTGCTGGCTGGTCTATTGGTTTTTATTACCTGATGAGTACTTCCTGTGATCGTTGTCTGTTGATTGCTCATTGCAGTAGAAGGGAGCCTCATACTTTCTGTGAGAGCATGATAAGTCATATCAGAACTGCCCTTTGTGGGCATGCTAGCTTGCTTTCAAGAACACCAAAAAACATATGCTAGAGTCTTGGCATTCAGTAGAGCAGTGGTGGAAGACAAATAGCCATCACTCATGTATGAGTGGGAACCATTAGTGACAAATACTTGCCTGTATCTTTGAAGGCCTTTCACAAGGCCAGTAGGTATTTGAAGATAGACAACACCTAACTATTCCACCAGGGTCAGAGCAGGAACAACTATTAGAAGAATTTTGACTCTGAATTTAACTCCGATATATATTTTCCCCATGTACTATGACACTTCATTTGCAGGACTTTTATCATGTGGCTTAAAATTTAGAAAATTTAGGATTTCCTCACACTCGAAATAATGCAATGTGTCACTTACATAAACAGAGTCACTTGCCCAGGGAAGAACTATTAATTAGGAATCTGTGAGTTGAACTGGAATATAATAAAATTTTAGTGTTGCCATGTTTTAAAATAATGGAAACTCTTTTGAGGGAATTAGAACAATCATAGCAGTAGCTGAGGGAGGAAAGGTCTCCAAATCATGTCCTTTGTTTGATGTGAAATTATAATTATACCAATCAGCAATGCTGATTTTCATTTCATTTCATTCATTCATTTTCAAGAATCTCTTGCTCCTGCTGGCCATTAAGAAAGAAAAGTATATTTCTATTTTTTTAAATTTAAAACTAACAATTATAATTTTAAATAGAATAAAACAAATTGAAGGGTTTTAAAATATATTTATTTTAATTTACTTGAAAGGCAGAGTAACAGAGAGAAAGAAATAGAGTGAGAGTGAATGAAAGATCTTCCATATGCTAACTCACACCCCAAATGCCTATGCTAGTCAGGGGTAGACCAAGCTGAAGTCCAGAACTCCATCTAGGTCTCTCATGTGGGTGTCAGTGCCCTAAGTGCCTGAGGCAACATTTATTGCTTCCAAGGATGAATTAGCAAGAAGCTTCATGGAAAGAAAAATACTCAAGACTTGAACCAGGCACTTCAATATGAGATGTGATCATTGCAAGGGGCAGTTTAACCTTCTGTGCCACAATGCCCACCCCCAAAGGAAATTTTTAAGTTAAAATTGAGTTGATGAATAATTCGAAATCATTACATCATTAAATTTAAAAAAAAAACTGTTAGTGTAGGTTTAAAACAAAAAATTAGGAGTAACTAATATTTATTAAAAAGTAGAATAAAAAATAAAATTTAGCCCAAAGAAACTAATAATTCAAAATAACCACATGGAAAGCAGCATGCTTTATAAAGAATAAACAAAATATTAAGATAAAATATGTAGACAAAGATTAGAATGATGTATTATACAAGGGTAACTCAAAAAATTTGTCCAAATTGTAATTAAAAGGTGCATATTTTGGTGCCAAAATTTCCATGTATAGTTTATTAAGAAAGCATTTTCCACAACCTTTTCTAAGACCTATTGTGGGGAGCAACTGAGACTAGACTAAGTTACTGGAATTAAGACTTATTCTATCCATCTGCTCTCCCAAAATATGGCGCTGGGGAGGAGTAAACTTCTACGCAGCTGCCTCTCGCCAATTTGACTGATAAGCTGCAGGAGCTGATCCTGCTCCTGATTGGAGGAGAGCAGCGTGCTAGGCGTGTGGGCAGCAGAGTTGGGATTGGTGGAAGAGGACTATCAAGGAGGAGAGAAACAACGTGCACTGGGAACATCTGAAGGAACATCCGGATAACATCTGAGCAGCCCCCGAGAGAGCCGGCCAGCGGTGTGCCGCTCCTTGGCAGAAGTGGGGAAAGTGGCGGCGGGGGGGGGGGGGGGGAGGGTGCCACCCCCTCCATGGAGGTGGAGGGGCCAGCAGCCAACCCGGGAAGGGCCGAGCAGACAAAAGAACAGCGCAGGGTCTAGTGTCGTTCCTCCGCGAATGGGGGAGCGATAACCTATAATGTGCTTGAATTCCAAATTTTGCAGCAAAATAAACTTATCTTTTGTGTCCATTTTCCTGCAAATTTGAGGTAATCATGAAAGCAGCAAAAGAACAATTAAAAAGATTATCTATTTCACCATCCAAAAGGTAAATAAGACAGCTCATAAACATGTAAATTAATCTGATTTAATCATCCCTGTGTGTGTGTGTGTGTGTGTGTATCAAAATATCACATTACTCCCTACAAATGAATATGATTCATCAATCAAAAACAAAAATTTAGGCCCAGCACCATGGCACAGAGCCTAGAACTGCAGTGCAGGCATCCCATACAGGCACTGGTCCTAGTCCTGGATGCTCCACTTCTGATCCAGCTCCCTGCTAATGCACCTGGGAAAGCAGCAGTGGATGGCTGAAAGCCTTGGGCCCCTACACCTACATAGGAGATCTGGAAGAAGCTCCTGACTTCAAATCGATTTTACCATATGAGGTTTGCTTTTGTCATTAGTTTCAGAGAATCATAAATGAAATGTGTAATTGATCAATTGGGGTGAAGGAGAGAAGAAAAACAGTGAGTTGGTTACGGGTTTAAGCATTGATTTGTGGGTCCCCAATGGTTAAAGATGACATGGTTACAGAATAATGAAAGATTTTCATTTTCTTTGCGTTTTACCTTTTACTAAAGCTGCTGATGAAAGTGGAGTTGCATTTGTTAGTTGAGAGCTAAGACTCCTTACAGGGTGCAGCCCTGTGTAAAAATGTCAATTCAATGGCATTGCCCTATGATACACATGGATACACAGATGGTTCTCTTAGGGAAAGAAAAGTTATATTTCAAAAGAGGAATGTGAACCTGTGAATCAAGCCATTTAATCAATTTTTCCTAATCTGTAACTGCTCTTCCATTTACAGGAAAAGGGAGAAAGAAGGAGAGAGGAGAGAAGAGGAAACAGCTACCAATTCTATTTTATTTCTATTAAAAACTTTAAATGCTTTTAAAGAGGGAAACTGTTATAGAGGAATATTACAGCATCCTTTTCTCTGAACTAATCATATTTTTAGTTTGAGTTTTTGCCTGTATCCTTTAGCCTGATTCTAGTGATCTTTTAGACAGATTTCTAAAGAAGGAAAAATAAATGACCCTACAGGAATATTATTGCAGTGCCTCCATTAATAACATTATTAAGGGGAATTAGCCTCACAGTCAAAGAACCCCTGATGTTCCACATTTTGCAGAGATAACTACTGGAGCTGGAGGGTATGACATTTCCAAAACCTCCAATTCTGAACCAGTTTTGCATACTCTTCCCTCTCCTCTGCAGTTAAGTACAAGATTACATGCCAACAATATATTATTAAGAAAATCAAACAAGGGGAAAAATACTTTCCAAAAAAGCCTTTGTGATTTTGTCAGCCACCTCCTGCTGCTACCTTAGATGCCTCCTGTTCTTTGCTGGTTTTCTCATTACTCTGTAGGTCACCTTACATAGGGACTAAAGAAGGAAGAAGATGATGAGGGACTGGAAAGTTTATAGGGGGAAAAATGAGCACAATAAAAGTAGGACAAGAAACAGCAGGTGGTGTGCCCAAAGGTTATTAGGAACGAAGCATCATCATTGAAACGTGGTACCATTTTTGTCTCCTCTTCCCCAAGTAAAAATGCTATAAAATTAAATATGCAGTCAGTCAAAATATTGTTACCCTAGCAGTTTTGTGAATTCAGACAAAAAAAGGAAAAGGAAAGTTTTATTTCAAGAATAAAAACTCTGGGCCATGGATTATCATATTTTTCTCAAACCCCAAATTTGTCAACTTTTCCTCTGCATGTATGTGATGGTCATGGCTGGAAGTACAAAAAAAGCTTATTAATTAAGATTCTTGTCTTGGTATGTATTGATCTTATGATGCAAAATCAGCTTTCAAGTTGGTATCTTTATAGGCAATACCAGCTTTATTTTTTATAATACCACCTTTTCATATAAAGAAAATATTTATATATGCAATTGAAATAGACAAATCTGATGAAATCAGCTCTCTTTCTGAAAATGGCTGGCAATATGTATTAGCTGCTAACTGAATAATTTCAACTCTGCATCCTGACCTTAATCCATTAGCTAATATTTATTCAGTACACACACACACAAATATATATATATATACACACACACATATATACACACACACACACACACACACACATACATATGTCAACTAGTTGGCAGTTGCAGTAAATACCAGTTCCTGCATCTTCGGGAAATAACTGTGATAAAGAAGCAAAAACAAACTTAGAAAATAAACCTTAAAACATGATCCAACACTTAAAGTTTCAAGTTCAAAACTGGATACCAACTAATTCCAAGGGGATGGGAGAATAAAGCATATAGTTCCCAATTCAATTCAATTCCAGCTTTGAAAGAGAGATTCATGGGGCCAGCATTGTGGCATAGCAAGTGAAGCAGCTGCCATCACATATAGATGCCACTGCATGTCCAAAATGCTCCACTTCTGTTCCAGCTCCCTGCCAAAGGCCCCTGGGAAAGCAACATAAGATGACCCAAGTGCTTGGGTCCCTGCTACCCACGTGGGAGATCCAGATGGAGCTCCTGACTTTGAGCTGACTCAGCCCAGGTTGTTGTGGACACTTGGTAAGTGAACTAGCAGACGGAAGACCTCTGTCTGCTACTCTGATTTTCAAAAATAAATAAGTAAATAAATCTTAAACAAAGGATATATGTGCATGGTAAAAGTAGGCTTGGTGTGGCGCGCTTTGTGCTGTACACCCCTCACAAAATGGTATACTTCTCACAAAATGCTTAATGTGATACCAGTTAAATCTTGCCATTCTTCTCTTATTTTCTTTCTCCTTTGAATTTTTTCATTTTAATTTTTTATTTAAGGTAAACAAATTTCATGTAATGTTCACATATACAGATTTAGGAACAGTGATGTTTTCCACTCTACCCTCTGCCCTGCCCATGTTCCCAACCTTCCTCATCTGATTTCTACCTATGTAAATATTGGCCTCTTTTCTGGTTGTCTAGTCTTTTATAGGAACCAATAAGCTTTCTGGTAGCCAACTATTGCTTTCAATATATAATCCAGGTGGGAGGATGAGTAAGATAAGGAAATGAGCAGTTAGATAAGGAGAGGCCAACTAAAGAACAATTGTGCTGATTCACCTGAATATTCTCCCCTGGGCGGATAGTAGATAGCACACAACTACCACTGTCTTAACCCCACCATTATCACAGAGGATTATTATTGAATTCCAATTTAATAGGTCAATTATGAAATTGATGGAATATTTATTGAGAATTAGGTGTCAGTGTTTCCAAGTTAAAAAAAAACATGTAAACATACAGAATATGGGAAATAAATATAAGAAATTGGTCAATGTCAATATACATTTAGTGCTTTAACACCATATATTCCATGCTGATCTTGTTTTGGCACTTGTTGCACTGTTATGGCTTGATTTTGTACTCTTATGCTATCCATCAAAGGATCAAGCATTCTGGCTCAAATATTTCTATGAATGACAATCTCATGTATATGCTAAACTAAAGAATTGGCTTCTATTTTCCCTCCTGGTTTTACAACAGAGTTACCTGGTTTCTCATCTCAAAGAGCTTTGAGAGGCAGGGCCAAGCTGGTACTGATGCTTTAATCGTAATTAGCCCAAAAAGAAAAAAAAAAAAAAAGGTTATACTCTTGAAGACTTTTTAGATTTATTTCAGCCATACTTTATTTAGTATACTCTAACACCTTTTTTTTTTCATTTTACTTTGAAATATAGAGATGGAGATAGATACAGAGAGAGCTTCCATCCACTGGTTTACCCCACAGATGTTTACAACAGTTGTGGGTGGGAACAGCTGAAGCTGGGAGCTCCGTCAGAACTCAGTCTGGTTCTCCTGCATGGGCAACAGAGACCCAAGTACCTGAGCCAGCACCTGCTGCCTCACAGGGTGCACATCAGCAAGAAGTTGATTGAATCAGGTACTGTTAATAAGAGGTACAGGCATCCCAAATACCTACTCCTCTAATACCTTTCTTATTTCAACATATTGGCCCATTTTTTTTGAAAATATGCCATTTTTTATATATGCCTAATAAATTATTTTGATGGAGAATCCATACTCAGAATCCCAGGCTTTTAAGAAAGGTAATCAAAATAATCTTTCATGTCAATATTCTGAGTCATTTTATTGATATGTAACATTCCTTTATCTTAAAGTATTATAAAATGTTTCTTTATTTGCAACTGATCATAAAATATTCATCACATGAGAACTTGGTTCATATATGCACCTTAATAAATAATTTAGGGGCCAGCACTGTGGCTCACTTGGTTAATCTTCCGCCTGCGGCACCAGCATCCCATATGGATGCCAGGTTCTAGTCTTGGTTGCTCCTCTTCCAGTCCAGCTCTCTGCTGTGGCCCGGGAGGGCAACTTACCTTGCACCCTCATGGGAGACCAGGAAGAAGCTCCTGGCTCCTGGCTTCAGATTGGCGCAGCGCCAGCCATAGAGGCCATCTGGGGAGTGCACCAACGGAAGGAAGACCTTTCTCTCTGTCTGTCTCACAGTCTGTAACTCTTTCAAATAAAAATAAACAAATAAATAAATAAATTTAGGTTTGTAGTTACCTGAAACTATTATAATTACTGATTTAAGTTGAATACTTTTTTAAAATTATGATGATTTTTATAATTATATTCTATCATGGGTGCTTCAAGTCATGATATAAAGTGATTTTCAAAAGCAAATGTAATCTAAGCAGAATAAGGATGAATAGATGAGAAATAAAATGCAGCTAACTTTAACAGTAAGACATGTGAAGCCTTCCTAATAATATATGTAACAAAGAAATAATTATCTTTGTCACCACTGACTTTCAACATGTAAACTCAGGTTCTACCTTATGCAATAAAACAAGAAAATGGAAAAACTTTATACAGATTGTACAGAAAAAAAAAAGTCACTAATTTAGTGTACAATTGCACATTTTGGGTGACCACAGATGAAAATTATGCCCTGCACTTCTTTTAAACGTAGGGGAAACATTTTTAAATTTTTTCATCATTAAGAAATGATAAGTGTTGAGGGGTATAAATATTTTTACCCCAATTAGAATATTATACAAAACACATCAACATATTACATGATATACCCAAAATATGTATAATTTCTTATGTATAAGTTTTTTTAAAAGCTTACATCTAAGAAGTATAGAGTAGAATGGTAGTTACGAGAGGTGGGGGTGATCATGGTAAGAAGATGGATTTGGGAGATCCTCACCAAAGGATGCAGAATTTCATTTAGAAGAAGTTAAGTTCAAGAGATCTGTTATATGACAGTGATGATGACACTTGTTTTTAAAAATTCTAAGAGTGTAAAATGTCCTCACCAAAAACATGAAAATTTTGTGAGGGAATGAATATGTTAATTAGCTATATTCAGTAATTTAATTATATAAATAGATATAAACACACATGTTATATGAGTTTTAATACATTATGTTGTAAGTACATACAATTTTGTCAGTTTTAAAAGAATTACAATGTCCAAAGAGAAAAAGAGGAAACAAAAATAACTGCTCAAGAAAAACACAAATGCACTTTAATAATGTGCATAGACTAAGTTATCTTTTTTTTTTTTTTTTTTTGACAGGCAGAGTGGACAGTGAGAGAGATAGAGAGAAAGGTCTTCCTTTGCCGTTGGTTCACTCTCCAATGGCCGCTGCGGCCAGCGCGCTGCGACCAGCGCACTGCGCTGATCCGATGGCAGGAGCCAGGCACTTATCCTGGTCTCCCATGGGGTGCAGGGCCCAAGCACTTGGGCCATCCTCCACTCCACTCCCTGGCCACAGCAGAGAGCTGGCCTGGAAGAGGGGCAACCGGAACAGAATCCGGCGCCCTGACCGGGACTAGAACCCAGTGTGCCGGTGCCGCAAGGCGGAGGATTAGCCTATTGAGCCACGGTGCCAGCCAAGACTAAGTTATCTTTTAAAAGAGCTAAACAAACATTAAACATTTTATAGATCAAATGTGTGTCTACACACCAATTCAAGTGTATCCAGACTTGCTGATAGAAAATATATCCTCATACATTCAATTACTCATTCGGCAGATATTTAATGAATAACTTTGTTACGGAATGAATATTTGTAACCTCACAAAATTCATATGATATAGTCTTAATGCTCAGTATCATGATATCCCGAGTGAAGTCCTTAGGAAGTAATTAGGTTTAGATTAAATCATGATAGTAGAGCCCCCACTGTGGGATTAGTGGCCTTATAAAAAGCAACAAACATGGGGCTAGTGCTGTGGCACAGCAGGTTAAGGCCCCTGCCTACACCGCCCCGCCGACATCCTATAAGGGTGCCAGTTTGAGTCCAGGCGGCTCCCTGCTAACGTACCTGGAAAAGAAGCTGGGGATTGCCCACGTTGTTTGGCCTCCACACCCATGTAGGAGACTGGAAGAAGCTCCTGGCCTTGGACTGGTTCAGCTCCAGCAGCTGCGACCATTTGTGGAGTGAACCAGCAGATGGAAGACCTCTCTCTCAGGCTCTACCTCTCTCTGTAACTCTGTCTTTCAAATAAATAAAAGTCTTAGTATATACATGTGTGTGTGTGTGTGTATATATATACACACACACATATACATACACCAAATCTTCCTGTCCCTGCCATATGAGGGTACAGAGAAGTTCGGATCTACAAGCCAGGAAGATAGCCCTCACCACACACTCTGATCTTGGATTTTCCATCTTCCAGGATTATAAAAATTGTCTGTTGTTAGGATAAGTTTTTAAAAAGTAAATACAATTAAACAAGAAAACAGTGTGTTGTTATAGAAAATATGTTAAATTTTTTAAAGTAGAAGTGACGAAAACACAGTAAATCTTATGTACAAATGTGGTAAAAATATGGTAAAATCATTAAGGCAGTGTATGTATGACTCACCCTCATATAGCTCCCTACCCCCTAAATACATTTTGATGTTTCTTCTCACTGCTTTTGTTCCTTGTGTTGGTATTGCTGTAACAGTCTCTCTCCTGTACTAAATCTCCTCTCAAAATTCTATTACGAGCCACCAAACATCATCCTTCATGAAATCTGTTATTGTGCACTGAAAGAATATCTCCCTCTTTTCAGACTATATTTTAGGTGTGTGTATTTCTTAACATGCTTTGTTTCCTGTATGTCCTATTTCTCTTTATTCATGTGGTTATCAAATTACCCCTACTTGATTATAAGATTTTAAAGTCATCCAGGATGGGAACGAAATCCTATTCTCTGAATCTCTGCAATACGACCTGTGGCTTTACCTACAGCTTCATGTGTGCATAATAAATCTATATTGAATTTCATTCTTTTAAAACTTTAGCTCTCTGTTACTGGGCAGTTTATAAAGAGAACAGGTGGAATTACATTTATAGCTGCAGATTTTTGATTGCTGAAACTATATAACTCATTGATTCTGCAGACTTCAAAAGGCAAAAACTGTTACAGTGATTTGTTTAAATGTATGCATTAAACAAGTTCATCAATAACAAAAAATGAGGTAGAATATAACATTTGAGGTATATTGCTTTAGGCTCCCTGGTGTAAGCCAAGATTAAGGACAATTTTATACTTAGAAAAGGAAACTATTTTATTATTTTTGAGAAATGTAGTACTAAGCATTAATTTCTATTCAAAACATTATCAGAGTACCTTCTCCAAAACTAACATCTTTATTTTTAAAGTAGTCTCTATGATATAATGTAAAGATAATGATTAAAATGTTTAAAGCAGTCCCTAATGTAATAATAATGATGATATTAAAATATATATATTATATAATATATATATATAAAATATATATAAAAAATAATTTTATGACTATGATAAAAAAATGAATGTAGCATATCAGGTTGGTTCATGTCATTCTTCTAAGAAACTAGCACACTAGTTAGGTCACATTACCTACTTATATTTGGTCAATAAAGGAAGTAATGAAGCATAAAGTGTAATACATGAGTGCTTCTCAACCATCACATTCTTGAACCCTCATTTGGCTTCACATTAAAAACACTCCCTAGGGCTGGCATTTGGCACAGTGGTCAAACCCCTCCTTGGAAAGCAAGAGTTGAATCCCAGTCTTCTTGTGATCCAGCTGCCTCCTAACACGCAAACGATGGCTCAAGCAACTGGGTCCCTGACACTCATATGACAGACCAAGACTGAGATTAAGGCTGCTGGCTGTGGCCTGGCCCAGCCCCAACTCTTGTGGGCATTTGTGGGATGAAACAGCCAACCTACCTCCTTCCCTCACTCTCTTCATCCATCCATAATAAACAAACATTACATTTTTTAAAAGCACTTCCAACAAAAAAGAAAAAAGCATGCGCAACAACATTCCAACTTTATGATCTACAGTTCTTAACTGAGCTAAAATACATATAACATGAAATTAGCCATTAATTGTAAAATGTATTCAGTGGCATTATTCACTTGCACTATTATTTGCAATACTGTGCACCTATTGCCACAGTATCAAATTTAGAGGTATTTTCTTCACCTCCAAAGAAAATTCTGCACCCATTAAGCACTCATTGTTCATCCCCCTTCCCCTACTCCCAACCTCGGGCAAGCATTAATCTGTTTTCTAATTCTACGAATTTAGCTGTTCTGGAAGTTTTCTATAAACAAAAACAGGCAATTGCTATTGGAATCTAGGCTATGGATACCAAAATATGAAAAAGACAAGCTTCCTTCAACCCGCTTTAGTCTATAACCTGCACTTGAAGTGGCCTGATTATCCATTTTTCACTCAATGTTTAACTTGCAACATGAGCTATATCTTGACATTTAACACAATGATTGTCAGAAAAGTCTGTGGTGGGTTGATATGATGAATGCCAAGGGGAATAATGTAGTAACTGTTGGAATTATATGTTCATAATCCTTTCTGAAGTATGTTTACCTATTCAACAAACATATTAATCACTTATTATTAGCCATTCATTGGGTAAGCATAAAGTATGACACTCTATTCCACAGAAAGTGTAACAAAAATACTGATGATTAAAAATAATTTTAACAAGGAATAGAGAGACACTGAGGAGACACAGATATATGGGAACCCCTACATTATGATGTGACAAGGATTCTGCTAGCAATAAGGCCATCACCCATCACCCAGTGCAGCTCATAGCCCTTCTATTTCCAGAAATGTGAGCCAAGATACACATCCTGTCTTCATAATTCAAAGAAAATCAAGGTCCTCTGTTAGGATCTTTGTTTTGCTCAAATTTACGTATTGTCATTTAATCACAAAATAAACAGTCACGAGTCTTCAAGAAGCTACATATGATTGACAAGCTCAACATTACCTCAATACTCATGCATAAACTTCAGATAAACCAACAGTCTTAAAGAAAAAAAGTCAGAGTCAACAACAGTCAGATTGGACCCACAGTTCTCTCTTGCTGAAATGCCTTCACAAATATTTTTAGCTTTCTTAGAACAGAAGGGAAATCCTTACGGTCAATTTGCTGATGACACCTTCAGGAAACTCTGCAAGAGTCCCATGTTTACCCCTCCCCCCTCAGAAATTCTGGGCAAAGAGATCTGGTATTGCAGCCTAACATTTCTCAACAACCTTAACTTGGAAATGTTCTGGGTCACACAGTCTACCTTATGTCCCTAATGTAGTCTGCTATTAAACATCTAGGATATAAGGAATAGATATCAGTAAACATTTTTAATGGAATGTATCCCCATGTAGATCACTCATACCTTTAATTGAGAAATGACCTGAAAGTGATTAGAGTTAAGATGTCATTTAAGAAAATTACAGTGATTCACTGTGTGCATGTTTGAATATGCCCTTGAACTCTCTAGATTTTCAATTTAGTCTGCTGACAATGTAGATATCAATTTCACCATTCCTTCTCTTCCTTTCCATCTTCATACTTTAAAACCCAAATCTCATTTGCTCCATTTTATATGCAAATTAGCAATGTTTTTTTTATTTTTTTTATCTTTTATTTAATGAATATAAATTTCCAAAGTACGACTCATGGGTTACAATGGCTTCCCCCCCCATACCGTCCCTCCCACCCACAACCCTCCCCCTTCCCACTCCCTCTCCCCTTCCATTCACATCAAGATTCATTTTCGATTATCTTAATATACAGAAGATCAGCTTAGTATACCTTAAGTAAGTATTTCAACAGTTTGCTCCCACACAGAAACATAAAGTGAAAAATAATAGATGATTTTTTTTAAATGATGATGAAATCAGATCAGACCTATTGTCATGTTTAATCCCAGTGAGAGTCAAGTTGGGAATTGATAATTTCTTTTTTTTTTTTTTTTTTTTTTTACAGAAGATCAGTTTAGTGTACATTAAGTAAAGATTTCAGTCGTTCGCACCCCCATAGAAACACAAAGTGAAATATACTGTTTGAGTACTCGTTATAGCATCAAGCCCCAGTGTATAGCACGTTAAGGACAGAGATCCTACATGAGGAGTAAGTGCACAGTGACTCCTGTTGTTGACTTTACCAATTGACACTCCTGTCTATGGCATCAGTAATCTCCCCATGCACCAGTTATGAGTTTCCAAGGCTATGGAAGCCCTTTGAGTTCTCCGACTCTTATCTTGTTTAGACACGGTCATAGTCAAAGTGGAGGTTCTCTCCTCCCTTCAGAGAAAGGCACCTCCCTCTTTGAAGACCTGTTCTTTCCACTGGGATCTCACTCACAGAGATCTTTTTGCCAGAGTGTCTTGGCTTTCCATGCCTGAAATACTCTCATGGGCTTTTCAGCCTGATCCGAGTGCCTTTAGGGCTGATTCTGAGGCCAGAGTGCTATTTAGGACATCCGCCATTCTATGAGTCTGCTGAGTATCTCACTTCCCATGTTGGATCACTCTCCCCTTTATTTATTCTATCGGTTGGTGTTAGTAGATACTAGACTTGTTTATGTGCTCCCTTTGACTCTTAGTCCTTTCATTATGATCAATTGTGAACTGAAATTGATCACTTGGACTAGTGAGATGGCATTGGCACATGCCACCTTGATGGGATTGAATTGGAATCCCCTGGTATGTTTCCAACTCTACCATTTGGGGCAAGTCAGCTTGAGCATGTCCCAAATTATACATCTCTTCCCTCTCTTATTCCCACTCTTATGTTTAACAGGGATCACATTTCAGTTAATTTTTAACACTTAAGAATAACTGTGTGATAATTACAGAATTAAACCAGTCATATTAAGTAGAACAGACAAAAAAAATTACTATGAGGGATAATGTATTAAGTTGTCCATTAGCAGTCAGGGCTATGCTGATCAAGTCACCATTTCTCATAGTGTCCATTTCACTTCAGGAGGTTTCCTTTTTGGTGTTCAGTCAGTTGTCACCGATCAGGGAGAACATATGGTATTTGTCCCTTTGGGACTGGCTTACTTCACTCAGCATGATGTGTTCCAGATTCCTCCATTTTGTTGCAAATGACTGGATTTCGTTGTTTCTTACTGCGGTATAGTACTCTAAAGAATACATATCCCATAATTTCTTTATCCAGTCTACCGTTGATGGGCATTTAGGTTGGTTCCAGGTCTTGGCTATTGTGAATTGTGCTGCAATAAACATTAGGGTGCAGACCGCTTTTTTGTTTATCAATTTAAACTCCTTTGGGTAAATTCCAAGGAGTGGGATGGCTGGGTCGAATGGTAGGGTTATATTCAGGTTTCTGAGGAATCTCCAGACTGATTTCCATAGTGGCTTGACCAGTTTGCATTCCCACCAACAGTGGGTTAGTGTCCCTTTTTCCCCACATCCTCGCCAGCATCTGTTGATGGTAGATTTCTGTATGTGAGCCATTCTAACCGGGGTGAGGTGAAACCTCATTGTGGTTTTGATTTGCATTTCCCTGATTGCTAGTGACCTTGAACATTTTTTCATGTGCCTGTTGGCCATTTGGATTTCCTCTTTTGAAAAATGTCTATTGAAGTCCTTGGCCCATCTCTTAAGTGGGTTGTTGGTTTTGTTTTTGTGGAGTTTCTTGATCTCTTTGTAGATTCTGGTTATTAACCCTTTATCTGTTGCATAGTTTGCAAATATTTTTTCCCATTCTGTCGGTTGTCTCTTCACTCTCCTGACTGTTTCTTTTGCAGTACAGAAACTTCTCAATTTGATGCAATCCCAATAGTTGATTTTGGCTTTGACTGTCTGTGCCTCCCGGGTCTTTTCCAGAAATTCTTTGCCTGTGCCAATATCTTGAAGGGTTTCTCCAATGTTCTCTAATAACTTAATGGTGTCAGTACGTAGATTTAGGTCTTTAATCCACGTTGAGTGGATTTTTGTGTAAGGTGTAAGGTAGGGGTCTTGCTTCATGATTCTGCACGTGGAAATCCAGTTTTCCCAGCACCATTTATTGAATAGACTGTCCTTGCTCCAGGAATTAGTTTTAGATCCTTGATCAAATATAAGTTGGCTGTAGATGTTCGGGTTGATTTCTGGTGTTTCAATTCTGTTCCATTGGTCTATCCATCTGTTTCTGTACCAGTACCATGCTGTTTTAATTACAACTGCCCTGTAGTATGTCCTGAAGTCTGGTATTGTGATGCCTCCGGCTTTGTTTTTGTTGTACAAGATTGCTTTAGCTATTCGAGGTCTCTTGTGCCTCCATATGAATTTCAGCATCATTTTTTCTAGATCTGCGAAGAATGTCTTTGGTATCTTGATTGGGATTGCATTGAATCTATAAATTGCTTTTGGGAGAATGGACATTTTGATGATGTTGATTCTTCCAATCCATGAGCATGGAAGATTTTTCCATTTTTTGGTATCCTCTTCTATTTCTTTCTTTAAGGTTTTGTAATTTTCATCGTAGAGATCTTTAACGTCCTTGGTTAAGTTTATTCCAAGGTATTTGATTGTTTTTGTAGCTATTGTGAATGGGATTGATCTTAGCAGCTCTTTCTCAGTCATGGCATTGCTTGTGTATACAAAGGCTGTTGATTTTTGTGCATTGATTTTATATCCTGCCACTTTGCCAAACTCCTCTATGAGTTCCAATAGTCTCTTAGTAGAGTTCTTAGTAGAGTTCTCTTAGTAGAGTTTAGTACAGAATCATATCGTCTGCAAAGAGGGATAGTTTGACTTCTTCCTTCTTGATTTGTATTCCTTTGATTTCTTTTTCTTGTCTGATGGCTCTGGCTAAAACTTCCAGAACTATGTTAAATAGCAGTGGTGAGAGTGGGCATCCCTGCCTGGTGCCAGATTTCAGTGGAAATGCTTCCAACTTTTCCCCATTCAATAGGATGCTGGCTGTGGGTTTTTTATAAATTGCTTTGATTATATTGAGGAATGTTCCTTCTATACCCAATTTGCTTAGAGTTTTCATCATGAAAGGGTGTTGAATTTTATCAAATGCTTTCTCTGCATCAATTGAGATAATCATATGGTTTTTCTTCTGCAGTCTGTTAATGTGGTGAATCACATTGATTGATTTGCGAATGTTGAACCATCCCTGCATACCAGGGATGAATCCCACTTGGTCTGGGTGGATGATTTTCCTGATGTGTTGTTGTATTCTATTGGCGAGAATTTTATTGAGGATTTTTGCATCTATGTTCATCAGGGATATTGGTCTGTAATTTTCTTTCAGTGCTGCATCTTTCTCTGGCTTAGGGATTAAGGTGATGCTGGCTTCATAGAAAGAATTTGGGAGGATTCCCTCTTTTTCGATTGTTCTGAATAGTTTGAGAAGAAATGGGATTAGTTCTTCTTTAAATGTCTGGTAGAATTCAGCAGTGAATCCATCTGGTCCTGGGCTTTTCTTTGTTGGGAGGGCCTTTATTACTGTTTCAATTTCTGTTTCAGTTATGGGTCTATTTAGGTTTTCGATGTCTTCATGGTTCAATTTTGGTAGATTGCATGTGTCCAGGAATCTATCCATTTCTGATAGTTTTTCCTGTTTGCTGGCATACAGGTCCTTGTAGTAATTTCTGATGATTCTTTTTATTTCTGTGGTGTCTGTTGTTATGTTTCCTTTTTCATCTCTGATTTTATTGATTTGGGTCTTTTCTCTTCTTTTTTTTAGTTAGTTGGGCCAATGGGGTGTCAATTTTGTTTATTTTTTCAAAAAACCAGCTTCTCGCTTGGCTGATTTTTTGTAATGTTTTTTTTGGATTCAATCCTGTTAATTTCTTCTCTGGTTTTAATTATTTCTCTTCTCCTACTAGATTTGGGTTTGGTTTGCTGCAGTTTTTCTAGGTCCTTGAGGTGCGCTGAAAGCTCATTTATTTGGTACCTTTCCAATTTCTTGGTATAGGCACCTATTGCTATAAATTTGCCTCTCAATACTGCTTTTGCTGTATCCCATAAGTTTTGATATGTTGTGTTGTTGTCTTCATTTACTTCCAGAAAGTTTTTGATTTCTCTTTTGATTTCTTGAATGACCCAGTGTTCATTCAGGAGCATGTTGTTCAGTCTCCATGTGTTTGCATACTTTCTGGGGTTTCCTGAGTTGCTAATTTCCAGCTTCATCCCGCTGTGGTCTGAGAAGCTGCATGGTATGATTCTAATTCTTTTAAATTTGCTGAGACTTGCTTTATGGCCTAGTATGTGGTCAATCCTAGAGTAGGTTCCATGCGCTGCTGAGAAGAATGTGAAGTCTGTAGATGTAGGGTTGAAAGTTCTGTAGATATCTGTTAGATCCATTTGGGCAATAGTGTCAATTAAATCTGCTGTTTCCTTGTTGATCTTCTGTCCGGATGATCTGTCTATTTCTGAGAGTGGAGTATTGAAGTCCCCCAGTACTATTGTATTGGAATCTAAATCTCCCTTTAAGTCCCTTAACATATCTTTTAAATAGACCGGTGCCCTGTAATTAGGTGCATATACATTTATAATAGTTACATCTTCCTGTTGAATTGAACCCTTAATCATTATATAGTGTCCCTCTTTGTCTCTCTTAACAGTTTTTGTATTAAAGTTTATTTTGTCTGATATTAATATGGCTACACCTGCTTTTTTTTGGTTTCTGTTGGCATGGAATATCTTTTTCCAACCTTTCACTTTCAGTCTGCATGCCTCTTTGTTAGAGAGATGTGTTTCTTGTAGGCAACAAATAGTTGGGTTGTGTTCTGTGAGCCAGTCAGCTAAACGGTGTCTTTTAACTGAAGAATTCAGACCATTAATGTTCAATGTGACTATTGATACGTAGTGACTTTGCCCTGCCATTTTCCCGGAAATATTTTCTAGTATATGCTTTGAGCTTCCCATGCTCTTTTACTGGTAGGTGTTCTTCCTTTCCCTTCTTTCATATTGATGGCCGTGTTTCTGTGTTTCTGAGTGTAGCACATCTTTAAGTATCTTTTGCAGGGCCGGACGAGTGGCCACAAAGTCTTTTAATTTCTGTTTGCTATGAAAGGTCTTTATTTCACCTTCATTCACAAATGAGAGCTTGGCAGGATATAATATTCTGGGCTGGCAATTTTTCTCTCTTAGCACCTGTGCTATGTCTCGCCATTCCCTCCTAGCTTGTAGGGTTTCTGATGAGAAGTCAGCTGTGAGTCTGATTGGAGATCCTCTGAGAGTAATCTGACGTTTCTCTCTTGCACATTTTAGGATCTTTTCTTTATGTTTCACAGTGGTAAGTTTAATTACCACGTGTCGTGGTGAGGATCTCTTTTGGTCATGTTTATTGGGGGTACTATGAGCTTCCTGTACTAGGATATCTCTGTCCTTCTCCAAACCTGGAAAGTTCTCTGCTAGTATCTCACTAAAAAGGCCTTCCAATCCTTTCTCTCTCTCCATGCCTTCAGGAACTCCTAGAACTCGAATGTTGGTTTTTTTAATAGTATCCTGTAGATTCCCAACAATATTTTTTAGGTTTCTAATTTCCTCTTCTTTTCTTTGGTTTGACTGTATGTTTTCCTGTGCTCTATCTTCTAAGTCCGATATTCTCTCTTCTGCTTCACCCATTCTGTTTTTAAGGCTTTCTAATGTGTTTGTCATTTGATCTATTGAGCTCTTCATTTCATTTTGATTTCTCTTCACTATAACACTTTCCTGTTCTACTAGTTTCTGAGTTTCATTTTGACTCTTCCTTAAAATTTCGTTTTCACGAGAGAGATTTTCAATCTTGTCCATTAAGGATTTCTGTAGTTCAAGGATTTCCTTTTGAAAACTTCTAAATGTTCTTATCATAAATTTTTTGAAATCCGTATCTTGCATTTCTTCTATCTCATCATCTTCATACTCTTGGCTTGGGGTGTTTTGCTTATTTGGAGGCATCATAGTGTCATCGTTGATCTTGCTCCCTCTATTTCTGTGTTTGTTACTCGGCATAGTTAATTCTTCTTGCGTCACTGTGCGTTTTTTTTTTTCTTTTTTTTTTTTTTTCTACTGTGTCCGTGTTAAGTGGACTGCCTGCTGTTGGAGGAGCCTTGGAGGCTTGAGATGGGTGCGGCCTGAGAGCTCTGCCTGGTTCTTCCAGGTTAAGGGTGTGCAAAGGTGACACCCTCAGGTTATGCGTGGTAAATCTCTCTCTTTTTATTTATTTATTTATTTTATTTATTCAGGGGGTAAGTAACACCGCAGGGCACGGCTGTGCAGAATTGATGGTATTTAGCTTCCAGTCTTTGGCTCCTCTGGACTCCCACTGGGTTGCCTAGGCTACTGAATTGTAGTGACTCAGTTCCTTAGCTCTCCCCCATTGATATGTAAATCCAGAGAGCAGGCCTGCTCTTTGTCTCTTGGGAATTCTTCTAGCCTTGCAGCCTTGTAACCTTTGCAAGGTTAGGGGGAAGAGAAACCCCGAAGCTTTTTTTTTTCCTTCTTTCCGGTAGTGAGTTTGCTGCACTTTCCGGCCCCCCTCTAGATTCTGACCCCCGTTTCCCCACCAATGTCTCGGGTTATTGAGCTCACCTCCCCTTCCAGCGCCGATGTGTGGACTCGGAGCCCTGAGCGTCCCAAGTCTCCCCGCTGTTGTCTGTGTGGCATGCACTCCCCTTGGAGCACTGGGGCTTCTGCGGCTCGGTCCCGCGACTTGGCTTCCGCGTGGTGGGCGACCTTGTTCTCCCAGTAGGTCCTCCGATTCACGATTCCCGTGCAATTTTTTCCTGGTTCTTTTTTCTGTGGCTACCGTAACTCCCCTTTAATTAAACTAAATTTTCCCGGACTATCGGTGCGCGCCCTCACTATTCCGCCATCTTGGCTCCGCCCCCAAATTAGCAATGTTTTAAACACTTTCTAGTGTTGCTGATCTTAGCCAATACAAAAGAGTCTGATAAAAAAGCATCCTTTTAAATTTAGTGGTAATAATTTTTACAAAATAAGTGGAATTCCACTACTGCTTCCAATCAGCCTATTATTAAGAGGTAATATTGTGGGCTAACTTTCTCTAGAAATAAGTGTTTCTGAACATTACTGAAAATAGAAATAACAGCTAACTCTCCCATATTTTTCTGAATTTTTAGATCATTTTTCACTCCTTGAGAGATGGACATTATAGGTTCTTTGATCTGAAGCAATAGATATCCAATATACTTGTACCTGGGAAAATAAAACTAAGCACCTGCCAACACCAGAGTTCTTTTTTTTTTAAACTTTTATTTAATGAATATAAATTTCCAAAGTACAGCTTATGGATTACAATGGCTTCCCCCCCATAACGTCCCTCCCACCCGCAACCCTCCCCTTTCTCACTCCCTCTCCCCTTCCATTCACATCAAGATTCATTTTCGATTCTCTTTATATACAGAAGATCAGTTTAGCATACATTAAGTAAAGATTTCAACAGTTTGCTCCCACACAGAAACATAAAGTGAAAAATACTGTTTGAGTACTAGTTATAGCATTAAATCTCAATGTACAGCACACTAAGGACAGAAATCCTACATGAGGAATAAGTGCACAGTGACTCCTGTTGTTGACTTAACAAATTGACACTCTTGTTTATGGCCTCAGTAATCACCCTAGGCTCTTGTCATGAGCTGCCAAGGCTATGGAAGCCCCCTGAGTTCACCGACTCTGATAATTTTTAGACAAGGCCATGGTCAAAGTGGAAGTTCTCTCCTCCCTTCAGAGAAAGGTACCTCCTTCTTTGATGACCCGTTCTTTCCACTGGGATCTCACTCGCGGAGATCTTTCATTTAGGCTTTTTTTTTTTTTTTTTTTCCAGAGAGTCTTGGCTTTCCATGCCTGAAATACTCTCATGGGCTTTTCAGCCAGATCCACATGCCTTAAGGGCTGATTCTAGGCCAGAGTGCTGTTTAGGACATCTGCCATTCTATGGGCCTGCTGTGTATCTTGCTTCCCATGTTGGATCATTCTCTCCCTTTTTTCTTCTATCAGCTAGTATTTGCAGACACTATTCTTGTTTCTGTGATCCCTTTGGTTCTTAGTCCTATCATTATGATCAATTGTGAACAGAAATTGATCACTGGGACTAGTGAAATGGCATTGGTACATGGCACCTTGATGGGATTGAATTGGAATCCCCTGGTATGTTTCTAACTCTACCATTTGAGGTAAGTCAGCTTGAGCATGTCCTGAATTGCACATCTCTTCCCTCTCTTATTCCTACTCTTATATTTAACAGTGATCACTTTTCAGTTAAGTTACATAAACTTTACCACAAAAACTGTTAAGAGAGACAAAGAGGGACACTATATAATGATTAAGGGACCAATTCAACAGGAAGATATAACAATTATCAATGTATATGCACCTAATTACAGGGCACCGGTTTATTTAAAAGATTTGTTAAGGGATTTAAAGGGAGACTTAGACCCCAGTACAATAGTACTGGGGGACTTCAATACTCCACTCTCTGAAATAGAAGAGGATATCAACACCAGAGTTCTTAGTTGCTCAGTCGTCCTGATGCCACCTAGTGGCACTCTCCCAATAAAACTGTCTTCAACAACCTTGGGCCACATTAGCTATACCTTCCTCTGGTCTCCCACAGCACCTCATTCAAACATCTACGAAAAACCTCCTTATTTTATTGCAATTTATCTGTTTTCATATCTGTGTTCTTGACTAGAGGGTAAAGCAATGAGATTCTTTGATGATATCTTAATCAATCCTGCATTTTATTTGGCACCAAGCTTGGTTTGAGTTAGTAAGGTGAACAACTCCAAACTGCACAAACCTGAAAAAGTTTCCTGGGATCCAAGACTTTCAGTATCAGTAGAATATCAAGCAAATTGGGATAGTTGATCAACTAGTTAAATATTTGCTATTTGCAAGATATTTTATCCATGCCTTTCCTCTTTCTCTCAAAGATCATCTTCATTGAATAATTCTTGATTATCAAAAATGGATTCTAGGTGTTAAGAATCAAATCACACTAAGATTCTGCTTTCATGAAATTTTCCATCTAGAGTGAAATTAGAGAAGTATGATTGCTTCAATTTTGCAATAGGGGTGGATTTTATTCACAGAGAAGTATTGCTGAATGCCCTCTTACCAGTATCAGACCCATGCCAATTTAATGTCAAATGAGAGCTCTTTTCTCCTCAGTGCTGACTCACTTTCTTAAAGATATTTTATTTTCTTCTTTTATTGTAACAATAATAAATAAGATCATACTTGTAACAAATTTTAAGTAGCTAATACAGTATTATATATACAATGTTTTATAATAGATCTCTTGAACTTTATCATCTTGATTAAATAACAGAAATTTTATACCCACATTTCCAACTACCCATTTCCTCCACTCCTCAGTTCTTGTCAACTTGTCCCATAGTTTTTGTGCCTATGAGTTTGACTAATTTAGATATATCCTATAAGTAGAGTCATGCAGTATTTGTCTACTATGTTGACTTATTTCACTTAGGATATTGTCCTGCAGGTTAGCCCATGTTGTCATGTAGGATTTCCTTCTTTTCTAAGATTGAATAATGTTTCATTATGTATATTTTTATATAGATTTCAATTTGTCTCTCCATGATCACTTGAGTTGTTTCCATATCCTGGCTATTATTAATAATGATATAATGAACATGGCACTGATATCTCTTAAAGATACTGATTTCCACACTTTTGTTTGCTGAATATGTTAATTCTATATTTTAAAGAAACTTGTTGCTATTTTTACGTGAAGACAAATTTCATGTATTTCAAATATACATATTTTAGAATATAATGATACTTTCCATCATACCATCCTCCACTGCTACCCTCACTCCTCTTACTTTTACAACGACACATTTTCATTTTTTTTTTTTTTTTGACAGGCAGAGTGGACAGTGAGAGAGAGAGACAGAGAGAAAGGTCTTCCTTTTGCCGTTGATTCACCCTCCAATGGCCGCCGTGTCCAGTGCACTGCGGCCGGCGCATCGTGCTGATCCAAAGCCAGGAGCCAGGTGCTTTTCCTGGTCTCCCATGTGGGTGCAGGGCCCAAGCACTTGGGCCATCCTCCACTACACTCCCTGGCCACAGCAGAGAGCTGGCCTGGAAGAGGGGCAACCGGGACAGAATCCGGTGCCCCAACCGGGACTAGAACCTGGTGTGCTGGCGCCGTAAGGCGGAGGATTAGCCTATTGAGCCATGGCGCCGGCCTCAATTTCTTTATGATCACAAATTCAATCCTGCACTAGATAAAGAATTCAACAAGTAGAAAAAACACTATTACTCAAAAGTATAGACAAGGCCCACAAAAACAATAATAAAATCTCAAAATGTGTCAATCATATACTTTTTTTGTACTCTGTGTATTAGTTACCACAAATCAGGGAGTGCATAAGAAGCTTCTTGTTTCCCATGGCTGCACCATTTTACATCCCCGTCCACATTGTACCAGGCTTTCAACTTCTCTGCTTCCTCACCAACACTTACCATTTATTCTTTTCATAAATAGACATCCAAATAGTTGTGAAATGACAGTGTTGCTTGATGTGCACGTTCCTGATGATTAGTGATGTATAACACTTTTTTCCTATACTTGATGACTATTTGTCTGTCTTCTTTGGAGAAGCATTTGTCCAAATCCTTTGTCCATCATTAAAATTAGGTTTTTAGATTTTTTTATCTATTGAGTTGTAGGTATTTCACATATGCTTTTCATTTATTTATTTATTTTTATTTATTTGAAAGTCAAAGTTGCACAGAAAGTAGAGGCAGAGAGAGAGAGAGAGAGAGCCATCCAGAGCTGTACTGATCTGAAGCTGGAGCCAGGAGCGTCTTCTAGGTCTCCCACATGGGCATGGGCGCAGGGGCCCCAGGTCTCAGATCATCTTCCACTGCTCTCCCAGGTCATAGCAGAGATCTGGATCCGAAGTCGAGCAGCCAGGTCTTGAACTGGCTCCCATATGGGATGCCAGCACCACAGGTGGAGGATTAACCTACTGCACCATGGCACCAGCCCCTCAAATATATTTTAGAAATAATCTTTTAGCAGATATGCCCTATACAAATATTTTTCTCATGGTATAGACTATTTTTTTTTAAATTCTGTTGACTATTCAGGGACATTTTAATATGATAGAGTCCCTTTAGTTTATTTTTAACTGGCATATAAAAATTGTACATATTTATGGTGTACTATGCTATGTTTCAATATTTGTATATTTTGTATAATATTCAAATCAGGGTAAACACACCTATATCCTGAAATGTGTATTTTCTTGTGGTAAAAGTATTCAAAATCTTTTCCTCTAATTGCTTTTTAGAAAAAATATACAATAGGGGTCATCGCTCTGGCATAGTAAGTAAAGCTGCCGCATGAAGTGCCAGCACCCTGTATAAGTGCCAGTTCAAGTCTGGCTGCTCTACTTCCAATCCAGATTTCTGCTATGACTTGGGAAAGCATCAGAGATGGCCCAAATCCTTGGGCCCCTGAACCCATATGGGAGACACAGAAGCTCTTGGCTCCTGGTTTTGGATCAGCCCAGCTCCAGCCATTGTAGCCATTTGGTGAGTGAACTAACAGATACAGATTTCTCTCTGTCTCTGCCTCTCTATAACTCTTTCAAATAAATACATTTTTTAAAAAAAGAAAAAAATACAGTATTTTATATGTAGTCACCTTACTGTACAGTACACCGCTAGAATTTCTTATTCCTGTGCAGCTATAACTTAGAAACCATTAATCAACCATTCCTCATTCCTTCCTCCTTCCCACCCTTGCCACTCTGTCCAGCCTCTAGTAACTACCATTATAATCTCAACTTCTATAGATCAGTTTTTCAGACCCAAAATGGAGGGAGATCATAGAGTGCCTGTCTTTCTGCACCTGGTCCTCTTTTTTTATTTTTGTCCCCATGTACTTTTGACATCAAATCAATGAAATCATTGCCTCCATGAAATCATTGGTTGGAGACTACATGAAAAAAAAAATGATGTTGAACCCTTCTCACACCATACATAAAATCCAATTCGAAATTGACTAAAATTTAAATGTAAAGCCTAAAGCTCTAAAATGCCTTAGAAGTTTATCTATTTCCTTTCGTAGGATATATAATGCTTGTACCCTTCTGTGGAAGTATTCTCTAAAGAGTCTATGCTGTACCATCAACAGAATTAAATATTACTTTTGATGATAGCTAAATAAAAATATGACTATTGAAGAGAGTTCAAGCTCTAGATTCACTTAGGGTAACTTACTAAGGGAAGGAAGTATTCTCTGAGTGCAGACTTCATGAATTTGACACAGTCATCAATAGATCAAGTATCAAAGTGACCATAGATTTAGTATCAGCCTATGCTTTCTGATTGTGAGTATAAAACTACATCTGAAGATGTTGAAATGAAAACTATACTTATAATTAGAAGTAATATCTTTACTTTTGGATAACTATCTGTTAAGTATTGTGCAAATGATGCTAACCATTAGAAAAATCAAAGAAAAAATAGAGAACCACCCTACTTTAAGCAAGCCAGGTCTAAGATTTATAGATATACCCTACCCTACTCCCAAAATAATATATATATGTGTGTGTGTGTGTGTATGTGTGTGTGTATAACTATAAAGCTATAAATATGGTTAGCTATATACAAGTTTCATTACACACACACATATATATACACATACATACATACATGTATGCACCACATTTCACTAATTTCAAGATGCTCAGGTTTTTAAAAGTTATTCCTACCATTCATTCTATAACCTATGCAGCTTTACAATCTCTGCCTGCACAGACACACTCCTGGGCAGTTGTAAATTGCTTGTCCATGCGTGAACTGGGTGGAGCCATTCTTGAAGCTCCTTGACACTTCAGCCTTTCAAGTGTTTGGAGGCATTTGATGAGGGAATGTGCATGAATGATTACCAGGCAACAAGCTAAATGCTTTCTACTAACACCTTCAGTAATATCAGAGAGCAGAAAAACTTGCAGGACAGTGGTCAGATGTTTGGAAAAACATTCCCTGAGATAGAAGTGAATACTTTTAAAAAATAAGTGCTGTACTACCAAATCTCTTAGAAACACATATTAGAAAGTAGACATTGATGAGACTGATTAAGGAGCACTGTGTGAATAAATTTTAGGAATTCCTCAGTCAAATTAGTTTTAACCAAATTAGTGTTTCTTTTAGGGGATGCAAACAGTGTCAGCCAATTTCTTAAAATAATTTTAAACTCTCTACAACAATTTAAATAATACTATAGCTAAGCAATAGCAGAATATGATTATAGCTAACTAGCAGCATTTTTATTTCTTAGATGTCTGTTAAATAATAGCATATGTTGACTAATGTCATTGTCAGACAGGTAACATGAGGAAAGTGTGCTCTGTGAATACCAGAGACAAGAATAAGGGCGATGGTATTTTATGTACCACTTAAAGATCAATAAACTGAGGGGAAAAACAACATCAAGGGGGTTCATAAAAAGATTCTGTAACATAAGGAATAAGAAAAAAACTTCTGACGATGCAAAGGAAAAGCATAACAGCTATTCTCTACCCAAACAGATAAAAATTTTTTAAACATCATTTCTTTATAATTTGAAGGCAATTAAAAAATAAACTGATGAAATAAACAAAATGCATAACAGAAATGGAAATGAAAATATAGCCAAGGAAGGAAAAAGTCCAAGCATGCTAAAGAAAGCTTGTGAGGAAAGTATGATTATAGAATTAAAGCCTGCCTACAAGCACTGCAGAAAACCTAATCATTAATATCAATGACAAACTAGGGAGAGGACTCCAGAATTTAAAAAATTAGACTTTTTTCTCCCATTTATTCTTGCCAGTGACACATTTCTGGAAATATTCCATCAGAATTTAATGCTGCCTGCGCTCTTACCAGTAATGAATTTTACCAGTTTCTCTGTGTGGATGGGTAACAGTTCAGAGAAGCAATATTGCAGGGAGTCCAGGTGGCTGAGCAAAAACAACATAAACTACAAGTAGTCATTATGGAAACCTTGATCCAGAGAAAGCTGGACTTAGGCATGGAACTCCACACTGAGTCTGGAGTTTGGAAGCTGGGTCCTTAGATCAAATCATAAAATAAGGGGCCAGCATTGCGGCACAGCTGCAGCCTGCAAGGCCAGCATCACTTATGAGCACCAGGTGGAGTCCTGGCTACTCTACTCTCAATCTAGCTCCCTGCTAATGGCCTGGCAAAGCAGCAGAAGACAGCGCAAGTACTCAGACCTCTGCCATCCATGTGGGAGACTCAGATGGAGTTCTTAGCTTTTGGCTTTATCCTGGCCCAAGTTTGGCTATTATGACCATTTGGGGACTGAACAAGCAAGCAGATGAAAAATATATCTCTCTCCCTCCCTCTCTTCTCCCCCTTCTCCTCCCCCCCTTCCCTTTCCTTCTCTCTGTAATTCTGCCTTTCAAATGCAAGAAATAAATCTTCATAAAATAAGCCAGCTCTACAGCCATATTTTTTACTTACCTGAGTCAATTAGTAATTTTTGTATCAGTTAGGATTGTTTTGTCATTCATTTACAAATACACCAAAATGCATCAAAACAAGCCCATGTAATTCAATCAGGTGTCAAAAGATGAAATTCATACCTGAAACAATCTTAGTTAGCAATATAGTGATTTAGTAGTGGTTACATAGAAAATAAGCTTTAAAATTTATTTGAAACCTGAATTAACTACTCCAACTAATTCATTAATTACAATATACAAATTTATAGATGTATTTCATGTGATAATCTGGGTCTAACATCCCTAGTCAATAATGTTAAAAACTGGAAAGTCAAGAATGAAGAACTATAGAAGTAAAGCATTCCTAATTCTTTGAATATTTAACATGGAGGCAAAGATGCTTTTTCCATTAATGTCTTGCATAACTAAATAAAAAGAAGCTAGGACTGGTGTTTTGGTGCACCCAGCTAAGCCACCACCTGAAATGCTGGCATTCCCCCATCAGAATGCCACTGCTTCCAATCCAGCTCCCTACTAATGTGCCTGGGAAAGCAGAAGATGGTACAAATGCTTGAGCCCGTCCACTCATTTGGAAGACCTGGATGGAGTTCCATGCTCCTGCATTTAGCCCTAGCCAAAGCGTCCATTTGGGGAGTGAACCCATGGATGGAAGATGTGTATTTCTGTCACTCCTTCTCTCTCTGTACTCTGCCTTTAAAATAAATAAAATTTAAAAATCATAAAAAATGCTTTATGTTAGAGGCACAATGAGCTATCATAGGAAACAAGGATCTCATAAATCAGAAACACAATTCAACATCCTGAATCCTGAGTCTGTTTTACTATTTAGATGTTAAGAAAATGGTCAGGCCGGCGCCGCCGCTCACTAGGGTAATCCTCTGCCTTGCGGCACCGGCACACCAGGTTCTAGTCCCGGTCGGGGTGCCGGATTCTGTCCCAGTTGCCCCTCTTCCAGGCCAGCTCTCCACTGTGGCCAGGGAGTGCAGTGGAGGATGGCCCAAGTGCTTGGGTCCTGCACCCCATGGGAGACCAGGATAAGTACCTGGCTCCTGCCATCGGATCAGCGTGGTGTGCCGGCCACAGCACGGTGGCTGCGGCGGCCATTGGAGGTGAACCAACAGCAAAGGAAGACCTTTCTCTCTGTCTTTCTCTCTCACTGTCCACTCTGCCCTCTGCCTGTCAAAAAATAAAAAAAAAAGAACAAAAAAGAAAAAAAAAAGAAAATGGTCAGATGGAAATTTTGAAGGCTTTTCTGATTTTAAAGGAGAATTATAATTTCACATTTACCAGTTTTTATGACATTAAGAGCAATTAAATAATCACCAGAAACTGTCCAAGACTCTTGCAAAACATGAATTTCAGGAAGCTATGGCATAAAGACATGCAAAGGAAATTATTGACCAAACAAGAAGTCATACAATAGGAAGCAGGACACAGGGAAAAAGAGGAAATTCATATATATACAAATTTTATGTAGTGAATAAGTTGATGTGTGCTTCTACTTCTCAAATACTAATAATAAATGTAATAAAGGAAGTTACAAAGTCTAATATATTTTAAAATATAAAATTAATTTTAGAAACTTTAACTTAAAAGAGACTGAAATTAATAGCAAATCAGAAAGCTAAAACGTTTCAAGAGCCCCAACACCTAATGGAGAAGGGGTATTTCTATCTCAAAGTACACTTTTTTTAAAGATTTATTTATTTGAAAGTCAAAGTTACACAGAAAGAGGGAAAGAGAGAGAGAGAGAGAGCACGAGAGAGGTCTTCCATCCGATGGTTCACTCCCTAGTTGGCCACAACGACCAGAGCTGCGCCTATCTGAAGCCAGGAGCCCGGAGCTTCTTCCAGCTCTCTCACATGGGTGCAGGGGCCCAAGGACTTGGGCCATCTTTTACTGCTTTCCCAGGCCATAGCAGAGAGCTGGATCGGAAATGGAGCAGCCCATATGGGCAAACCGGCACCCATAAGGGATGACAGCACTTCAGGCCAGGACGTTAACCTGCTGCACCACAGAGCCGGCCCCTTGAAGTATACTTTTAACATCCCTTATGTAGTTGTGAAACTATAATATTGTATGCAAATTTTCTTAACAAAAGTATCATAAAATAATTAGCTAACTGGATTGATTGGATGTAATAAAATAAAAATCACAGGAAATTTTATCATTTAAAATATTTATATCAGCACACAAGAAAGAATATAAACTATTAACATTGCAAGCATATATTACAAAATAAACAACATTATCTTTTTAAAAGTCACTTATTTTTTTATTTGAAAGTCAGAGTTACAGAGAGATGAGGAGAGACAGATTTACCATCCCCTGGGTTACTCACCAAATGGCTGCAATGGCCAGGTCTGGGCCAGACCAAAGAAAGGAGCCAGGAGCTTCCTCCAGGTCTCTCACCTGGGTAGCAGGGCCCCAAGCACTTTGGCCACCTTGCACTGCTTTTTCCAGGCCATTTGTAGGGAGCTGAATCTGAAGTGGAGTAGCTGGAAGTTGAACCAGTGTCCACATGTGATGTCAGCCTCACTAGCAGGTTTACCTGCTATACCACAACGCTGGAACACTGGCCTCAACAACATCATTTTAAATGAAATAAGCCAAACATAAAAGAACACTAAAAAAAAAAAAAAAGGCATTTGCCCTAGCAGTTAAGACACAAATATTCTATATTGGAATACCTGATTTCCGTTCCCAGGTCCTCAGAGTAGAGTAGTTTTCCACTATTGCAAATCCCGGAAGTCATTAGGTGATGCCCAAGTGATTGAGTTCCTGCCACCCTCGTGGGAGTCCTAGATTAAGTTCCCAGCTGATAGCTTTAGCCTGGCCCAACCCCAGCCATTGTAAGCATTTAAGGAGTGAATCAACAACAAACAGGGAATGACTTTTCTTTCTTTCTCTGTTACTGTCTATCCCTTTCTCTGTCTTTTGCCTCTCAATATGTAAATAATTTTTTTTTAAAAAAGTCAGGGAGTTTTCAAAATCTGCTTAATAGAAAAGCCCAGCATTCACCTGTTCTGCCACTGAGAAGACTCCAAGCCTCTAAATCTCAAGGTGAGCACCTAAGCAAAGTCATTGCTTATTGATAATAGCTTTGGATATAAATGTTCTAACTTTCCTAATTAAAAGATACAGTTTTGCTGAATGAATAAAAATGTAAGACCCAGCAATAAAATATGGAAAAATATACTCGATGCAAATGGATATCTAAAGCAAGTAGATATAAATATATTTATGTCAGACAAAGCTGACTTTAAAGAGGATCCAAGATGGGCCAATATGGAGAAGACACACTGATTATAGCCACAGGTAGATACCAGAAAATCAAAGGGCTCATTTCCAGAGGAAAACGTACATAAAAGACTCTGTGGAGCAGCTAGGACAGTGTACAAACAAGCAGCCATTGTCTATATACTACCAGTGACTCCACGGCCAGTAGCCAGCAGGGAAAATGCCATCTTCCCAGAGCAAGGTGAGAGGAGGCTGCAGTGGCCCACATTCCACTGATGATTTTGTCTGAGGGAAAACTGCAGTCCCCACTGACTTTGAGTCCAGCCAGGAGATCTGGTGGAGGGCAGGGTATCCTCTTAAGTCCAGGAAGCAATATTGCTTCCCTCCCCTCCCCCAACATAGTACCAGACTTACTTGCTAAGGTGAGGCTCCAACCAACCTCTGTCAGGCAGCTCACTCAACATAATGGAAGACTTCAGGGCAGAGAATGGAGCACCTACACCCTGTGACTGTGGGAATCCTATCACTATATAAATTCTGCCTAGGCTGTGAAACAGAGAAGGACATGGGATGTGGCAATATTTCTGGGCACTTACCTGTTTAAACTGGATGCTCGGAACTCCTTGAGTGCTGGGGAGGGGTCTCAGGGAGGACTCCACACTCTCACAAAAGAATGCTTAGGTACTATATGCCATTCATGCAGCTGAGCAGGTGGGGTGTGCAGGCACCATGAGCTTACTCTAGGCAGTGAATGTTGGTTCACCATGGCACAGAGGAGGGCAGGGGCTGTGAACATGCCAGCTATCATGATCGTCCCCTCCCCCTACTGACAACCATGTCTAATCTGGTGTCACTGAATACTCTTGTCCCACCCAAAAATGGTGGCCAGAGCGTACACGTCTGGATATCTGCTATAATCTGCAGGCATTCCACCAAGACCCAAAGGTACAATATTCAGAAGAGAATATCAACAAATGATTCCCCAGACAGATAAAAATTAATGTTGAATGCAAGAAACATGACTCCTCCAAAGGAGCACAATGAAACACTAAGGAGTGAGAAGATCAGGATATTTAAGAAATGCTTGAAAAGAAATTCGAAAGAATGAGTGTAGAATTACTCAAAAACACAGAGAAGCAGTTACATGAAATAAGGAAATCTATGTGTCACAAGAAATTCTGTAGGGAGATAGAAATATAAAAGAAAACCCAGTCAGAATATTAGAAATGAAGAATTCAGCATGCCAAGTTAAAAAAAATATAGTGGAAAGCTTTAACAGACTTGGTGAGGCAGAAGAAAGAATATCCAAGATAGAAGATAAAAGATTTGAAATATCTCAAACAGAAAAGAAAAAAATTGAAAAAAAAACTTTAAACAGTGTTTGGAATCTATGGAATACCATGAAACAACCAAATATATATGCCTTACGAGTTCCCAAAAGAATGAGGAAAAATAGCTTAGGAAACTTATTCAATGAAGTCACAGCAGAAAACATCCCCATTTGGAAAAAGACAGACATCCAAATAAAGGAAGCAAATAGATTCCCAAAAAACATGATCAGAAAAAATTTTCCTGATAACATACTACAAACTTTTAAAAGTAAAACTTAAAGAAAATACCCTAAAATATGCAAGAGAGAAATGCCAAACTACCTTTAGAGATTTCCAATTAGTTTAACAGCAAATTTTGCATCAGAAACTGTACAAGGTAGATGAGAATGAGAGAGTCCAAGTCCTAAAAGAAAAAAGCAAATATATATATATATATATATATATATATATATATATAAACCCAGAATACTTTACCCAGCAGTGCTATCATTACAAATGAAGATGAAATAAAGAACTCTGAAGACAAGCAAAATCAAGCAAAATCGAAAGAATCTGTCACCACTCGTCCAGCCTTACAAATACTACTTAAGGATGCACTTCACATAAAAACAGAGAAAGATAAATAGTATTATGAAAGAATGCGAAGGCAGAAAACTTACTAGTGAAAAAACAAAAGAAATCCAAATCAAATGGGAATAGGCAAAATGGCAGGGTCAAGTCATTCTTATTGATAATAACCTTGAATGTAAATGGACTAAATTCTCTAAAAAATGGCTAAATGGATTATAAAACAAAACCCACCTATATGCCACATACAAGAACAAAGCTCATCAACAAAGACACAGGATTGAAAGTTAAAAGATGGAAAAAGATAATCCATGGAAATGGAAGACAAATGAGCAAGGATAGCTATTGTCATATCAGACAAAAGACTTCCAGACAAAACCTTTTCACAAAGAAGGCTGTTATGTAAGATTAAGAGGTCAATTCAACAAGAAAATGTAAACATACTAAATGTATATTCACCCAACTCTAGGGCACCCAGCTATCTAAAACAAATGTTAATAGATCTATAAAGAGAAAAGGCTTCAATACAATAATAATATGGAACTTCAACATTCAACTTTCATCAATGGACAAATCAGACAAAAAACAACTAAAACAAAGGAACAACACAGCTAAGCTAGAGTATCAACCAACAGAACACTTCATCTCAGAGTGACAGAATACACATTCTTTTCATCAGTGCATGGAACATTCTCTAGGATAGATGATATACTAAGTGATAAAACAAGTCTTAACAAATTCAGAAAAATTGAAATCATACCATGCATGCAGTTTTCTGCCCACAATGCAGTGAAGCTGAAAATTAACAACGTTAGAAACGTTAGAAAATAAACAAACACATGGACACTGGAGACAATGCTAATGAATAAATAAGAGGCCATAGATTAAATCAAAAGGGAAATAAAAATTTCTTTGGAACAAATGAAAATGACAGCATCAAAACTTACTTGATATAACAAAAACAATGTTAAGATGGAAGTTTACAGCAAATAGTGCCTTCATTAGGAAATTGGAAAGGTATCAATTAAATGGTCTAACAATGCCTCTCAAGGACCTAGAAAAACAAGTACAAAGCAAACACAAAATTAGTCGGAAGAAAGAAATGATAAAAATTAGAGAAGAAACAAACTTGGAATACTAAAAAGTCATACAAAAGATCAGGGAAATGAGAAACTCTTTTTTTGAAAAAGGGAACAAAATGGATAAGACGTTGGTCCAACTACACAAAAATAGGGGAGAAGACTCAAATTAATAAAATCAGAGATGAAAGGATGTTATAACTGATACCAGAGAAATAAATAGAATCATCAGCAATTGTTATAAATGCCTAAATGCAAACAAATTCAAAAATCTTGAAGAGGATATCTGGACACAAAAAATTTCCCAAAGTTGAGGCATGAAGGCATAGAAAACCTGAATCGATCAATAACCAAGGTAAAGATTAAATTAATAATAAATTGCCAACAAGGCCAGGACTGGATGAATTCATTGCCAAATTTTATTAATCTTTTAAAGAAGACCTAATTCCAATGATTCTTAAACTATTCAAAACTTTCAAAAGCAGGGGATCTTCCCAGACTTTCTCTGAGGTCAACATCACCTTCATTCCGAAATCAGAAAATGATACCACCAAGAAAAAGACTTTTAGGCCAATATTCCTGATGAACACAAAGGCAAATATCCTAAACAAAATATTAATCAAATCCAACAACACATATAAAATCATCCAATTGGATCAAATGTTATGCAGGGGTGGTCCACATACTTAAGTCAACAAATATGATATTTAGAATTCACCAACTGAAAGCTAAAAACCATCTGATTATCTCAATGGTAACAAAAAAAGCAACTGAAAAAATACAACATTCTTTCATGAATAAAAATCTTTACAAAATTGAATATGGAAGGATCATACCTTGACACAATCAAGACAATATATGACAAACCCATAGCCAGCATTGTATTGAATGGGGAAAGGCTGGACGCATTTCTACTAAGATCTGAAATCAGAAGAGCAGGCCTACTCTCATTAAGGAACTCTACAATGAAAATTACAAAACCTTAAAGAAAGAAATAGAAGAGGATACCAAAAAATGGAAAAATCTTCCACGCTCATGGATTGGAAGAATCAATATCATCAAAATGTCCATTCTCCCAAAAGCAATTTATAAATTCAATGCAATACCAATCAAAATACCGAAGACATTCTCCTCAGACCTGGAAAAAATGATGCTGAAATTCATATGGAGACACAGGAGACCTCGAATAGCTAAAGCAATCTTGTACAACAAAAACAAAGCTGGAGGCATCACAATACCAGATTTCAGGACATACTACAGGGCAGTTGTTATCAAAACAGCATGGTACTGGTACAGAAACAGATGGATAGACCAATGGAACAGAATAGAAACACCAGAAATCAATCCAAACATCTACAGCCAACTTATATTTGATCAAGGATCCAAAACCAATCCCTGGAGTAAGGATAGTCTATTCAATAAATGGTGCTGGGAAAATTGGATTTTCAGGTGCATAACCATGAAGCAAGACCTTTCACCTTACACAAAAATTCACTCAACATGGATTAAAGACTTAAATCTATGACCTGACAACATCAAATTATTAGAGAGTGTCGTTCCCCCTCTTCGTGGAGGAACGACACAAGACCCTGCGCTGTTCTTTTGTCTGCTCGGCCCTCCCCGGGTTTGCTGCTGGTTCTTCCCGGGTTGGCTACCTACCCTTCCACCTCCGTGGAAGGGCGGTTCCCCCTGCCACTTTCCCCACTTCCGCGGGGGAGCGGCACACCGCCGGCCGGCTCTCTCGGGGGCTGCACAGGTGTTCCTTCAGATAGATGTTCCTTGTACATGTTGTCTCTCTCCTCCTTTATAGTCCTCTTCCACCAATCCCAACTCTGCTACCCACACGCCGAGTACGCTGCTCTCCTCCAATCAGGAGCAGGATCAGCTCCTGCAGGTTACTGGTTGAACTGGAGGCAGCTGTGTAAAAGTTGTTTTTACTCCTCTCCCAGTGCCATATTGTGGGAGAGCAGATGCATAGAATAAGTCTTAATTCCAGTAACTTAGTCTAGTCCCAGTTGCTCCCCACAGAGAGCATTGGAGAAACTCTGCAAGATATAGGTACTGGCAAAGACTTCTTGGAAAATACCCCAGAAGCACAGGCAGTCAAAGCCAAAATTAACATTTGGGATTGCATCAAATTGAGAAGTTTCTGTACTGCAAAAAAAACAGTCAGGAAAGTGAAGAGGCAACCAACAGAATGGGAAAAAATATTCGCAAACTATGCAACAGATAAAGGGTTAATAACCAGAATCTACAAAGAGATCAAGAAACTCCACAGCATCAAAACAAACAACCCACTTAAGAGATGGGCCAAGGACCTCAAGAGACATTTTTCAAAAGAGGAAATCCAAATGGCCAACAGACACATGAAAAAATGTTCAAGATCACTAGCAATCAGGGAAATGCAAATCAAAACTACAATGAGGTTTCACCTCACCCCGGTTAGAATGGCTCGCATTCAGAAATCTACCAACAATAAATGCTGGAGAGGATGTGGGGAAAAAGGGACACTAACCCACTGTTGGTGGGAATGCAAACTGGTCAAGCCACTATGGAAGTCAGTCTGGAGATTCCTCAGAAACCTGAAGATAACCCTACCATTCAACCCAGCCATCCCACTCCTTGGAATTTACCCAAAAGAAATGAAATTGGCAAACAAAAAAGAGGTCTGCACATTAATGTTTATTGCAGCTCAATTCACAATTGCTAAGACCTGGAACCCACCCAAATGCCATCAACAGTAGACTGGATAATGAAATTATGGGACATGTACTCTATAGAATACTATACAGCAGTCAAAAACAACGAAATCCAGTCATTTGCAACAAGATGGAGGAATCTGGAAAACATAATGCTGAGTGAATTAAGCCAGTCCCAAAGGGACAAATATCATATGTTCTCCCTGATGGGCGACAACTAACTGAGCACCAAAGGGGAAACCTGTTGAAGTGAAATGGACACTATGAGAAACAGTGACTTGATCAGCTCTTGTCCTGACTGTTGATGTACAATGTAATACTTTATCCATTTTAGTATTTTCTCTTTGTTTTGTTCTAGTATTATTGGTTGAACTCTGTGATTAACACACAATTATTCTTAGGTGTTTAAATTTTAACTGAAAAATGATCCCTGTTAACTATAAGAGTGGGAAAAAGAGAGGGAGGAGAAGTACAATTGGGACATGCTCAATCTGACCTACCCCAAATGGTGGAGTTAGATTAATGCCGGGGATCCCAATACAATCCCATGAAGGTGGCATGTACCAATGCCATCTCACTAGTCCAAGTGATCAATTTCAGTTCACAATTGATCACACTGATAGGTCTAAGATTCAAAGGGATCACACAAACAAGACTCATGTCTGCTAATACTAGCTGATAGAATCAAAAAGGGAGAGAATGATCCATCATGGGAAGTGGGATACATAGCAGACTCATAGAATGGCAGATGTCCTAAATAGCACTCTGGCCTCAGAATCAGCCCTTAAGGCATTCGGATCTGGCTGAAGAGCCCATGAGAGTATTTTAGGCATGGAAAGCCAAGACACCCTGAAAAAAAAAAAAAAAAAAAGGAAGACCTAAATGGAAGATCTGTGCGAGTGAGATCCCAGTGGATAGAATGGGGCCATCAAAGAAGAAGGCACCTTTCTCTGAAGGGAGGAGAGAACTTCCACTTTGACTATGACCCTGTCAGAGTAAGATCGAAGTCGGCGAACTCAAAAGGCTTCCATCGCCTTGGCAACTCATGACTAGAGCCTAGGGTGATTACTGATGCCATAAACAAGAGTGTCAAATTGTTAAGTCAACAACTGGTGTCACTGTGTACCTACTTCTCATGTGTGTTCTGTCCTTAGGGTGTTGTCCAATGTGAAGTAATGCTATAACTAGTATTTTACACTTTGTGTTTCTGTGTGGGTGCAAACTGATGAAATCTTTACTTAATATATACTGAATTGATCTTCTGTATATAAAGATAATTGAAAATGAATCTTGATGTGAATGGAATGGGAGAGGGAGCGGGAGATGTGAGGGGTGTGAATGGGAGGGAAATTATGGGGGGGGGGAGCCATTGTAATCCATTGACTGTACTTTGAAAATTCATACTTACTAAATAAAAATTTAAAAAAATACCCCTGGGAAAACAACACAAGATGTCCTGGGTAGTTGGGCCCCTGCATCCATATGGGAAACGTGGAAAGCGCTTCTGTCTCCTGACTTTGGCCTAGCTCGGGTCTGGTCACTTAGGGCCAGTCAACCTAACTGGAGAGAGATGATGCCTCACTGTGGATTATATTTGCATTTTCTGATGGTTTGTGATACTGAGTATTTAAAAATGATTTATTTACTGATGCATTTGAAAGAGTAACAGAGGTCTTCCATCAGCTGATTCACTTCCCAGCTGTCCACAACAACCAGGGATGAGGAGGGCCAAAGACAGGAGCCAGGAACCCTATCCTGAACCCTATCAGTGAACCAGCAGATGGAAGCTTTTTGTCTTTCCTTCTTCTGTAACTGCTTTTTTAAATAAATAAATAAATAAATCTTTTAAAAAATAAAAAAAGAAAATATTTGCAAACTGAATCTGGTAAAGGAATAATATCCAGAAACTATAAGGATCTAAAGAATTTCAACAACAAAACAAGCCAGTTATGAAATGAGAAAGTATCTAAATTGACACTTTTCTAAAGAAGAAATACATAATGCTTCTTGGTCTTTTGGCTTAGATCAAGTGTATTATCTAAAGATGAAATACAGTCACAAAAATAAAGTGAAAAACATGAAAAAGTGCTCAATAGACCTACATTGGGGTATAGTAGGTTTGTTGTCATTTGCAATGCCAGCATCCCATAACAGAGTGCTGATTCAAGTCCCAGCTGCCCTGTTTCTGACACAATTTCCTGCTAACACACCTGGAAAGACAAAGGTTGATCCAAATACTCGGAGCCATGCAAAACACATGGGATACCAGGATAGGGTTCCTGGCTCCTGTCTTTGGCCCTCCTCATCCCTGGTTGTTGTGGACAGCTGGGAAGTGAATCAGCTGATGGAAGACCTCTGTTACTCTTTCAAATGCATCAGTAAATAAATCATTTTTAAATACTCAGTATCACAAACCATCAGGAAAATGCAAATATAATCCACAGTGAGGCATCATCTCTCTCCAGTTAGGTTGACTGTTATCTAAATGTCAAGAAATAGCAAATGCTGATGAGGATATAGGGAACTGGGAACACTAATACACTGTTCGCAGTAATGAAAATTAGTACAGCCATTATAAAAAGCAATATGGAGATTTCTCAAAACACTAAAATTAGATCTTCCATATGACACAGCATCTCACTTCTGGGAACATATCCAAAGGAAATGAAGTCAGCATATGATAGATGTATCTACATGTTATTGCAACATAACAATGAAGAAATGGAACCTACAAGATATCCTTTAATGGGTGAATATATAAAAACATTTTGTTATTAAGGTATTAAAATCAAATTCTGACATTTGTAACAAAATGAACAGTATTAGAGATAATTTTTCAAAGTGAAATAAATCATAGAATAATGCCACACATTTTCTCTAATACGTGAGATGTAAAAATGTGTGTAAACATGTGTGTGTGTATATATCTGTGTACCTTTCTCTATATAAAGTGTATATAGATGAGAAAAATTTGTGGATGGCATGTTATTTGGTTTATAATTATTTATAAATAGTCTTCATGGAATTATACCCATTATAAAATATTATCACTATTTCCTTATTTTAGGATCTTTGTCATATATTCCATGTATATATATATATATATATATATAAAATTTTACAGGTAGAGATATAGATAGAGAGACAGACAGAAAGGTCTTCCTTCCATTGGTTCACCTCTAAATGGCCGCTACCACCAGTGTTGCACTGATCCAAAGCCAGGAGCCAGGTGCCTCCTCCTGGTCTCCCATGCGGGTGCAGGGCCCAAGCACTTGGGCCATCCTCCACTGCCTTCCCGGGCCACAGCAGAGAGCTGAACTGGAAGAGGAGCAATAGGGACTAGAACCCGGCACCCATATGGGATTCTGGTGCCGCAGGCGGAGGATTAACCAAGTGAGCCGCGGTGCCAGCCTCCACATTATATATTAATATATGCATGACTGCTTTCAAAAATAATACATGTATATACATAAATATGTACATTTGCATATGAAGCAAGTATGAGAGTATTAAAGTTTAAAAAAAAAAAACAAAAAAAAGAAATATGAAAGAAAAATATTCAATCTGTGTTTACTGAACTCTTCTTTATACGTTTCAGTATTGTTTGAATTTTTAAATAAAATGATGAAAAGTCAGAGTAAAAAAAGACCCTTTTAAATGAGTTGAACTTAGAAACTACTGTCACATACATCTTTGCTTAATTTTTATTGAGTAGACTGCACAAAGGCACGATGATATTCTAAAGCATGAACTAAGTTAAACTGCATTACATTAAAATAATGGTACTTTTTCTCTTTAGTTCAAGCCTAAGTGGTAGATCAAAGTGTTTGAACTTTACAAATATGTACCATTTCCTAAATGTCCATCACACATCAGTCTCTTAGATAGGAGTTACCTATAGGTCACAAAGTACTGCAAAACTCATTACAAAATAATTTTAAAGAAGGAATATTGAAAATGTTGTCACTTAACCAAAGTCACATTAGGTATCCCAGGCTCTGATTTGGGTCTGCTTTGGAGACAAGTGTTCTCTTTAGTCACTTGCCACATGAGGTTTCAAGCTGACACTTTAACTATCACAGGCCCCCCATACCCACATGTATTTAATATGAATTTGAACTAATTTATCAAATATCATCTTTAACTGCTTCCAGAAGTATTGCCTCCCTTACATGTGTAAAGACCATTATGCAGGTTTTTATTTAACCTCTGACATACCTGAATAACATCTCTAATGTACTGGATTTGAAATTGCACTTCTATTGTCTCCATGAAAACAAAACAAAATGTAAGTGCTACATGTAATTATAGATGTGAATTTATATATAAAATCTATATTTGGTTTATACTAATGGAATAATTGCACTATCACTATCAGTAATCTTGTCATATCTCAACAGAAAAAGGTAATTATATATTATAAACTATCACATAACATGTGGATTATAAACGGTCTGAATATAGATATAAATATTACTAAGCATGTAACTTGTAAGAGGAATTCACTTTGTTAAAATATTCCAATACAAAGATAATTATGTAGTACCAATTATTTAGAGGTTATATAATATTTATTATAGTTTACAAGATAAGTAGATATAAACATTTAATAACACATTATCTTAAATTATTTATCATCACATTAACAACTAAATGTTGTGGGTTTTTCATGTACAAGTGGTAAAAATGGATGTCTTAAGTATTACAACCAATACTCTGAATAAAACAGAGGTTATATTTGATCAACACCATGACTTTATAATTTTTTACGAAAGAATGGTGATAAGCTATGTTAATGACAAAGCTTCACAAGACATTTTTTGTGTATTTAATAGCTGTTCAAATTTGCTTTCTTTCTCTAAGTTGCAAATGTATTAAGAAAACAGGTATAAATTACCTCTCAGAGATTATGTAAGTATATCCTATAATATAATGTCATAGTCCATTTGGTCTGTATAACACAATATCATAAACTAGGTAGCTCATAAACGATAAATTCATGTCCCATCATTTTTGAGGCTAGAAGTCTAAACAGAGGTCGACAGCAAACTTGCTGTGTACTGGGGGCCTGCTTCATGGATGTCATCTTTGCCATGTTCCTACAAATTGAGAACGTCAAGGCAGCTTGCAGCTTTCTAGAGCCATTTTTATCATGTCAATAATCCTATTCATGAGACCAGAGCCCAGTCACCTCCTAACAACATCACAGTGATTATTAGGTATCAATACAGGAATTTTGGGCGAACTCCAACATTCAGACTAGCATTCATGTATGGGATTAGCATAGCATTCATCTATGTTAAATAACACAATCAAATTTCAAGGCCAGTTCTTCAAATTCCAAAGCCCATTATGGAACCTCTACATTGAATAAATATGCCACTAAAATTTCTATTTCACTTTTGCTGTATTTCTCTGATTGCATTGCTTAAAAAAGAGTGAAAAAGGATCACATGTCATTTTAAAGGGCTGATGTTCCACCAAGAAAGAAATACCATGAATTGGAATATAAAGTTATCAAAAAACCAAGGAGGTTTATTGAAAAATTGTATTAATTAAATTATAAATAAAATTATATCATAATCTTTACAATTATCATATTAAAGTTACTGAGAAATAATATAAAAGCTCTGAGAAATATACAAGTTATCTCCATTTTGTTAATGGATACACAACTTAGAGAAGGGTATAACAGGCCTATCTTTGAGCAGCTACTGAAAATAGAGTAAATGAAAACTTCAGAAACTCTTATGAAAACTATAGTCACCTAAAATATGGCTGCTTCAGCTTAGTCCAGGCACTGCGGCCTCTACAGGGGGAGGAGAAGTCTCGAACTATAAATAGCAGTGCCAGGCCTTATTCAGCAAGTGTCTGTAGGAAACCCACTAGTACCTAGAAAGAATCAATTCAATGGGCAATATGGATGGGAGAGTTTGGGGAAAATTGAATCCAAAGGTTATTCTGGTGCCAAATTTTGAAATTCACACCTAGTTTTACATATGACATATTTTCATCAACTTTTTGAAGACTTATACGTTGGGAGGTAGGCTTTATTCCCTAGGAAAATTGTGGGGCCTACAATTTAATTTTCTGTATTAGGATGAAGAGAATTTTATTGCATTTTACTAACAACCATATCATTTTTCCTGAGGAAAATCGGGGGGCTCTATTTTGACAAAGACCATCAGATTATATGAAAAGTACATACTATATATATCTGTACAGTAACTGAGATAATGAGACTATCAAAAAGACAATTCAATCTTAAGACCAGGGATAGCAAATTTGCTCCCTGTACTGACTCTCCTCAATCATATTACTTTGTGTCTTTTTTTTTGACAGGCAGAGTGGACAGTGAGAGAGAGAGACAGAGAAAGGTCTTCCTTTGCCGTTGGTTCACCCTCCAATGGCTGCCACGGCCGGTGCACTGCGCTGATCCGATGGCAGGAGCCAGGTATTTATCCTGGTCTCCCATGGGGTGCAGGGCCCAAGTACTCGGGCCTTCCTCCACTGCACTCCCTGGCCATAGCAGAGAGCTGGCCTGGAAGAGGGGCAACCAGGACAGAATCCGGCGCCCCGACTGGGACTAGAACCCGGTGTGCCGGTGCACTTTGTGTCTTAACAGTAATCTTGTTCTTAAATTTAATTGTAGTTATTTGTTCTCACATTTCATTCAAGAAATATAAAGCTTTTCCAGTGTAGTGAAACTTCATTCATTCACTTATTCCCTTATTATATTATTCAAGCAATATTTCCTAAGGATTATTATATGTAAGGCACAAAAATATACAGACTATAAAGAGCAGAGGGTCTGAAAATAGATCTACCAAATGACCCAGCCATCTCACTTCTGGGAATTTACCCAAATGAAATGAAATCAGCCTATTGAAGAGTTATCTGTATCCACATGCTTATTGCAGCTTAATACACAATAGCGAACATATGGAAACAACCCAGATTTCCATCAACTGAATGCTAAAGAAAATGCTGTATATATACACTATGGAGTACCACTCAGCCATGACAAATGAATGAAATTCTTTTTGCAACAAAGTGGATGCAACTGGAACCTATTATGCTTAGTGAAATGTGGACTGAATTTATATTTTTATAAAAATTAAAGAAAAAACAAAGTAAGGGAGAAGGGAGATTGAGGGAGTGAAAGGGTCAGAGAGGGAAGTATTATTATCTTCTTAGAATTGTACCCATGAAATCCATGAAATCTGCTCTCTGTATATTAATAAAAAAATTTAAAAACAAATTCAAAAGAGAAATTTCACATAAGATAAAATTGACATTAAAAATCCCTGGCATTTCAAGCATTCCCTTTCTTATGTGATTAACATATTTCTGAGGTTAGTCAAGCTATATTTCTAATTTTATTTAAATTATGAAACCTTTTATGCCATTTGTGGCTAAATAAAGTTAGTTGAAGGCTTAAGTATACTGCCAATTCATTCATTACATCTATTATAGTGGAACTGAATAAAATATTTTATTATCAGTCTTTGAATTTCAAGATAGAATTTAGCATAAATTGCTAATTCTTCTTCAAATAACAGATTTCTTCATTAAGATAGGCTTGTCCCAACAGTTAGTCTAATTATTTAGCATGCAGCAAAGAATCTACCCATTTCTGGCTTGGGCAATTATATAATGGAATCCTAACATTGTTCTGAACTGGAACTATTTGGGTGTGCAGATGAAATGTCTTAGCAATATATTAAATAGAAGAAAGATTGTTACCCTAAGAGAGAAATGATAACACTCTGATGCTTGGTGAAAATTCTGGTAACTACCAATCTCTCCTAACAGGTTAGAATAGGAAATGAACCAAAAGGGTACTCATGGAAATATAACTAGCAATTTAAGATATGAATTAAAACCATTATAGTATATTGAAACTATTCACAGTACTGTATATGCATTAACTATGAAAGGTAATACTCTTTCTTCTTTAGAGTAGCAAGGTTTCTGGGCATAAAAATTTGCAGACTGCAAAATTACATAGGCTGAGTTATTCTCAAGAGTTTCTGATATTTTATAACATTATTGAAGTTTCAACTTTATAATCTTGGATATTGAAATTTTAGATAAAGAAATACAGAAAAACTACAATGGTGTCTATGGGTCAATCTCTATTTCCTTTAATTAATGATTTAAAAAACCAGTGATGACAATCAAATGCAACAGAAGCTATTCCCAGATTCAGAGCTCCAACAAGTTTCAAGTCAAACACAAAGCAGAAGGCTTTCTCATGATACCACTGTGCCAAGAGAACCAGCCTAAACTTCTTTGCTCAGTTCAGCACTGGTCTGCAAAAGGCAGCTCTCTGCTATTGTTGCTTAGCCAGATGATAATTGAAATTGAATATTCTCTTTTCCTACATATAAATAACTGTCAGAAGAGAAACCCAAGATTACTTTGCATACAGGAAAGGAATCAATTTAATTGAAATGCCTACTACTCCCGAGTTTAATGGTTATAATATTTTCATGGAGAAAAATAATGTCACCATCAATGAATCTTGCACTTTTTAAGACCTTACATAACTTCACCATAGATAGCATTCCAAGTATTTTCTTACCTTCACTTAACTTTCTAGCAACAAGCATTTATATTTAAGTGGCTTTTGATTTTTTATAACTTTGTGGTTACTAAGAATAAAATTGCTACTATGTTAGAGATTTGACCATAAGAATAACAAAATAATCACTCCATGTATACATGCTGAACAACCATACACTATTTTGTGGTTTTGTTCTGTAAAATTTATCACCTTGACTTTCTCTGCCAATTCTCAAGAAACCTACCCTTCACAGGACATTGCCCAAAATGATTCATATATAAAGATCATAAATTAAAAAGCAAAATTGATGAGAACCAGCAATGTACATAGAACAGATGGTCTCTGATGCTTATATGAAAATGATGGTGTAAAAACAGATTTGCGACTCCTGAATTATTCTCTTCATGGGTCAATTTTTAAAATAATTCTAGCATAACAGTGTTATTAATGGAAAAGATAAAAGAGTTCTAAAGTTCTGAAGATAATTCCATGAAGCAAAAATATGAAAATGCTGTTAAAATAATACAATAGTTGAAGCTTCATATAATTATTTAAAATATATATAATTTTCTTTAGGGACCCAAGAGGAAAATATAAATGAATTTATAAATGTAGATATATAAAATATAAATTTATATATATTTATATAATTTGTCATATATGTATATAAATTTATAAATATATTTACACATATATTTATACATTAATAAGTTTACATATTATGAATTCATTTTATATAAAATTAATTTGCAAATATATAGATTTATATAGATAACAACTTCAGTTCCATCTTTCCTAAACCAATCTTGACAACGATGGATGGACATTAGAAACTGTTTCTAAACTGAGGAATTGATTTTAGATTAGGATTGCATTCCACAGACTATGGGATAATTTCCACTGAACAACTGCATACTAAGATTCTTCCTCATGAATTAACTCCTAAAGCAGCTGTCATGTATGTAGACCTTTCTGTCCAAACTACCAGTTTGGATAAGGCCTTAACAAGTTAGCAGTTGTCATCTCTACCTCTTACAATCTTACCCCATTCTCTAAGCTAAGTACATAGACCAAACTCGGGTCTCTACTATATTGGCTGTGAACAGCTTTGCACATCACACAGCCCTTGAATTGAAATAGTTGTCTGATACCACTACATTTAAGAAACCAGCTCAGGGCCAGTGCTGAGCCATAACAGGTAAAAGTCTTGCCTGCACAGCTCAAAATCTATATTGGTGCTGGTTTGTGTTCTGGCTGCTAGTGGTCTAAGAAAAGCAGTGGAGGGTGGCCCACGTGCTTGGGCTCCTGCTACCCACATATGGGAACCAGAAAAAGCTCCTGGCTTCAGCCTGGCCCAACCTTGGCCATGGCCATCTGGGGAATGGACCAATGGATAGATGATCTCTTTCTCTTCCCACCCCCTTCTCTTTGTAACACTGACTTTCAAATAAATAAATATTTGTTACAAAAGAAGACACCAGTTAATGGGCAGGGATTCTGTTTATAGATTGGGAAAATTACTATTGCTTAAATGTCCATGTTATCCCAAATGACTTACAGGTAAATACTTCTTTTCACAGAAATTAAAAAAGGAAATTTAAAATTCATACCTCCAAATACCCAAAAGCAATGTTAGCAAGAAGTTTGGGGCATCACCCATCCTGATTTATGTGGGAATAATTTATATTTATTTATGTGTGTATATAAATTTATGTATACATGTAAATTAAAGCAGTATGGAACTGGAATAGACCAATAGAACAGAATATAAAGAGTCCATAAGTGAACCCAGGCATATTTTCTTGACATACTAGAAAGTAAAAAATGGCTTAAAACCTTAAATCTGGATAACAGGTGTGATAGAGGAGTTGCAATTATTTACTTTGATTTGGTTTATTCTTCTATTATCAAGCCAAAATGATATTTGAAAAGAACATGAATCCCCCGTATTATAGATACTAAAACATATAAAGTTCACTAGAATGAAAAGTTGCTGTGCGTTCCACTTTCTCTGACTGCCAATATCAGTACAGGTGTGACAAGAATTCAGGTTTGACTTCTGCACTAGGAAGATTGGCAATCAACACAGGTAAGAAAAAAGGCCTTTAGCTTAGTGCTTAGTACCTCTAATTGAGAACACAAGTCTAATAATTTATTTAAATACAATATAGGAGGCCAGCACTGTGGCATAGCAGGTAGGGCCACTGCCTGCAGTGTTGCCATTCTATATGTGTGCTGGTTGAAGTCCTGGCTGCTCCACTTCCAATCCAGCTCTCTGCTGTGGTCTGGGAAAGCACCCTTGGGCTCCTGCAAAAATCCTTGGGCCCCTGCACCCATGTGCAGGTGGAGGCTCCTGGCTCCTGGCTTCAATCCATACAACTCCAGCCATTACAGCCATTTGGGAGTGAACCAGCAGATAGAAGACCTCTGCCTCTATGTAACTCCACCTTTCAAATAAATGAGTAAATCTTTTTTAAAAAATCTGATGTAGGAAGATCAAATATAATCTGAGATTGACACCAGATAGTCATTTGCGGCTGGAAAAGTGTGGGGAATCCCACAGAAGTGTAACCCAAAAAGAAAGAGAAAAATCAAAACCAAAATGGAGTTACTTAAGCTAAGGCCACTAAGCACCAGGAACTGTCAGAACAGGCACAGGAGGTGAGGCCTGATAAGGATTGGGGGACATTACATCATAAGAAGCAGCCAACCAGCTGGCTACTACATTACTTCACCCACACAACTGCACCACGATTAGCCACATCCAGAAGACCGCTAACACACCATTGGTCACACCCAAACACCAACATCCAGTTGGTGACACCCAAAAAGATGAGTCTGTGATTGGTGACACCCTAGGACACACTCACCACCCACCTACCCCAGAGCAGGGATAAAAAGGCATGCCTCACAGCTGCTCCTCATCCCCTCGGGGACCGTGGCTCACTGCCAGTGATGGCTGAGTAGATCCACCTCATCTTGCTGAAACTCTGCCCGACTCTTCACTGACCAAACTCTTCAACTCACTCTGCTGGATCCAACCTCGCCTGGACGTCCCAGCCATGCCGGAGCTGACATTAAAGCTGGACCAGACTTCTCAACCATGACTTCCCCAACCCTTCACCTCCGAGCCTACTGTGCATAAGTGACTGTTCTGAGATCCATTTCTCCTAGTGGTGATGGAGAATTTGGACTCTGGGCTTTGGAATTTGACTTGTGAGACCATGATAGGAACCTGGAGAATGCAGCATCATATTACACCCTTAGCCATGAGTGTTTAGATTGATTATGCTTTGTATGCTTTACACTTATTACTATTGCTGGATGTCTTTAAAGATTGCCTTACTCCTAGATGTGTGTTATGACCTGTGGACTAGTGATATATTGCCAATTTCCTTCTCAAAGAGCTGTGTTTTTTTGTTTGTTTGAAGATTTACTTAATTTATTTGAAAGAGTTATAGGCTGAGAGGGAGACGCAGACAGAGATCTCACATCCACTGGTTTAGTCCCCAGATGTACAGGGCTGGGCCAGGCTGAAGCTAGGAGACAGGAGCTTCTTCCAAGTCTTCCGTGAGGGTAGCAGGGGCCCAAACACTTGGGCCATCCACCAATGCTTTTCCTAGAACATTAGCAAGGAGGTGGATGGGAATCAGAGCAGCCTGGATGTCCTAAGCATAGAAAATAAAGCCACAAACAGGTGAATAGGAATAGAACAAATGGAAAAAGTGCTACACACCAAAGGGAACAATCAACAAAATAAAAATTCGACCTAGAGAATTAGAGAAAGCATTTGCAAATCATCTGTATAATAAGGGGTTAATGTTGTAAATATGTTAATCATATAAACCATGCAACTGAATAACAACTAAAAGATTCTAAAAGGAATTCTTTGACTTGACTAGGCAAAGGACTTGATGGACATGTCTCTAAGAAACACAAATGGCCATCAGATGACATGAAAAAGTGTCTCAAAATAACTATCAGAGAAACTCAGTTCAACACTTTGATAAAATGTTATATAACCCCTTTGAGGGTGACTATTTGTTTTTAAAAGATAAAAACTATTTATGAAAACATGAGGAAATTGAAACCCTTACACACTAGTGGTGAAAATGTAGATGATGAAACTCCTTTCAAAAAGAGCAAGAAGTTCCTCAGAAAATTAACAGAAATAGCATACATGTTTGAAATCTCTTATGTATATATGCAAAACAATTTAAATCAGAATATTGCAAATATATCTGACCCCATATTCATTGCAGCATATTCATAACTTCAGGATATGAAAATAACCCTAGTGTTCACCAACAGATGAGTGAATTAAGAAAATGTGGTATACACATACTTCAGAGTATTATTCAGTCTTAAAAATAAGGAAATCTTGCAGAATCTGACAACATGGATGAACTCAGAAGACTTTACACTAAACCAGTCACAGACAAATACAGCATGAGTTCACTTATATGAGGTACCTAAGATGGTCAAATTCACAGAAACAGGAGACAGCAACACTGTTGCTCAATGGATATAATTTCTTGGGATATGATCTATAACATAATGACTAAACTTATTCTGATAAAGTATGGTAAGGGGGTAGATCTCATGTTTTTGTACAAAACACCCACACACATGAACACTCAAATTTGGGGGATAATTTGTTTCTTATAAAGTTGTCTGAAGCCAAAAGGAGATGCTATCAGTGAGTTCTCATAGGTCTCTAAACAACCATATTAAAGCAAGTTTCTTATACCATTTTCTACCTTGCCTTTCATATAGAAGGTGCTTGTTTAAGGTTTACAGAATCTATGAGTAAAGAGAAAAATGTATACACAACTCTAGGAACTGGCAATGTGGTCTAACAGGTTAAGCCACCACCTGTGATGCCAGCATCCCATATGAGCACTGGTTCCAATCCTGCTGCTGCTCTACTTCTGACCTAGCTTTCTACTAATGAACATGAGAAAAGTTGATCCCTAAGTGCCTAAGTGCCTAGGCCCCTCAACCACGTGGGACACCCAGATGGAGTTCCAGTCTCCTGGCTTCAGCCCGGCCCAGCTCTGGCAGCTGCAGTCATTTGGGGAGCAAATCAGCAGATGGAAGCTTTCTGTGTGTTTGTGTATGTCTCATCCTCTCTCTAAGTCTGCCTTTCAAACAAAGAGGGCTACAAGAGACAATTTTATTTTTAAATCATTCTGGAAATATCTGGGTGAGAAAATAAGGATCAATGATCGTACTTGGTAATAGATTTCCTCTTGAAGAAATCATCGCACCTACAGGAGAGGCTCAGGCAGGAGAGACTTTATGGCAGGCAATAGCAAGTGGCCTGACAGTTCCTGCTGATTTGACATCTTCTCAAAAGCTACATTTACATAATGAAGAGACAGGAACCTGCCTTGCTTCTAATTCCACTGTGGCTTTTTGCAATTCTATTCCAATTCAGATGTAGCACAAGACACATTTAATTATTATAGTGCTGAGATGAATAATGTCATCAGTACTAGATTTATAACAAACTGCCTCATTACTTACTAGCAGGGAAGACAACAAAAATGTGACTTCTTTTCAAGTTTAGGTTAAGGATTTAATGAAGAACTATGTATCTTAAAGTTAAAAATATGACCCAAATACTGGCTGGGCACAAGGAGTGAAATCTCAACATACACTGAGAGTTTTGAAAGTTAATTTTAAGATTGAAATTGGCTATTAAAAGGTACAACAGATAATTCACAACTTCGAGACTTTTTTGACCTGAAAGGTACACTGGTGGGTTCTCCATTTCACAAGCTTCTATGGACATGTGACATTGATCTATAAACCTTGGCATCATTCTTTACATCTTAGGCCCAAAACCTTCCCACACATGGGCCTGTCTTCCTTTTTTTTTTTTTTTTTTTTTTTTTTTTGACAGGGAGAGTGGACAGTGAGAAAGAGAGAGAGAGAGGTCTTCCTTTGCCATTGGTTCACCTTCCTTTTTTTCTTTTCTTTTTTTTTTTTTTTTTTTTATTTTTGACAGGCAGAGTAGACAGTGAGATAGAGAGACAGAGAGAGAAAGGTCTTCCTTTTGCCGTTGGTTCACCCTCCAATGGCCGCCGCTGCAGCCGGCGCACCGCGCTGATCCGATGGCAGGAGCCAGGATCCAGGTGCTTTTCCTGGTCTCCCATGGGGTGCAGGGCCCAAGCACCTGGGCCATCCTCCACTGCACTCCCTGGCCACAGCAGAGAGCTGGCCTGGAAGAGGGGCAACCGGGACAGAATCCGGCGCCCTGACCGGGAATAGAACCCGGTGTGCCGGCGCCGCAAGGTGGAGGATTAGCCTATTGAGCCACGGCGCCGGCCCGCCATTGGTTCACCTTCCAATGGCCGCCACTGCCGGCGCACCACACTGATCCTATGGCAGGAGCCAGGTGCTTCTCCTGGTCTCCCATGGGGTGCAGGGCCCAAGCACTTGGGCCATCCTCCACTGCACTCCCTGGCCACAGCAGAGAGCTGGCCTGGAAGAGGGGCAACCAGGACAGAATCCAGCACCCTGACCGGGACTAGAACCTGGTGTGCCGGCGCCGCAAGGCGGAGAATTAGCCTAGTGAGCCGCGGCGCCGGCCCGGCCCTGTCTTCCACTTTCACAGCTATAAAGCATCCAATGGGAACTCTGGTTTCTGCATGACAGTGTCTCACCATCGTTACATCTATGCTTTCATATTCCTTCCAGTACTCCTCCTCTCACCTACTAAGGACTCTGGACTTCATTCAGATCCACACTCTCCAGACACTCACTCCACTACTCTGCCACTGCAAAGTTTTTATCTGACTCCTCTCACTGCTCCTCCTCTAGCAACATTAACTTCTTTTAGAAATGAACATATTACAAATTATTTTCCTTTTTTAATTCCCATAATTCTCGCATCTTTAGGAGGATTTGGCCTCATTGTTCTTTTTCATGTTCTCCGATATTGTTCCTTTGGTAGAAGCACCCATGCATCTGACCATTATACAGTTTTTCAACTCTATTGCTTCAATCATTTTATGTTGGTAGATAGTCACCAAAATTCAACCTTCTGTCCAAGTTTCATCCCTATTTCAGTCCCATATTGGCAGCATCTGCTGGTGACTAAAATATTTGGCCTGTATTAAATGCTTCATTACTGCTCCCTAACCCTAGGTGCTCCCGTGTTCATGCATTCTGAAAACTGCTGTTAAGCCACACTTTGTATTTAGTTTCTACTTTCAACTTACCACATTTTGATAAACCTTCATTGTGATGATGGGGTAAAACTGAACTAACTTGGAACAGACATCAGGAAAGACTATGGCATGTGCACAGCACGGGTACTGCCTCTGACTATCCCGATTCCCAAAACCAGAATAAAGGCAGACCATCCGGAATGCTGGCATTAAAGGGGCATGGCAGACTCAGGCTTCAACAGTTTCTTTGCCACAGTATCAAGAAAGAGTGTAACATCCGGGAAGGAGAGCACACTCCCAGGTAAAAGCAAGAGCTTCCCGGTCACACTTTCCTGCCCCTTGTACTCAGTCTAGCACCACGGTTACAACATGAGGGCTTCATCACCTGATTATTCTACCTGGAGAACAGGCAGGATCCTGGAACCTAGCAAGCAGGTCAATTATATTCTTAAGATTAGATTGTAAGAAACAGTCTGATGTTCATACAGTTTCCCAGAATAGAGGGCAGGACCCAGAACATCTAAAAAAATTTATCAAGTAGGGAATTAACTTTTCTCTAGCCCACCTTTCCTGGCTGGCTTCTCATCCATATGATTAGTCTCAACTTTGCAAACAGCCAGAGGAAGGAACTTGGTCAGCTACTTAATCTATCTCATGCACTGATTCCTCTATAACACAGTTATTCAGCATATTTAATAAGACTATCTTCTAAAGGAAATCTACTTTATTCTTAGAATTAATTTTCTCCTTGATTCCTGATATGTTGCTTACTTAGTTTAAAAATTGGCTCAGTATTACAGGCTTGCTTTAATCATATTGGTTCTCAACCCTAGCTGCATATTATAATAGGTGGATTTAAAAACACAACAGATCCTGGGCCCTAACTTCAGAGAGTCTGTTTCAATTGATCTATGGTATGTTGATAATTTTTGAAGCTCTCTGATTTTTTTTTAAAGATTTTATTTATTTATTTGAGAGGTAGAGTTACAGACAGTGAGAGGGAGAGACAGAGAGAAAGGTCTTCCTTCCGTTGGTTCGCTCCCCAGATGACTGCAATGGCCAGAGCTGTGCCAATCCAAAGTCAGGAGCCAGGTGCTTCTTCCTGGTCTCTCATGCGGTGCCGGGGCCCAAGCACCTGGGCCATCCTCCACTGCCCTCCCAGACCAAGCAGAGAGCTGGACTGGAAGAGAAGCAGCCAGTACTAGAACTGGCGCCCATATGGGTCCTGTTTCATTTACTAAGAAAAATATTGACTACCTGTTCTGCATCCAGTTTTGGGCAAGGTAATTCCTACAGTCTGACTGTAGCCTCCCAAAATCCATATGCTGAAATCCCAAGGTGTTTGTGTATGAGGTGAGGCAAACAGGAGAAAATATCATTGTGACAAAATGTCCACAGATGGAATTAGTGCTTTTTGGAGAGAACCCTGAGAAAGAACCCTTCCTCCACATCAGGGCACAGAGAGGAGTCCCACCATCACCCAGGAATCTGCCAACATCTTGCTTTTGTGCTTCATAGCTTGCAGACCATGAGAAATAAATTGTGTTGCTTATAATCTACCCAGTTTATAGCAAACCAAAAGGAGTAAGAGAACACCAAAAATAAAAAGACGATCTATATGCATTTCCTGATCTAACTCAGGTTATTCTGAGTAAATTAAATAGATACAAAAACATGTGAAGCAATAAGTTTTTTTTAAAAAGGAGATGAATATTATTTTGAGTCAAATAACTAACACTTGATAAAAACAGTGACTAGGGATACTTTATTTGAATAAGTTTTGAATACATAAAAGTGTGCAAAAGGGGTAACATATGAACATTTAGGCAGAAAGGCAAAAGTCTAGGCCACAAGAAAAAAGCATTGCATTCACAAGGCTTTATCAGTATTTTGACATTACTAGGGCGGGTTTTATGTCACAGAGATGCAAGACTGGAAGCTAAGAACACAAAATCAAGAACACTAACGAATGTGCACATGCCATGAACATGAACTTGACTTTATCCCGGAGGTAACAGGAAAACATTAAAGAGCTTTAATAAGAGTAACTTTGTCACACAAGATTAAGTGAGTGTTGGCAGAATTACACAAGATGACAATACTCAAAAGAGTTGAGAGAGCCTTTACCAGTGACCCAAAGAAAAATAATTGGGCTCTCTAGAAGAGAATCTTATAGAAGAAAAGATAATTATGAAGGGGAAATAGACCATTCAGAGGTAAAAATCGGTATGACTTTCTGATGAAGAGGCATGGGAATGGGAAATAGTAACTGACTCACTGTTAAGGAGATTCACAAGGTTTCAGGAAAAATATGTACGTACTACATTATAAAGCAGATGAAGCAAAGGGTGACCATACATCCCTATGTAAGAAGGAATATTGAGGAGTTAACTAAAAGAATCAAAAATATTACCTTACAAAAAACTGAAGATTAGTACTGAAGAGAGGGCATGAATATCAAAACATCACTGTCCATTTAAAACAGAGAATAGGAAGGAAACAATGCAAAGGAATGAGATTTTTGCCATAAACCAGGTGAGGTTTGTTATCTGTTGGTGAATGTTGGTGTATATATGGTTGGGAAAGAGAATAGGTGTTAGCCAAACACAGGTCAGGCTGTTTTTCGTTATTCCCATAACTTTAATTTTGCTTTCCTAGATTTTTGCATATTCCATATAGTAAGATCACATACCTAAGAATAGTTGTATTTATAGTTCCCTCCAGGACAGTCCCTCCTTGCTTTCTCATCCTCTCAAATTCTACCTGCTCCAGATTGCACACATTCTCTTCCTGAAAAGACCAGCTCCCCTTCTCTATTGTTCCTTTTGGTGTTACTGCCATGGTTATCACCATATACCTAAATATTCTGTCATGGATGACTGCCATAAGAAATTAAAATGGAAGAAAAATAAGAGTTACTCAGATATATCAAGTGTTTCTTTGCTGGTTAAAAAAGGTTTTTAAAGGGTCAGCACTGTGGCTTGGTGGGTAAAGTCACTGTGTGCAGGGCTGGCATCCCAAATGGATGCTGGTTTGAGTCCCAGCTGCTCCACTTCTGATCCAGCTCTCTGCTATGGCCTGGAAATGCACTAGAATACGGCCCAAGTGTTTGGTCCCTTGCACTCACGTGGGAAACCCAGAGGAGGCTCCTGCCTCCTGGATTTGGATCAGCCCAGCTCTGACCATTGTGGCCATTTAGGGAGTGAACAAGCAGATGGAAGACTTTCTCTCTCTCTCTATGTAGCTCTGCTTTTCAAATAAACAAATAAATCTTTATTTTTTTAAAAAAAAAGCCTTTTAAACATTCTCATTTCTCCTGAAAACCATACTATCACCATCAAATCTGAGTCTTTACCACCACATGCTTATAGTTGTATTACACATAGGTTTCATTCTCCCTGCCTTGTCTTTTCTCTATTCATGATTCTCTGAAGATTTTAGTAACAGAAGTCTCCCCTGAGTATCATTTTGTGCTATTTCCCTATCCAAAGATTTTCTATGTTTCCTAAGAAAAAAAAAAATAAGGACTTCCACTCTTAACACTTTTATTTACCATAATACTGGAAATCCTAGCAAAAGCTAGGAGAAAAAAATTAAAGACATCCAAATCAAAAAGAAAGAAGTAAATAGTCTCTGTTTGAAGATTATATGATCTTATACATAGAAATGAAAAACAATACATGGGAATAAACTTAACAAAGATGAGAGACCTATACACCAAAAACTGAAATGTTGAGACAACAAAAATGTAAATGTACCCACAAATAAATGGAAATACATCCAAAGTTCATTGACTGAAAGAATTCATATAATTAAAATGCCCATCTTACTCAAAACAATCTACAGATTAAATGAAATTTCTATCAAAATTCCATTGGCATTTCCACAGAAATAGAAAAAAATAAACCTAAAATTTGTGTGGAACGGAAATTATCAAATAGCCAAAGCAAGTACAGCAAATTAAAGCAAAACTGGAGGTGTCACACTACTGGCTTCAGAAAGTTATGTGAATCAAAACAGTATCACACTGGCCTGTAAACAGACACACAGAACAATGGAACTGGAAAGAGGGCCCAGAAATCAATCCAGGTACTTATAATCACTTGGTTTTCAACAAAGACATCAAGAATACAAAAGGGGAAAGGAATGTATCTTTAAAAAGTGGTATTGAGAAAATTAGATATTTGAATACTTATATGTACAAACATCAACTAAGGTGAGTTAAAGAATTTAAATCTGAAACTTTTTAAAATTCCTAGAAAAAAAAAACAAGAAAATCTTTATGACATTGTTCTTGGTTATGATTTTTTAATATGATATTAGATGCACAAGAAACAAAACAAAAATAAACAAATGGGATTATACCAAATGAAAATGTTTCTATCAATGGGGGAATATATCAACAAAATTGAAAGACCACTTACAGAAAGGGAGACAACGTTTATAATATTCCAATAAAGGGCTAATATCCAAAATATACAAGGAACCCTTGCAAGTTATTGCAAAACCAATAATGCAATTAAAATGGGCAAATTATCTGAATTGCAATTTCTCCAAAGAGAATGTACAAATGACCAACATGTATTTTAAAAGGTGCTCAGCAACAATAATTCAAGGAAATGCAAATTAAAACCAAAATGGGATGTCACCTCACATCCTTTAGGATTGTTTTTAACCAAAAATATTGAAGATAAGAAGTGTTGGAGAGGATGTCAAGAAAAAAGAAATATTATACACAGTTGTTACCAACATAAATTATTATAATCATTAAGGATATCTAAATATATAGATAATATTCTTTAAAAAATTGAAAGGAGAACTACCTTGTGATCCCGTAACATCATTTATTGGTCTAATCCCAAGAAAACAAAGTCACTGTATTCTATTGATATCTGCATGTCTATATTCATTGCAGTGTAACTTACAAGACCCAAGAGGCAGTGCCCACTGTTCCAATTCCAATCCAGCTCCCTGGTAATACACCTAGGAAAGTAATGGAGAATAGTTGAACCCTGAACCCACCTGGAAGACCTGGATGGAATTCCAGGATCCTAGCTTTGGCCTTGTCCAGTCCTGGCCATTGCAATCATTTGAGAAAAAAAAAAACAATGGATGGAGTATCTCTGTCTCTTTCAAATAAATTTAAAAATAAAACGGAAAGATATTTCATCTCAAAAACAGCAGCAGCGGCCAGCGCCGCGGCTCACTAGGCTAATCCTCCGCCTAGCAGCACCGGCACACCGGGTTCTAGTCCCGGTCGGGGCGCTGGATTCTGTCCCGGTTGCCCCTCTTCCAGGCCAGCTCTCTGCTGTGGCCAGGGAGTGCAGTGGAGGATGGCCCAAGTACTTGGGCCCTGCACCCCATGGGAGACCAGGATAAATACCTGGCTGCTGCCATCGGATCAGCGCGGTGCGCCAGCCGCAGCGCGCCGGCCGCGGCGGCCATTGGAGGGTGAACCAAGGCAAAGGAAGACCTTTCTCTCTGTCTCTCTCTCACTGTCCACTCTGCCTGTCAAAAAAAAAAAAAAAAAAAAAACAAAAAAACAGCAGCAACAAGAAAAAGACTATTCCTTAAGATAACCTGGTATAAAGAACCTGTATCTTAGGAGTTTATTTTCTTTTGATTTGATGTGCCATCCCATAGAAGTTGTCAATGACATTCCAAAAAAAAAAAAAATTTCAAATTGAAAAACCTGGGACTCAGGAGTCTATTTCAATGCAAATCACATTGGAATTACTATGAAACATTTTCATCTGTATCCATTTTTGCTCAAGCTCTAGTTACATGAGATAGAATTGGCATTAAGTCGGGTTAATAGCAAGAAAAGGCATAGGGTAAGATAGCATCAGCAAACAGAAAATCAGCATCACACATGAGCCTATACAACCCTTTATAAAAGGAACTGGTCCTTCGAGAAGCTGTTGTTCTCAAACATTTTCTATATGTGGTCTGCAAGATAAGAATATTACTGAAAGAGAAAAGTGGTGAATCTAGGAATAAATCACAAACTTTGACAACTTCTCTTCCCAGTATAGCAATTAACGTGAACACCACTTTCAGAGTACAGTAGCAAGGGCATGTACAGTTGAATCTTTGAATCACCAAAGCAATGCTATTCATGGTAAACATGAATTCAGGCCCCTGCACAGAGTAACTCATCAGACTGCGGGAAAAAGATGTGAGCTATAGACAAAGACACAGACTGATAAACATAATTTTCCAATCATGCAAATCCAGGTGAATGATGACTAAGTAGGAAAACATTACATTGCTTACAAAACTACTCAGATATCTAAATGCTGATATTTCTGTGATAACTTGAATCCAATACAGGGTCATAAAACAACTTAATGCCCAGTACTTGATGTTGTATCAATAGTTATGGCAGACCAGTATTGGCCCCTTTTTCTGGGCATGGAACTAAATGACACCTTCCTGTTTCCCAGATTTAGAAGGAGACATGTGATGGAGTTCTGCAAATAAAATGTAGGTAGAAGTGCCAGTTGCCAACCCTGGTTCCTAAATCTTCTTTGGAGAGTCACCCGTGTCATTCCTCTCTTCAGCTCTCTGCGAAGCCAAAAATACAAATGGTATAGCATGAACAGTTCTGGATTCCTCAAACAGAGCTCTCTTGCTGGCCTGTGCTTGCTATACCAAGGATTTTATAGCAGTTAACCTGTAGATTCAATAACAAATTATCCATATCTGCAAGGCTTATCTAATATTAAGCACCAACACCGTGCTATGACTATTGTACACATACAGCATTTGCCTTATTTTCATTTGTCTCAAAGTATTTATGTAAAGATAAATAGAAGGAGTTACTTTCACTGACATATTGTAACAAAAACACAGCGAGACCTGGCAAGTGGATTCAAAGCTTCCGCTTGTTTGTATGGCCATTCCTCCTGCAGGTCTCCTCTCACACCAGTTCCCCTTTCTCCTTTAGGTCACCCTGAATCTCCCTGACTTGACAAGTGTTCCTGGGTAACCTCTGGAACATAGTAGCTAAGATAACAAGGAAAAGCATTCTTGGTTTTTATGTAAGAAAGTCACGTATTTTCTTAGATGGTCTATTACACATAATGACTAACTCTTCTGTTCCATTTATTGAAGCTAAGACCTGTCTGTGTTTCTTGTGGGCTAATCTCCAATTAGAACATGAAAGCTGAAATAAAAAATGGTGAATATCTCAGCATTTTCCCCAAGCTATATCAGTAGGAGAACATTTTCTTTAAGAGCAGTGGAAAGAAAATTGAGAATTATTCCCAAGTGTTTGTTTTTCTAAGGAATTTCAGGTGAGAACAAAAATATTTCTTTTTTTCCCCACAAAGAAACACCAATAACGATTCTTCTTTTAGAAAGAATTTTAGGCAGAGTACAAATATGCTTTTTAGTTTAACTGATCTACAATTCTGAATATAAATTGCACGGAGCATAAAGTAACAGCAGCTTTAGAATCATCTATTTCTTTACAGATTGGATGTAAATATCCTGTTCTCTATAACAGTGCATATGGTAGGTTATGGGGTATGAAGTGTCAAGCACCCTAAAGGGAAAAACCAACAACTGCTATAGCAAAAAAGGAAGAATATACATAAGAAAGCTTTTGTAAGTTATAGTTTCCCACTTCTAGGCAACCCACAAGAAACGCTTGGCAGCAAATCAGAGACTTTCTACGCCTAGGTTTTGTCATATTGTACCCAGGGGAAATATCATTTTTCTCTTTTCCTTCTAGATTTTCTATGGGGAACAATCAGTTTTCCACAAAAGTCCTCTGACATTCTCTTGAAAAATCTTTCTAAAACACTACTGAAACAGGCCTCATAGATCAAGAAGAAAACACCTGGAAATTGTTAAAAGTAGTATGTCATTCTTATTTTCCTTGTATTTTTAATGGGAGAGGAAGCCATGAAGGAACAGTTCTAGAAAAATTTCCAAAACGTTAAAGATCTTGGATTAAGAATCCTCGAAATCCTCTTAAGTAATTAGTATCACTAGCCTACTTTCTAATTAAATAGAAAACAGTTAAAATTCCTCTCTACATGTGCTCCATTTGAAGTCAACATTTAACTCTTGTGTGATATAACATTAACTGACAAATATTTTGTAATGTGGAGTAGCCCATGCTAAGGTTGACACTGTCACAATAAAGACAACATAGTAAGTTGAAATATATGCAAGATCCCGATCTTCATTCCTCGTGAATGGCCATAAGGAAAGTTCAGAGCAGATTGAGTGGATGCGTGAATTGGTATTGAGTGCTGAGAATATCATTAACAGAAGGATACTGAGGATTTTGTTGGCCCCAGAGGGAAGTGATGGGCAATTATTGAAGCCTTACAACCAAGAGAGGAGAGGGCAACAGACAAGCAATATTCAGTACCTGGCTTATCTGGATTTACAGTTATTTTGATTGTGGTGGGGTGGTGGATAGTACTGAGGGAAACTGTTCTTGTTTTCCTTATCACACAAAGTCTAAATTTCACTTTAGAGAGAAATCTTCACGTGAATGCCTCACAACTAGGAACAAGTTCATCACACCTCTTCAAGCATCGCAGAGCCATGCTGAACATTCTCTAGCTTGTGTCTAGGTTCTCACGGTACCTGTATAACATCACATGATGCTTATTTGTGTTTGTGTGTGTATATATATATACATGCATAGTTGCTAATGCATATTGAATCTCTTTAAATTTAGCAGTTATGTTACTATTGTGTTAGACTATGTATGTATATATGCATGAATATGTTTATATAATTTTAGAATCTGTAAGTCTGGAAAAGCAAATTCCTCAGGCTTATGGTTTAGCAAAGCAGTTAAAAAGTTGTGAATGGAAAAAACAAGTCAGCACTATTTCTCACTGACCTAACTTATGATATCCTAATTGGAACCACAACTTTTTTCTGCCTTAAATGATCAATTATTTTTACAGTTTAAGAATGATTTGTGCCGGCACCACGGCTCACTAGGCTAATCCTCCGCCTTATGGCGCCGGTACGCTGGGTTCTAGTCCTGGTCGGGGTGCCAGATTCTGTTCCGGTTGCCCCTCTTCCAGGCCAGCTCTCTGCTGTGGCCAGGGAGTGCAGTGGAGGATGGCCCAAGTCCTTGGGCCCTGCACCCCATGGGAGACCAGGAGAAGTACCTGGCTCCTGCCATCGGATCAGCGTGGTATGCCAGCCGTGGCGGCCATTGGAGGGTGAACCAACGGCAAAGGAAGACCTTTCTCTCTGTCTCTCACTCTCACTGTCCACTCTGCCTGTAAAAAAAAAAAAAAAGATTTGCTTTTTAAGAATCTGACCATATTGTTCTTCTGTTTATAAATCTTTTATCACCTTTGTCAATTCTGTTAGAATGAAATCCAACACCTTTCCATGGTCTGTAAGTATCTCCTAGACTCTACACATTTCTAAACTCACCTGATATTGCAACTGCCTCAGTTTATGCTCTCCTGCCACACTGGACCTCTGAATAGTCTTACAGTCAGACAATTAATTTACAAATTCAAGGCCTTAATATTCCCTGTTTTCTTCAACTGGAATACTCTTCTCTGGCTCTTTCTCATCCTTCAATTCTAGCTGAGTGAATTTCAAATGATTTTCAAATCTCCTGAAAGTGTGGCATAGCTATTGTGGTGAAAGTACAAGCATTTTGTTTGCTATCTTCTTATAATAATTTAACGTTATTCCTTTACTTCATTTATGAGGTATAATTCAATGATTGCGCCTCTAGTGTGCATCTAGCACTATTAAAACAGATCAAGTCTCTAAGAGAATTGTTGTGAAGACCAATGCAATGATTGCAGTTTTTTTAAAAAAAGATTTTTTAATCTACTTATTTGAAAGGCAGAGTTTCAGACAGAGAGAGGCAGAGACAGAGAAAAAAAGTCTTCCATCCTCTGATTCACTCCCCAAATGGCTGAAACAGCCAGAGTTGGGCTAATCCAAAGCCAAGAGCCATAAGCCTCCTCCGGGTCCCCTGTGTGGGTGCAAGGCCCAAGCAACTGAGCCATTCTGCACTGCTTTCCCAGGCCATAAGCAGAGAGCTGGATTGGAAGAGGAGCAATCGGGACATGAACCGGCTCCCCTTTGTGGTATCACAGGTGGAGGCCTAGCCTACTGCGCCCACAGTGCCAGTCCCAGAGATTGCAATTTGAATTGGCAGCTGAAGAATGGCAGAAAGAGTCAGGTGGAAACCTGGAGGGAAGGCCACTCCAGAGAGATGAAAGGTGGATGTAATGGTTTTGTCATGCAGTGAGACAGCCAGTATATCTATTTTATTCTGAATAAAAGAAATTTATCAGAGATTAGGTTAGATAGGGAGACAAGACAGAGTACATAGAACCTTAAATTCCACCAGAAAAATCTTAGGTTGACATCTAATTAAAATGAGAAACTATTATATTGTTAGAAACAGAGAAGTTATATAAGCTAATATATTTTTAAAAATTACTGTCTTTTCAGGTTATAATAAAATATTGGATTAAAAGTAGAAACAAAAATTATAAAGTTTATCATAGTCCATGTGACCTAAGATGGTAATTTTATAAATAGACAAAAATCAACAAATCACATATCTTAGTGGTAAAAAAAAAAACCTAGAAATGCTAAAAAAATATACTGCCCAGGGAACACTTTGATCTTCTTTACTATTGTTTCCTCAGCACTTAGCAGAGGGCCTGGACCACACTACATCAAAGCACTCAAAGTAGAGAAGAGATGAAAAAATTACAGACATCATTCGCAGTCATATTACTCATGGCAAAAACAGGGATGATTCATACTATCGAGAAGTAGCCTATAAAACAAGCCACACAGTATTGGTCAAACAAATCCAGGGAGAGAAAACAGAATGAACCACTGTCAGATTTTCTTTACTATGTAACAGCTGGATGGCCATCCAATATCAGTGTAATGAAAGGAAAGTATCTCCCTTAATTAGGAGGACTAATGTGCAGAGCGTGATGAGATACTGGCCCACGTGCAATTGATGAGGATGTGAAACCTATATTCTGTACTCCTAGGTCCTATCACATAGCAGGCAGGAATTGAGTAGTTGGTGAGTGAACAAGGAAGGGGGAATGAGAAATGGATTGTTTTGTTCTGGTTATCATTGAAAATGTATCCCGCTATGTTATATTTTTGTCAGCTGAACACTGAAAGATGGAACTCACATTAGAAAAGAATTCGGTCAATTCTGAGAGAACATCTGTTATATAGGAGCATGGAATAGCGATGATATACAAATAAGGGAAATTATTCCTATAGGCAGGTTCACCTACTAATTCATTCATTGTAAGAACAGTCATCTGTCAACAATAGCCCAAGTGAACTTATTCAGTATTGAAGGAAATAATGACAATTATCTGAACATGCTTACTCAGAGTTTTTCTAGTTTTCAGCATTCTAGGCAGACAAATGAGTAATGAGTAAATGACTCCTTTTTAAACATCAAACATGCTGGCTATCAAAGGGAAAGGTGACCTTATAAACTATGAATTTTTTTTTTTAAAAAAGCAATGCTTCAAACTCACACCTATAATTTCAAGTGCTTATTCAAGTAGTGTATCTCAGTGACATTCAGAATCTTAAGTCAAGAGGCTCAGTTGTCAAATGTTTTCCTCATTGCCCTAAATAAATTTCTTCACTTATTAAAAAAGGAATCAATAAAGTACTACTATACATCCTAGTTAAAACCAAATCCAATTTCTGGAACAGAATATGTACAAATACAACCTTGACTATCATCAAAGAGTAGATTTAGAACAATTCGTATTTAGCTTCCTTGCTGAAAAATTTAACTCTCTAGCTTTGGAGGGTGATTTGCTGGCTAATTTCCACTTGATGAATTGGTGAACAAAAGCGCCATAAAAAACACCTCATAGTTTCTGACCATCCTATTTGAATACCAAAGCTATTGGGAAAAAAATCTTTAGACAATTGCTACCTACTAGTGAACAAGGTGAGTGAAGGAATTTCTAAGTTAGTGGAAAGAAAACATTGGAACAGAAATCAATTAGATGTAAAGCTACCTACAATTCCTTAACCATTAGTGAAACTAAAGTAAATTCTTTGGAGATACAAGGTCCTACCACTCACTGATAAAACTAATTGTAATAACAATACATTTATTAGTATATATTTTTACTTTTAAAACTGTGTCCAGATACTTACTAAAAGCCAACTACGCACAAGTTCAAGAATCTCATAAATACTAAAAGTACAGGAATTAGACTCAGGAAAACTTGAATTTAACTTTCAACTCTTTAACTTCCTTTTGTGAACTTTGACAAGTCTCTTTCTGTTCCTCAGCCTCTTCTTCCATAAAGTAAAAATTATACCAATTACCCTCAAAGGAAACTATAAACACTACAAGTTGGGTACCTATAATACATAACACAGCTTCAAGGAATACATTAAGCTTTCATTAAAACGTAATTATTATTAATTATTTAGCTTATACCCATAAGGCCAGAGTTGCTCCTTGGTTTAGCTTTTCTTTTTATGACTCCTTTCCCTGTAGTTTTAGTGTTCAATATGTGTTAGACAAATCAATGAATAAATAAGTGGCTAGTTTATATGAGAGTACTTCAAAATTTTGTGGAAAATTGGAATTCATTGATGTGTTTATTTTGGTGTAAAATATTTTTTTAAATCCATGTATACTTTTTATTTAATATGAACTTTCTTTATAAAAGATTAGTTTTATTTATGAAAGGCAGAATGCAGAGAGGGGAATATATCTCCCATCTGCTGGTTCACTTCCCAAATGCCCACAACAGCCAAGGCTGAGCCAGGACAAAACCAGGAGCCAGGAACTCCATCAAGGTCTCCCAAGTGGATGGCAGGGATCCACATACTTGAGACATCATCAGATGCTATCCAGTGTGCATATTAGTAGGAAGCTGGATCAGAAGTAGAGCCAGGACTCAAACCCACTGTGGCAAATGGGCATCCCAAGTGTTAGCTTAACCCACTGTACCCCAACACCTGCCCCAATAATATGCGTTTTCTAAGAACTCTATGAACAGCTCTCAAATGTACAAGTTGTAAGAATACCGCTATTGCATTTTTCCAAAAGTCTGTTTTTATCACAGTTATACCAGAGAGGAGAAAGGGGGAGTTTGCCCTCTAACTCAAAGTCTATATGAAAGCAGAAAGTAAAAATTAAGGAGAAACAGTTTCAGGGCTGGCACTGTGGGGTAGAGGGTAAAGCTGCTGCCAGAATGCCAGCATCCCATACATTTACTGGTTTGTGTCTCAGCTCTTCCACCTCCAATCCAAATCCCTGCTCATGGCCTAGGAAAAGCAGCAGAGGATGGCCCAAGTGTTAGGGCCTCTGCTGCCCATCTGGGAGACCTGGATGAAGCTCCTGGCTTTGGCCTGACCCAGCCCTGGCCATTGCAGCCATCTGGGGGGTGAACTAGTGAATAGAAGATTCTCTCTTCCTAACTCTAATTTTCAAATATATAAATCTTTAAAAAATGGAATGTAATTTGTTTAAAAAAGATTCATTCTTAGAAACATGTTTTTAGTGCCTATAAATTGTCTATCTTGTATTCTACCTACAAGAGACTAAGGCAAGGCTCAGAAGAACAGCAAAGAAGACAACTTTCTCACTAACAGAACTATAATGGTAGTGCCTAGGATGTACCTGACACACTTTTACACCTAGGAGGAAGGTAATAAACCCATGAAGAAAATGAAAAAAGACAAAAAAAAAAAAAAAAAAAAAAAAAAAAAAAAAAAAAAACCCTGACCTGTGATGCTTTGGTTAAAATTCAGAGAAGAAACTTCCACAGGCCAAGGAGGACAGTATGGAAGCACAAAGAAGATTCAAACTGAATGAAGAAAATACTCTGAAACCAAAGAACCAGAGTCAGGGTGGAAGGCACCCTGAGAAGGATATGGAGTTCATGATTAATTCACTTCTATATTAATTCACTGCCTTTGAGCAGTGCTATTTGTAAGCTTACTGAACCAAAGACAGGATTTGCATACAAGATGTTGGAATTAACAGAAATGACCAAAGCGGGAAGCCTTTGACGTGGCCTTTAAGACACTACTTGGGACTCCCACCCTTATATCAAAGTGCTAGGTTTGAGTCCCAGCTCTGCTCCCAATTCCAGGTTCCTGCTAATGTGCACCCTGGAAGGAAGCAAATGATGGCTCAAGTAATTGAGTCCCTGTTAGCCACATGGAATAACTGGATTGAGTTCCAGGCTCCTGGTTTCAGCATGGCTCAGCTCCTGCTGTTGTGGGAATTCAGGGAGTGAACCAGCAGAAGGGAGATCTCTGCCGGCGCCGCGGCTCACTAGGCTAATCCTTCGCCTGCGGTGCCAGCACACCAGGTTCTAGTCCCAGTCGGGGCGGATTCTGTCCCCATTGCTCCTCTTCCAGGCCAGCTTCCTGCTGTGTCCCAGGAGCGCAGTGGAGGATGGCCCAAGCGCTTGGGCCCTGCACCCGTGTGGGAGACCAGGAGAAGCACCTGGCTCCTGCCTTTGGATCAGCGCAGTGCACCGGCTGCAGCGGCCATTGGAGGGTGAACCAAAGGTCTCTCTCTCTCTCACTGTCCACTCTGCCTGTCAAAAAAAAGAGGGGGGGGGGGATCTCTACTTATAGCTTTCCCTGACTGCTTTTCAAATAAAATTAAAATTCAGACATGAATAAAACTAGTAAGAAAATTTCCCCAGGAGCAAAGAGGGGGAGACCCGCCACGACCACTGCAAAGGAAGCTGGGAGCTCAGCTCTTAAATTGCTCTTTGCCTCTCTTTTCCCACCTTGCCATCTCAAAATTGAGAGAGGAAAATGCTTTTTAATGACTAGAGGATTTCTCTTTCAGATCAATATGCATATTTGCTTTTATTAATTATTAGATTTAAGTAATCTAATGGACTATTAGCATCCTCAAATACTTTATAGTATGGATTTTAATGTTTTTCAAGGACTGGCTAAAATCATGAGGTTACCATTTGCATACTCTAGAAAATCACTGAAACCTTTGAAGTTCAGTGTCCTGATTTTTAAAATAAAAATAATGTCTATCTAAAAAGGAAGTTAAATGATACTTTTTAAAAGAGATTAAAATGATTTTCAAACATATCACTTTAAATTATTTAGCAACCTAGTAATTAAAGAACCAGTTAGCTGCTTTAACTTTGTCAAAGAATTAAAAAACCAGATATACACACATACACAAATTTACAAATAGGTGAAAATTAGCCTATTCAATTATTAATTGCAGTCTACCACATATAGCTACTTTGCATATCTGTAGGAAAGAAAAATTTTCATTATGATCCGTTTTCTAAGAATTATCAGAGCAAATTAAAGGTACAAACACATGAGTGAAATCCACTAGCCATTGAACCATCTAATTTTTCCCACAACACATTCTCTGAAAATGTTTCCTGTAAGAGTCATTTTAGTATTAAATTGGGTGATGTATAAAAAGCATGAAGCACAGTGCATGAAAAATAGAAAATAATCATTTCTATGTGTCTTAAAAGTATAGTTTGGATCATAAAAGTGATTGCAGACATCCAAGCATTTCAACCTATAAAAACAGCAATATGGTATGATTCAAGTTAGTATAACAATTGCGTTCACTTAGCAGCAATCAAAAATGGTCCTGATGCCATAAAAAGTTTAAAGGCTCTAAAACAACATTTTGAAGAGAATATTTCTAGAACCAAGAGGCTTGAATCCTTGAATTTTTGATGAACTGATTTTTGCTCTTGGAATTACAATATATCTGACATTGCTATCTAATACACTATTTAAGATATCATTTCTTAAAATTCTGAACTATAAAGAATTCCCAGGTTAAATAATGTTAAAGGGTAGTCATTTGACTTAGAAATTAGGAGGCCACTTGGATGCCTTTATCCAGTACTTGTACTGAAGACTTGGTTCTGCTTCTGATTCCAGCTTCCTGCTAATGTGAGGTATGGGAGTCTGCAGGTAAAGACTTGAGTGCTTGGGACCCTGCGACCCAAATGGGAGACTCATATTGGGTTCCAGACTTCTGGCTTCTGCCTGACCCAGCCCTAGGTGTTGTGGTCATTCTGGGAAGTAAGTCAATGGTTGCAAGATCTCCCTCTTTTTTTCAAATAAAACTAAGTAAAATTGACAACTCAGTATTTTAAAAAATAAATCATGTTAGAAGAGGCTGAAGTAATAAAAAAGTTATTTTATCTCATAGTATCTAAGAGATTTAACCATCATAATAATGCATTTTCCTTATTCACAACATTTATTTAATCATCACAGCTATTCCTGAAGTATCTCTTCTATTGTTTCAAGCAACACCATTTGAAAATGGCAACTATAAACATTTGGCTATACATCTCTAGTTGGTCTCTCATTCTAGGTAACTGCACGAGTATATCAACTGTGTATTCGAAGTGTTCTTAATACCTAGATGAAATGGGAAATCAACAAGCATGCTTTCTGAAAATGATAGACTCTTCAGTCAAACTACATCCATAGTGCTAACCCATCTATGTGCAAACCTCCAACTCCATCTAAACTGCAATAAATACTTCCTAGAACCTAGTACAGTCTCAAACTGATTTCCTAATTCCATTTGTGCTCTCATAGAATCTATTCTATCCACTGCAACCAGAGTGACCATTTAGAAAATTTTAAGTCAGGGGCAGCACTGTGGTGCAGCAGGTGGAGGCCCTGGCCTGAAGTGCCCATCACCCCATATGGCCTCTGTTCCAGTCCCAGCTGCTCCACTTCTGATCCAGTTCCCTGCTAATGCACCTGGGAAAACAGCAGAAGATGGCCCAAGCGCTTGGGCCCCTGCACCCACATGGGATACCCTGAAGAAACTCCTGGCCCTGGCTTCAGATAGGCTCAGCTCCAGCCACTGCGGCTATTTGGGTAGTGAACCAGTGGATGGGAGACCTATCAGTCTCTACCTCTCTCTGTAACTCTGCCTTTCAAATAAAATAAATCTTTTCTCTCTGTCTCTCTCTCTCTCTCTGTCTGGCTATAACTCTTCCTGTCAAATAAATAAGTAAAAAAAAAAATCTGATCTTCTGTATATAAAGAGAATTGAAAATGAATCTTGATGTGAATGGAAAGGGAGAAGGAGTGGATAAGGGGAGGGTTGCGGGTTGGAGGGACGTTATGGGGGGGAAGCCATTGTAATCAATATTCTGTACTTTGGAAATTTATATTCATTAAATAAAAGTTAAAAAAATTAATAAAGAAAAGAAAAAGGAAAAAAAATTTAAGTCGGTTAACATCACCATTTACATTCAAAGTTTCTAATGGTTCTCAGTCCATGGTCATTCCTACATGGTCTGACCTCAGTTAAGTCTTTGACCTTTACCCCGCCTCTTTCCAGCCACATTAGGCATCTTGCAGCTTCTACCCCAGAGGCTGCTCTACTGTTACCTCTTCCTGTTAACCACAGATCTCATTCTCATTCTCAACTTAGAAAGGCGTAAGTTCCGACACTGCCCTGTTTAGATATCTAAGATAGTCCTTGTATTTCCTATGCCCTCACCATCCTTTACATCATATGTTTTCTGACATTTATTTTTTGTTTGACTTTCACTTGTCTGCCTTCCTCCCCTAGTAGTGGGTGCTGTGATTTTAGCTTGCTATAGTTTCTTTCCAACTTGACAAAGTCTCTCCTGTCAAGAGCAGCTATAAGCCAAAGCAGTCATTCTCTTGGAGGTCCCTGACTGGAAGAAAAAGATTTAGGCATCTGAATCAGATGAAACATGAGGAGTAAAACTAAAATGCACAAAACAGAAGAAATGTATTATTTACAGTTCCCCTACAGGCTATGCATACTGGCATGAAGCCTGGAGGCAGCAGGTAGTTCAACCAGAGCGTAGGAAGTAAGAAAAGGGTACATGACCATTACTGCTTACACTTTTCCATTGGCTTGTGTGCTGGCTGGTTTAAAAAGAACATGCATGATAGGAGGAACTTATTGATATGACTCTAGGTTTGGTTATTAAGATTCATTGTGGTTAGAAGCTGAGTGTCAGGTCAGTTAGATGAACAAATGGGCTATATCGCAAACACCCACATGGGAAAGGGAAATTTCAAGCAGTCCAATTCAACAGGTTTCAATTGGATTTCAAACAATTTATGTCAGGTCTAAAAACGGATACTGCTGCAACAAGTATATTAAGCAAATTTATGACAGAAGTGTCCATGGCTGCAAAAGCTATTTATTTTGTTGCATGCTCTAGCAACTGGTATAAAATAGAGGATTAAGACACATTTTTGAATGATAAATTAGCGAGCCAATAAACAGAATGAGAGGAGGGAAATGTAAAAAAAGATCTTAACAAATAAAAAATTTAACAGACCATTAGCCTCTCAAAGAAAGGTCTTTTCTATGTGTAAATAATGCATATCTTCCCTATTTCATATCTGCCTCCCTAAACTTTCTTCATTAGAACTTTTGGCCTTGACTATGTTTGTTGTAGTAAAGGTGACAAGAATGCCAAGATTCACAAAAACACAGTATCCAATAGTAGACTATACTTACCAATTTTTAAACTGATTTGTCGACAGGACATGAAGTACAAGGAAAGAAGACAAAATATAATCACTGATGAGAGAATTGATAGGATATGTCTTTGTTATAGATAATATTAAATAAAATTATAAGACAAACGACAGTAAAATTCAAAGTTTACTGGTGCGTGAGTGATTTCAGGTCAGATAGTTGCAAATTATGAAAAAGGTTTGGCAGCTGCCATGGCTCACTTGGCTAATCCTCCGCCTGTGGCACTGGCACCCCAGGTTCTAGTCCCAGTTGGGGTGCTGGATTCTGTCCCGGTTGCTCCTCTTTCAGTCCAGCTCTCTGCTGTGGCCCGGGAAGGCGATGGAGGATGACCCAAGTGCTTGGGCCCTGCACACGCATGGGAGACCGGGAGGAAGCACCTGTCTCCTGGCTTTGGATCAGCGCAGCGGGCCAGCCGTTGCAGCCATTTTTGGGGTGAACCAATGGAAAAGGAAGACCTTTCTCTCTCTCTCTCTCTCTCTCTCTCTCTCTCTCTCATTGTCTAACTCTGCCTGTCAAAAATAAATAAATAAAAGTTCAAGGGGCCATCACTATGGCACAGTGGGTTAACATCCTTGACTGAAGTGCCAGCATCCATATGGGTGCGGGTTCAAGACCCAGCTGCTCCACTTCTGATCCAACTCTCTGCTATGGCCTGGGAAAGTAGAAGATGGTCCAAGTCTTTGGGCCCTTGCACCTGTGTGGGAGACCCAGAAGAAGCTCCTGGCTTCAGATTGGTGCAGCTCAGGTCATTGCGGCCAGTTGGGGAGTGAACCATCAGATGAAGACCGATTCTCTCTCTCTCTCTCTCTCTCTCTCTCTCCATCTCTCTCTGCCTCTCCTCTCTCTCTCTCTCTGCCTCTCCTCTAACTCTTTCAAATACATAAATCTTTTTAAAAAAGCTCAAAAGTCACACTTGAAATATTTATTTTAAATCACAACTTGTGGAACATTTAGCTAAAACTTCACACTTATTAACCACAGCAGCATAGTTTCATGTGCCGTTTTGCTTTGATTTTTTTTCCAATTTGTGTGTGTGTGTTTACTTAAATCATGAATTGCTGAAGGTCATGGCACCAAGAAGCTGGACACAGATTTTGGTTGTCCATATTATATTTGCACATTTTATTGCTTCATCTCTCAAATTGACTTCAAGAGTACTGAAGTCTGAAACCAAACCTAATGCTCATAATGTGGTCCCAGACAACTAAATGATGTCAAATACATATATTCCTGGTTATTCTCCTGCTCTGTGGTTAGTCAGAAATTGCATGCAGACAGAGTAGTTCTGTATGGTTCTTTTTTAATGCATTATCTTAAAATTATCAACATTCAACATGAGAAAAGGATTCCTAGTCTTCTATGACAGTGGGGATGTATAGTGGGGATGTAAAGATGTACAAAGAATACACAATAACAGTGTCTGAGGTCTTGGTTACATATACCTTCAGAGGCCACCTGATTGCTAACCCCTTAAACTGGCAAGGATGACAGAGTAATAGGCCACTAAAAATTGAAAAAACTCAGGACTGTTGTAGTGACGTAGCAGGTAAAGACGCCATTTGCAATGCTGGCATCCCATATGAGCAACCAATTCATGTCCTGACTGCTCCACTTCTGGTCCAGCTTGCTAATGGCTTGGAAAAAACAGCAGAAGGTGGCCAAAAGTGTCATCTGCCACCCGCATCAGAGACCCAGATGGAGCTCCTGGATCCTGGCATCATCCTGGCGTGGCCCAGCCTCAGCCATTGTAGCCATCTCAGGAGTAAACCAGTGGATGGAAGTTCTCTCTGTTTTTCTCTGTCACTCTTACAAAATAAATATTTTTTAAAAAAGTAAAAAAAAAAATAGGAACAGACCTCTTACTCAAAAAGTTGAGGATGATGATAATTCTGATCGATTCACAGGTAGTAAACTAAAATAGGAACTTGACCCAAGTCAAGTAACACGTAATATGATCAACATTTGTGTATGAAGGTAGAATTAAGTATCCATTGTGAGCTCAGCATGTCTCTAGGTGGCATAAGATACAAATATTTTTGGCAGATGCCTGCCTCAGAATAATCTGAGTGCTAAGGGAAAAGTTATTAATAATAGCTATTAATGTTTAGTGACTACATAAATGAGAATTCTGCATGCATATATCTTTAATTCCTACAGTGATCTCAAGAGATAAACATAATACTATCCTCTTCTGAAACATGGAGAAAAGAAGATTCGTAGAGTATAAATGCCATCCCAAGAAACATAATCTAACAGGTAAAGATGGACTCAGCTTCTTCTAGCTCCAAAGTTCTTACTCGAACTTCTATGCCACACAAGTAATGGATTTATTATAAGCTGCATTGTTCTTATGATTCTCTTTGCTGGAGATGCTCCCAACTTTCCATTTATTTTTGCTCCACCTCATACAGTTTTTGTAAGAATGCAACTAAATGAAGTAATTTACAAAAGTTGCCTGACAGAGGTATTTACTGAAAATATCAGCTCTCTTTCCTTGTTCCTTCAAGAAACTTAAAATCTTGATTATCAGAAGAAGAATAATTTTGGAATATAATGAATTCCCCATTTTAATTGAATTTTTATTTTAATTTTTAAGATTCAATATGATTTGTAAAGACAAGAACATAGTGATATCCATTCCTCCTTCCATCCCTCCTTTTTACTTCTGAAATAACATTTTAAATGTACATTAAATAAAAAGGCTTAATACTTCACCCGATAAGAAGTTTGAAAAAAAAAAACACAAAAAGACCCTAGATAGAATAATACTGAGATGTAAATTTAATAAGGCAGCAGCTATGGGTGTTGATAGAAGAACTGTAATCACTGGAGTACCCACAAGGGGATGAGACTTGCTGTACAATGGGCAAACAATGAGAACTGGTCACATAGCAGGAGGAAGGTTTGAAGACCCAGGGAAAATAGTCCATGAGATAGAATGTTATCCTTTGATTGCAACCACATGCAACAATCCTTTTTGGATTTTCATTCCTCTTCTGGTTTATCTATATTTGAAACACAAATTTACCTCCAAGCCGTTTAGAAATGCAATCATTGTTATATTACATAAGCAAAATACATTATCCTAATACTGAACTAAAAATTATCTGGCTAATGAAAGTTAGAGCTGTCAATTCCTCTTTTGTTCATTTACTTTACAGTGCAATCAGAAACTGTCTTATTTTTCAGTGTCTCTCAGCCCATAAATTATTCAATAGTTACAAATGTCAAAGCCATAATAAGTCATGGATTCACTATATGATTAACATCAATTATTGTCCATGGATATTTATAATCCTACTAATGAGAATCTCTGGATTACAACTGATTTCCTATATACAAGAGTTTATATGATGACCTTATTTTTATTGATATTATTCAATGATGTGGTAAAAGAATATAAAAATGCTATTTTTAGATCTAAAATTGGAATATTCAAAATAAAGAGTACAAAAGGCTATATAAAAGAAAAGTATGGACAGGGGCTGGCACTGTGGCGCAGTGCATTAATGCCCTGGCCTGAAGTGCTGGCATCCCATATGGGCGCCGGTTTGAGTCCCAGCTGCTCCATTTCCCATCCAGCTCTCTGCTATGGCCTGAGAAAGCCATAGAAGATGGCCCAAGTCCCTGGGCTCCTGCAACCACGTGGTAATGAATGAGGTTTTCAGTTCCAAGATTTCACAGGGCCATTTGGGGCCATTTGAGGAGTGAACCAGTGGGTGAAGATCTCATTTTCTGTCTATCTCCCTCTTCCTATCAGACATTCAAATAAATAAAACCATTTTTAAAATAATTGGCAAGTTTGAATAAAAATGCAATCCAATTATATGCAGTCTGTAAGTAATTCAGTTCAAATCTTACAATTATCACCACAATATCTAACCAAAATTTACGTTACAATCTACCATACTTTTTCATGTACCCACTGTTTTTGTGTTAAAATATACCATATCCTATACTTTAAAATGAATCTCAAAAAGAAATAGAAGATTTGAAATGATACAGCAAATTCTCCAACCACAATAGAATCAAACTAGCAATCAACAAAGAAAAACAGTTAAAAAAATCTCTATTCTTTTAAATTTTCTAAGAGATTCACTTATTTATTTGAAAGGCAGAGTTACAGAGGGAGGGGTAGAGGGAGAGGGAGGGAGAGGGAGAGGGAGAGGGAGAGGGAGAGGGAGAGAGAGGGAGAGGGAGAGGGAGGGAGAGGGGGAAGGGGAAGGGGAGGGGAAGGGAGAGGGAGAGGGAGAGGGGAAGGGGAGGGGGAGGGGGAGGGAGAGGGGGAGGGGGAGGGAGAGGGAGAGGGGGAGGGGGAGGGGGAGGGGGAGGGAGAGGGAGAGGGAGAGGGAGAGGGAGAGCTGCAGCAACTGGGGCTGAACTAAGCCAAAGCCAGGAGCCTAGAACTCTATCCAGGTCTCCCTCATGGGTGGCTGAGGCTCAGATTCTTGGTCTATCCTCTGCTGCTTTCCCTAGAGCATCAGCAGGGAATTGCATCAGAAATAAAGCAGCCAGGACTTGGACCAGCACTCATAGGAAATGCCAGTGACACAGGTAGCAGCTTACCCGGATATGCCCCAACACTGGCACCAGGAGAATGTTTAAACACTTGGAAACTATACACTACCACATAACCCATCAATCTAAAAGTAAGTTTGAAGGGAAATTTTTAAAAATAAATTTTACTGAATAAAAATGAAAAAATGTTGCAAAAACAGTACTGAGAGGGAATTTTATAGCATTAAATACATACATGAAAAAGCAAGTCTCAAGCCAATATTCTAAGCTCTTCTCTCACTGCAAGAACCTTAGAAAAAGAGTAAAATAATCACAAAGCAGAAAGAAGGAATTAAATAATATAAGAGCAAATACCAATGAACTTGGAAACAGAAAGTATTGCAGAAAACCAATGAAACAATGAGCTAATTCACTGAAATAATAATAAAATTGGCAAACCCACAGCAAGACTGACAAAGGAAAAAGAAGACATAAATTAGCAATATCAGTAATGAAAAAAAGGATGTAACTACAGGCTCATTAGTTTTCAAAGAGACAATAAGGGATTATTCCAAGCAATCTCATATACACACATATTTGCCTACTCAGATTGAAAGGACTGAGTCTTTGACAAACACACACTTTTAGAAGTTAATTAATACAATTTGAATAGCCTATAATCATTAAGGAAATTTAATAGAACTTAAAATACACCCAAGAAATGTCTAGTCCCAGATGTGTTCATTGGAGAAATCTACCAGATGTTCAAAGAATTAAGACTCATTTTACACCATCTCATCTAGAAAATAAAACACTTTTCACTTCTGTCTGATTACCTTTGTACTAGGACCTCATTATCACTCCTGCAGTTATGACTTGAATTGAAACAGCAGCTTTCCCTGGGGCATGAGCCTCTGGCCTTTGGAGTGCCACCATACCATTGGCTTTCCTGAGTCCCCAATTTACTTTGCCACCCTGCAGCTCTTAGGACTGATGAGCCCCCATAATCACATGAACTATTTGCTCATGCATTCATTCTCTCCCTCCCCCACTTATCCCTCCCTTCCCACCTCTCACTCTCTCTCCCTCTCTCTCTCTCTCTCACACACACACACACATGCTTTGTTTCTCTAGAGAATCATGAAACAAGTATCTGTAACAAATAATTCCCCAAAATCAATAGTAAGTAGAATAGAAAATTAGAAAAGACATGTACAGAGATTTCTTTAGAGGATCCAAAGATTACGAAGAAGTATGTGAAAAGACTTAATATCATTAACCATTAAGGAAATGCAAATTAAAATCACACCAATCAAAAATCACATGCATAGAAATCACTGAAATAAAAAGCAAACCAAAAAAAAAAAAAAACACACACAGTAATACCAAATACTGGTGACCATGCACATAAACTGGATTCAAACACTGTTGAGAAGGTCAAATGATATGGTCAGTCTAGAAACAATCGAGCTGTTATATTAGGAAAAAAAAAAACAAAAAAACCTAAACCCCTAAACTTTTAATTATCATATAGATAGGCAATGGCATTGTAGGCATCTTTACAAACAAAAAACAATAATGAAAAGAACATAATTTAGATATCCAACACAAATACAAAAATACTGGAACACACATTTGACCTGGTGGCTAGGATGCCATTTGAGATACCCATATCTCCAATTGCAGTGCCTGGGTTCAGGTCCTGGCTCCACTGCTCATTCCAGCACTCTGCTAAATGTAAACCCTGTGAGGCAGAGGTGTGGCTCAGGGAGTTGGGACTCTGTCATCCATGCAGGACACCTCCACTGAGCTTCCAGTACCCTGCTTCAGCCTGGCCTAGCCCAAGGCCACTGAAATTATTTGAGGAGTGAAGGGAGCTTTCCGATTCCGTATCTCTTTCTGCCTCTCAAATAACAAGAAATAAATTAAAAAAAAAAAAAACAGCTCTATTCCATCTATTCCAGGTAGGTTATGGATATAAATGTGAAAAAGTTAAACAAAGCTTCTTGAAGATTGAATGGCAAATTATTTTTATGTTTGGGGGCAAATTTTTAGCAGGGCACAAAGAGACAATAATCACAAAGCATGGAACTCTCATGGCCTCCTGGCAGGAATATAAATTATTATGGAACTTTAGAAATACAAGTATTGGGGCCGGCGCTGTTGCTCACTTGGTTAATCCTCTGCCTGTGGCACCGGCATCCCATGTGGGCGCCAGGTTCTGGTCCCAGTGGCTCCTCTTCCAGTCCGGCTCTCTGCTGCGGCCCTGGAGGACAGTGGAGGATGGCCCAAGTGCTTGGCCCTGCACCTGCATGGGAAACCAGGAAGAAGCTCCTGGCTCCTGGCTTCAGATCAGCACAGCGCCGGCCGTAGAGGCCATTTGGGGGGTAAATTAATGGAAGGAAGACCTTTCTCTCTCTCTTTCTCTCTCTCTGTCAAATAAATTCTAAAAAAAATAAAAATAAAAATACAAGTATTGTGTGACAGAATATCATAAAGCTGAATATGTAAAACCTGTTATGAAACAATCCCTCTTCTAAATAAGTGACTCATTGGAGACACAAAAGACATGTGTGAAAAGATTCGTAGTAGTATTTATAATCTCCCCAAATCTATTTCAAATAGTGTTAGCTTCATCTAATAAAATACTACACAGCAATGAAAATTAATGAACTATTGCTATGCACAATAGCATGAGGTTTACTGGGCGAAGCAAACAGAAGAATACGAATTTGTCTTCCCTTTTGCAAAAACTTCAAAAAAAAGAGGTAAAGTTATACTATTTTAATAGTAATCAAAATAGATGCCTCTGTAGGGAAAGAGAAATGATTAGAAGAGGTTATAAAGAAGTTTTGTAGCAATGTTTAATTTATAAAACCCTACGGTAATCACACAGGTATATTTATTTGGTAAAAATTCATTAAATTGTACATGTGTTATCTATGCACATTTTTGTATTTATGCTGTATTTCAATAAATTTGCTTAATGAACCCAAAAGTTCCTTTCTGATGCCTTTAATAAGTTTCTACAATGGTTCCTTTCCTCATAGCTCCTGAATTGCAGTGGGATAAGTTTACAAATCACTCAGTTCATTGCTACTGGGACTCACTACACTGACTTCCAATCAAGCTGCTCAGCATTCAGTTAAAACCAACAGAGTTCAATGGCTAAGCAAAAACTAAATTGTCAAGATGTTAATATTGCAATAAAATATTCAAAAAAATTATGTGCTGAATTCCCTGACTGCATCATTGAAATATTTGCTAATTTTCAAGAGGATTTAGAAGAAGCTACTAAAGAGGAGCTTAAAGAAATATCTGCTAAAGTTAAATCTAAAATAATCCAATCTCGAAGCTAAAAAAAAAAAAAAAAGATTCTCCCCCTCGCAAGCAGCAATGACCATATTTAATACTTAAATAACTCTCAAAACCTCCTTCAATTTATTCTATATAGTCTTGCCAGAAATGGATCTGAAGACTTCAGTAAGTTCTAAGAAACATAAAATGTTAAATTGTGGGCAGCAAAAAAGAGGTACATATTTTGTTTAGAGAACTGAAAAAGTATTTTTCTTGAGAAAAAAAAAGCATTTTCACACTCATATTGTAAATCATAGTGTTTTGTTTTACCCTTGTTTTCCAGGGTAACCACAATGTTCTTGTACCCTAATTCTGACACATCACTATCTCATGGTACCCCGGCTTACATTAAGCCTTTTTAATCATGTGTGCCTTTATTCATCAATTTATTGATGCTTTCTGAGATACAAATGCATGCTATATTTTGATGTGTATCATTGCATAAGTATATAGAAGATGTACAGAACTGAAAGAGAACAGAGAAAAGAATGGTGATGTAGTCATTAAAGAGGGCTAAGTAACTAGTTGGAATATTACAGTAGGCCTCATTGGGATGAAATTTAACTCAGAACATAAATGACAGAAAGATATATTCATGGCAGGAGGAGGCAAAGGAGGAAACAAAATCCAAGTAGAAGGAACTAAAACTGGAAATGCAGTTGCAACTTGAAAGAAAATAATAAAAGGGAAATTGAAAGATAAATTATCCTCCCATTCCTCAAGAAAATCAGAACAAAAGTTTGAAAATAATCCTAGGGGTGAGCATTTGGCACAGTTGTTACAATGCCACCTGGGATACTAGCATCCTATATTAGAGTGTCTGAGCTTGAATCTTGGCTCTTGGATCTACATTCCAGCTGCCTGTTAATGCATACCCTGAGAGATAACAGGTGATACCTCAAGTAATTGGGTTCCTGTTCATCTATATGGCAAACCCAAACTGAATTCCTGGCTCCTGGTTTCCACCTGGCCCAACCCCAAATATTACAGGCATTTGAGGAATGAACCAGAGAACAAGAGCTCTATCTTTCTGCCTTTTTTTTATTTTGACAGGTAGAGTTATAGACAGTGAGAGAGAGACAGAAAGGTCTTCCTTCCATTGGTTCACCCCCAAAATGGCCGCCACAGCCGACGCTGCGCCAGCCTCAAGCCAGGAGCCAGGTGCTTCTTCCTGGTCTCCCATGCAGGTTCAGGGGTCCAAGGACTTGGACCATCCTCCATTGCCCTCCCAGGCCGTAGCAGAGAGCTGGACTGGAAGAGAACTGGGACTAGAACCAGCGCCCACATGAGATGCTGGCGCTGCAGGCAGAGGATTAGCCAAGTGAGCCAAGGCGCCAGCCCCTATCTTTCTGCCTTTTAAATAAATTTAAAAAAATTAAAATCAGAAAACAATGCTAGAAATAGAAACATTGAATTTAGTGGAAAGTTGTGGTTTTATGTATAAACATATCAGCAACTTGGAAAAGCCAAAGCCATGAGTTTCACCCAGGTCTCTTACAGGGGTGGTAGGGACCCAAAGACTTAAGCCATCTGCTGCTGCTTTTCTCAGCCCATTAGCAGGGAGCTATATCAGAAGTGGAGCAGCCAGGACACAAATTGGCTGCCCACATGGGATGCCGATGTCACAGGCAGGAATTTTACACTAGAATGTCAACCGCTATTTAGCTTTCTAAAGTCTCACTTTATTCATCTGTAAACGTGATATGATATTATTTCTTGGCTTATAATGTCTGCATTTTTAAATGAATCAAAGCACTATGGTGGCTATTATATCTTAGAATATGCGTAGTTCTGGTCTGGTGCTGTGACAAAGTAGGCTAAGTCTCCACCTGCAGCGCTGGCATGCCACATGGGAATTAATTTGTGTCCTAGCTGCTCCTCTTCCGATATAGCTCTCTGCCTATGGCCTAGGAAGGCAATGGAAGATGGCCCAAGTGCTTGGACCCCTGCACCCATGTGAGAGACTCGGAAGAAGCTCCAAGCTTCTGGCTTCAGATCAGCTCACCTCCAGCTGTTAAGTCCATTTTGGAAGTGAACCAGCAGATGGAAGACCTACCTTTCCCTCCCTCTCTCTCTCTTGCCTCTCAAAATGTTTTTAAAACATGAATATGCACAGTTCGATGATTACAGCAGAAATTTTGCCTATAGTTCTGACACTTCCTTGCCATGACAAATATATGAAATTGTTATTACACATTGGGCATCTTTTGTACTCGAGTAGAAATATATTTTCTATAGGAGCCAGTGCCATGGTGCAGCAGGTTAAAGCTCTGACCTATTTCTAACTCTTTCAAATAATTAAAACATTTTTCAAAAAATATATATTTGCTTTCAACACTGAATTTATCTATTTAAAAGTGTTGCTTGTCATAAATATGAAAATTATAATTATAGCAACATAATTAACATACCAAATCTTTTGTCCTGTGAAGATTTGTTTTATAGATACTTTAGGATTTTTTATGTGGACAATCAAGTTGTTAATAGTTTTATTTCTTCCTAGTCAATCTGGGTGCCCAAATACCCTCTCACTTTTCCCAAGCTACTCCCCCCAATATTGAACTAAATTTTGTGGTATGAAGTTGGAAGACTGCACAACTTTCCCTGATTTCTCTAGTAGGGAGAAAATACTCAGCTATTCAGTCACCAAGTATGATGTTCAATATTGTTTTCAATGTGACCTTTTCAAGTTAATTAAATTTCCTTCCATTTATAGCTTCTTGAGAACTACTTTTTGTTATGAATGCATATTGACTTTCTTCAAGATTTTTTTCCTGTATTTTTTGAGATGCTTTTTTTTTCCATTTTTAGTCTGGTTTGGAGAATTACATAGATTTTTGAATATTGAATCAATCATATGTTCCTGACATATCATCCACTAGGTCATGATGTATGGCCATTTTTATATATTGTCATATTTGTATTAAAAATATTTTGTCTACTATGAGAGGTGTCAGTGTGTAGTTTTATTTTAAAGTTTGGTTTAGTTTGCCTGTCAAGGTAATTGTGACTTAGACTTGAGATAGGTGCCTTCCTTCTCTATTTTCTGGGAAAGGTTGTATAAAACTGACATTATCACTGCCTTATTTGTCTCAAAATTTCCCCATGATTGCATTGGGACTGAAGTGCCTTTTTTATGAAAAGTTGACTTCAGTGCAACCAGTTAAATGGTCAGGACTTACCAGAATTTCTATGAATGTTAGGTTGGTATGTGGGTTTCTTAAAGAATCACACAATTAATCCAAGTTATCAAATATTTTAACGTAAGGTTGTTCATAATCTGTGTATGGAGAGTGTCTGATAATCTCCTTTCATTGAGAAAATTGGCAATTTAAGTCTCTTCCTTCTTTGTTTTGACTTAATATGTTTCTCCATTTCCAGTTTTTAAAGGAAGCAGATTTTTGTTTGCAGTCATGTTTTGCCCCTAATATATTTATTGAGCACCTGGGGCATTCACCCCTGGCTGCTCTGTTTGCCAAAGGGTACAGGTACTAGCCCTATTCATGTGCCTAGCCTCCTAGCACTAGTGTAGATGCATCTTGTAAGTTTTGAGATTTTTTTTATTCAGTTTTATTTTTCTGTCTAAATTGTGTTTTAAATTTATAAATATTAGGATGCATTCTAGATAACATTTTTTGTTTATTTCTGTTTTTACTAGAGAAAGTACTTTGTGTATGTATATATATTACAGATTATATATAAGTACTTGTTTATATATATGTATGTTTTATAAATATACATGAATATATAATCAGTATATTGTATTATGGCTCAGAACATTGCCCACTATCATGCCCTCTATCTTCTTTCAAGCGATTACAGAGAATGGAATATCAGAGTCTCCTGTTATAATTATGGGCTTTTCATTTTTTTTTCTCTTCCATCAATATTTTTTAAAAGATTTATTTGAAATTCAAAGATATGGAGAGAGAGGGATGTCGGGACTGCCCCATGAATTCTGTTGAAGGCCTAGATTTCGGAGACCACAGCATGGCCTGAATTCTGCTGAAGGCGTGCTTTGCCAGATTGCAAAGGTGATTGATTGGTCAAGTTATGTCAGCGGCAAAGGTCATTTGACAGGAAGCTGAAGCAACTAAGGCAATGTGTGGGCTCCAGTAAACAGCAAGAGGGACGCTCGCCCCAGTTCATTATTTAGTCCCTTCAAGACCCCTTCATGTTTGACTGTTCCCTTACTTACAAGCAAACAAGTCCTGAATGTTATGTCTTCTTTGATAAGTTCCACTCATTTATCATTAATGTTTCTCATTATTTCTGGTATTGTTCACAGGAAGTCATTTTGTTATATAATTTAGCTAGTTATGTCTCATTTTGACCTGTATTTGCATGCTCTACCATTATCCATCTTGTCGTTAAATTACCTATGTCTTAATATTTAGTATGGCTTTCTAGTAGACTGCACAAAGGTGGATGTTGTTATCCGAGTGTGACACCTGTGTTTTACTGAGTGGATGTTTTAATACATGTACCTTTATGTTTTTAAGATTTATTTATTTGAAAGGCTGAGTGTCGGAGAGAAATCTTCCATCTTTTGGTTCACTCCCCCAAAAGCCCACGACAGCCTGGGCTGAGTCAGGCTAAAACCAGGAGCTCAGAGCTCCTTCTGCGTCTCCTACGTGGGCAGCATAATTCAAGAACTCAGTTATCATCTGCTGCCTCCAAGGATGCATTATCAGGACCAGGACTGGAAGCAGAGTAGCCAGGAATCAAACTAGCACTCCAACATAGGTGTGGACGTCATGAGCATTTAACCCACTATGCCACAATGCCAGCCCAAAGTCATTCACATTTAATACAATATAATTACTGATGACTGGATTTAAAACTACTGTATTGCTGTTGTTTCTAATATCCAATTCTATTATTTTCCTTGTTTTGAATTAAGTATCTTTTTTAAATGATCCATTTAACAACCACATTGTCATTATTTAATCTTCTGTTTTAGTGGCCATTTTAGGGATCCCTAAAACTTATAAGCCTCCTTTCAGACAGACTTACAGAATCAAATTTTGCAATGTTTTACCCGAGTTCCTCCCTCTCATTTTCTGCTCTATTGATGTCAGACATGTTACTGTATGTTTTAAATGTAATATGTTGCTATATTATACTTTAGAAGACCAAATTTTTTATAATTCTAAAAAAATGGGAGGGCCGTCCCTGTGGAGCAGTAGGTTAAGCCTCCAACTGCAGCGCCTGCATCCCATAGGGGTGCTGGTTCGTGTCCTGGATGTTCCTCTTCTGATCCAGCTCTCTGATTATGGGCCTGGGAAATCAGCGGAAAATGCGTCCATCTCCCCCTGCACCCACATGGGAGACCCGGAAGAAGCTCCTGGATCCTGGCTTCAGAGCAGCCCCGCTCTGGCCGCTGCAGACATTCAGGGAGTGAACTAACAGATGGAAGACTTTCTCTCTGTCTCTCCCTCTGTTTATAACTCTGCCTCTCAAATAAACCTTTTTTAAAAATGGGAAATTTTTTCTATTACAGTTACTTAATTTTCACCATTTCTGGCCTAATGATTTATTTATATAAATTTCTATTTCTGCCTACTCTCCTTCTTTCTGCCTAAAATGGACATGTGTTTATTTACCCCGTAGGTGTTTCTTGTCAATTTAAAGGTCATAAACACATAACAGATATAAGTTTTGCAAGAGAAATATTTAAAGTATGGTACTCAAAGAAATTTCAAATATTGGCAAATATTCCCGATTCTGATCTGTGTCAGGTCTAGCCTTCACGATTATAAATGTAAAAGCTATAAGTATTCTAAGTACCACAACAAAGGACATAGTCAGAAGCAAAGTATAGTTCATAGCAGTACAGAGAATGATGACGAAATACAAATGATGGATCAGATACACCTTTTGTGCTGGCACCACAGGTAGCATTCAGTGAGTTATTAGGGACCAGGTCCATTATACAACATGGAAAAACAGCTCAGGCTTCATGAGAACATTGCAAGATAATGAAACCAGGGACAATATTGAAATACCAAAAGTAGTAAACCACAGTTGTTAGTATTGTATCAGCTTGAGTTGGCTATGTGTGCTGTTTCTCAGGTTAGCCTTTTTGTACATGTTTCTCTACAAACATTCTTCATAGCAAAGTAAGATCAAATGGAGGGCTTGGAAGCGCACCACACAGTGGTTTGTGAGGTCCATTTGGCCCATATTCTAACAACTCAAACACTTCAGGGAAAATTCTGCATCAGCTTATGATTACCACCTGCCAGGAATCCAGCCCAGCTGTGACAGACCTGTAGCATTTGGCCAGGAGCTGCCAAACTACAGTAAAAAAAAAGAGGGGAACAAAACCACATGGGTTTTATGATTGGTTTTACTAAACTTTTGAAGGCTAAAGGTGGAAAAAAATAAAATTTGGAGAATAGGCAAAATTGAGAGAGCAGGAGTATATTAAACTAGTTTTGATAACCATGTATTTAAGAATACTATGAAGCCACAGTTGTGGCTGGTGAGTGGAGTAACTTACAAAGCAGTGCTTCCAGCAAACACATAGCTCACCTGATTATACTGGCAAATAAAATGGAAAACTTAAGTGGTAGCTCGATTAATAAAACCTTCAATAAAGCTTGCAATGAATATTATAGATGAAAACTATTGAGGGCACTCCCTTTCCCGACAAAAGGCTCTCAGGATTATATCAAAGGAGATGGAAATGGCTCCCAAAAGATGACCCTGCAAAACCCAAATTCACATGGCAGATAAAATATTCTGAATAATTCAAGTAGAGACCCCTATCCTCTGGGAAGCACATGTATTATGTAGCACATTTGACTTGTTTTCCAATGTGCTATAGATGCTATACTTAAGATTGCACATTTCTTTAGGACTAGAATACTTGGTTCATGCGGGTGTTCCCACATGTCCTTCCTACCTGCAAGCACAGTGCCATGCTTCTTGCAGCATACTCTTTCAACAACTTAATGGATTGTTTGTTCAATGCTGCTATAGCACGGATCACACTAAATACCATTAACATCTATAAGCTTATATGGTAAATAATAACTGTGATCTTTATGGGGGGCAATAACATCAAAAACTGGTTGTTTTAACATATTAAATGAGTACATAGAAACACAGCCTTAGATTCATACAGTATATCACCACACTTAGTGGATGGGTTTTCAGAAGTGTCTTGATACAAACTTTCTGTTAAGCCTAAAAAGTCTGAAATTTAAGTAAATCACATATTTAAAAATATGCACACTTCAACTCTCAAATGATCTGTTCAATTTCTCTTCCGTATTCAATGACCTTATCCAAGAACTGAGGCTAAAATCTATCTCTTCAAAATGTTCCCAGTTTGTATGATAAAATGCATAATTTAAATGCATGAAGCTATATTATCCTTCTTGAAAGCTAATGAGGTTGAATGTACAAATATTGAAGCATCTTAAACAATTTGCTTTTACTATATAGCACTCATAAACCAAACTAAAAATTTTAAGTGGTGCTCTATATATCTTAATGATATTTAAAAGTACTTTACTAATGTGAGAGATGTCTTTTGTCCCATAAACTATCTAATATGAAAAGCTGCTCATTAAAATAATTTTTCTCTAGAAAGCTCTTTTGAAGTCCCCATAACTTGATTTCAGAGTCTACTTTCAATCTTTCGGAAAAGACTGTGGTGAGAGTATGCAAGTTATACTCATAGAATGACTTTATTGCTTACGACAAACCACTTACCCAAGTGGGCATAATATTTTATTGCTGAGACAACCATTGTGCATGTTCTCACCACCACCCCTCAGGGCAACAAACTAGCAGTTCCTAGCTGAGATCATCTTTCAACGATGAAGATTGTTTCAAAGATGTAAATACTTCCCCAATACATTCAAGACTAGATATTAATGTTTTCTGTAAGAATTAAATACACATTACTTTGAATACTCTATTTAGTGTTGTTTTATACAACTTTTACAGTGAGTTGACATGTTGTTAAAAAAATTTAGGTGTATACCTTTTCATTTTTGGTTTTGTTTTCTTCCATAAACAGATTGCAAAGTCAAATCGATAGTTATGAAGTATATCTTACGTACAAAATTGTACTTTTGGCATGATTTTCTGCAGATTAATCAAAATGTCCAATGTCACCAAGATAGCAAATTTGCCGACACAGCTGTTCTACATAGCAACACAAATTGGAACACTAACGGCTTTTCCACATTGAGTGAGATGATGTAGTTCCAAAAAATCATTTTTCCGAACAGATCTAAAGATTTAGCTCTTTTAAGAAATATTTAATGAATTCAAGATACCATCAATAGCAAGATATCAACAAGTACTTTTCCACTTTCATGCCCCAATCAGCAAAAGACTATGTATAATGTATTTTGCATTTAGCAGACTTAGGAAATAAAATTTTTCACTTTGTATTTGAGGAAAGTATATGAGAGCCACACATGTGTATAAAACTGAGTTAAGCATTATTAATATAAAGCCAATATTATAAAATCCTTAGTGAAACAAGAGCTCATGGAAAAGAGATTACTTCGATACAAGCTTTAGTAAGTCCTGAGATCTGACTTCATATTAATTAGCATTTTTTAAAGTTTTCCTAATTTTGTTTTTATTTAAAGGGAGATAGAAAAAGAGAAATCTTCCATCCACAAATCCACAGATTCACTCCTCAAATGCACAAATGCACAGAACAGCCAAAGCCAGGAGCCCAGAACTCCATCTGGTTCTCCCACATGACTGGTAGGGACCCAAGTAATTGAGACATTACCTACTGCCTCCCAGGGTGTGCCTTAACAGGAAGCTGGATTGGAAGGAGAGGTAGGACTTAATCCCAGGCATTCCAAAAGGGAGGTGGGCATCCCAAGCTGTACCTTAACCCACTGTGCCGCAACTCCTTCCCCTAGGATTGAATGGTCAACATCTTCAGTTCAGACTTTTCTGCCTATCATTTGCATACCATTTTCTAAAATATTAACAACTTTTATAATTTTTTCTAGAAGTCTCAGTGGTCATAACTTCAAAAAGTTCTATATTACAGTTCAGAGTATGTAGAGCTGGCGCTGTGGTGCAGCAGTTTAGGCATCAGCATCCCATAAGGGCACCAGTTCAAGTCTCTACTGGCTGTTCCACTTCCAGCCAATGTACCTGGGAAAGCAGCAGAAGATGACCCAGGTCCATGGGCCCCTGCATCCACTTGGAATACCCGGAGGAAGCTCCTGGCTCCTATCTTAAGCTTGGCCCAGCCCAGCCCAGATCACTGTGACAATTTGGGGAGTGTGCCAGAGGATGGAAGATCTCTCTCTCTCTCTCTCTCTCTCTCATTCTCATTCTCATTCTCTCTCATTTTGCCTTCCAGAGAAATCAATAAATCTTAAGACAATAAAAAATAAAAGTTTAGGGTGTGTTTGGTGGACTGGTAAAATAGCCTTTACAAAGGCCTACACAGAAAGAGATATTGTGGCACAGCCGTTTAAGCTGCTATTTAGGAAACCTGCATGGTTTATGAGAGTGCCAGAGATCAAGTCTCACTTCTGTTGACAATCCAGCTACCCTCTAATGTACATCCTAGGGGGTAGCAGCAGGTGATTGCTCAAGTATTTGGTTCCCTACAGCCCAAATGGGAGACCTGGATGGAGTTTCTGGCTTTGGTACGGCACTGCACTGGCTGTTGTAAGCATTTGGGTAGTGAACCAGCAGATGGAAGCTGCCTTTCCTTCCTCATCTCCCTCTTCCTCTCTCTTTTCTTCCATCCCCCTTTCCCTCTCATCACTCCGCCTTTCAGGTAAGTAAATTTAGAAAAAACATGGCACAGTCTGATGGGATCCCACAAGAAATATGCTAACATTATGGTTCATAGTCGGACACAAGCAATGTATTACTACCCAGCACTACCAAAGCAAAGTCACTCTCCACTATTCAGGGGATGAAGATGAGGTATGAGATAGGAGGGCTGCTTAAACTATTCATCTTAGTTGGAGAAGGGTCCAGACATAAATCGCTCATCTGAAGAACAGAAGCGGGGAGGTGGAACTCAGAATTAGGTAGGTCCTTTTCAACTGAAGACGTCCCCAGGACATCGCTCTCCACTCTGAGTGCTTCTGGAAACTAGCATGCGTTAAGACAGAAACTTCTTAACCCCTGTAACTAGGGTGGAACTTGAAAATTAGCGTCTACTTCTTCAGTCTCACTACACACAAACCACTGTGTCCCGAATCACCCACTACTCTGAGCAGCAGGTGAGTCCATAGTACCTGGGGCAGCACGGAGAGAAGTCATATTTCTACCATCAAGACCATGGGCTAATCTCTCTACCCTGCAGAATGGCACAGATACTGGGTAAGCAAACTGGCAACATAAATCGAGAGGAACTTACAAATACTGGGAGGTAAGATTTTAAAAGTTGCCTGTGGCAACACTTCCTTCAGGAGTATACTGGTGCCAGTATGTAGTGAGGTTGGTACAACTAGCACCACATTGCACGATATACCGCTTCCTGTTTCACAGAAAGTTTTATATGTGTTACTTCACTTAAACAATCTAGGGGGGTGAGCATCCCCTCCCTCCCTCAACTGCAGCATGGTTCTAAGCAGCACAGATTCCAGGTGGCACAGTGTGTTCCTAATGAAATCACCTGACTTTCTGAGTTAAGCCAGGAATTAGGAGGCTTCAAAATCTTCCCAGAATCAGGGCGAGATTCTCCGGCTTCACACCTCCCACTCAGTGCCGCTGCTGCCTACTCCTTTCCCTATCATTAACCAAGCTCCAGAGATTTGTCTGCCTTTGAAGGAAGGACAGCATTCAGAGATTCAGCTTCAGTGAGTAGGGTATGGCAGACTAATAGAGAACAGCTGCATTCCAAAGTTATTTCTTTATGGTGAGCTAATAAAGGATAGCTTGTTCATAGGGTGAAATGAAGTGTGAAAACACATCTGAATCTTTGAAACACTGCCACAGCTGACAGCAAAACAACTACACCAATAAGATTTGGAGACATATTGCAATCTATGCCACTGTGGCTCATTCTATATGAAAACAACACACCATTGCACAAGTAAATAACATTCATTTAACATTTATTAAACTCTTATCGTTTACCAAGCTCTGCACTAAACTTTGTGGGTTGAAAAATGAACAGAATAGTATGTCTATCCTACAACTCACATTCCATTGGTTTGTTGTTTTAAATGTAAGAGAATCATGCGAAAATGGTAATAACTGGTGCTGTTATATGGCTGTTTTATAACTTGAGGGCTGAGATGCTGAGAAAGGAAGAATGAGAACAAAGCGAGTACACTCCCATTAAAATCCACTAGAACAGTGGCAGTAAGCACCAAGGAAGGGAAGTAACGATAAAATGAGTGTGTCCCTCTGGCGAAAGATGTAGATGTCCTACACAAAAGACCACTATGGGTGAGACACCAGAGGAAAGCAGAGACCAAAGAAGGATGTAGTTTTCTCTGAAGGGAGGAGAGAACCTCCACTTTGCTTATGGCTCTTTCAAGCTAGTGGATCTACAATGCGTCCATAGCCAAGGCAGATCATGTCAAGAGCCTTGGGCGATTACTGATGTCATACATAAGAGTGTTATTTGTTAAATACACAACAAGAGCCACTGTGCACTAACTTCCCAATCAGAAACTCTGTCCCCAAAGAGTTGTACCATGAAACTTAATAGTAAAACTTGTTCTCAAGAATCACTTCCTTTTACTATATTAAAAGGGAGGTATTACTATGTCTTGTAAGTTATAGTTATGTTTAAGAGCTCACAAAAGTAGTACTATCCTTGGGTTCTTCTTTAAAGACAATTAAGTTTCTAAAAGAAAAGGGGGAAGAAGGAAGAGAAAAGAGGAAGGGGGGGAGTGAAATCACCTTGGCGAAGCAATAATATAGATCAGCCCTTGTATAGACGATTGAGGAACACTTAGTTGTTTTTTTTTTTTAACTCCATTTTTCCTTTCCTCTCTTCCTCCCTCTCTCTCTCCCTCCCTTTTTCTCTTTTTTGGATAAAACAAGAGGTGGGGGTGCAGAATGGGTGTGAGGGCAGGCACAGTTGAAAGAATTAGTATGTACATAATGTTGTATTTGAGACAAATTTTAAAAAATTAAATATAAAAAAGTGAATGCGTCCAATAAAACCTAGTCTGTATCTCTGTACTCACATACTCTGGCCTTGGCAAACTTCTGTATCACTTTTTGTGTAGATTCCTGTATTCTTATTGTGATTTTCAATTTAAAATTCATTTTGGTATATTTTATTTGTGCCAGTAAAATCAATCTCAGGACCTATATTTACCTCTGTAGAACACAAAACCTTTTTTAGTTTGTGTCTTCTCACATACCTTTCCACTCTCTTACTTTGTGTTCAAACTTGGTGTCCTTAGATGAATACAAACTTCACATCAGAATCTGGAAACTTCCAATAGTGCTGCCTCCTGCTGAACAGGCCATTGATGACCTTGAGCTCTTTCATACTGCCACAACCTCTGAAAGTCAAACATTAAGGAATGGAATGGAATGGAAAACAGGACCCTGTTTTGTGTTTTGCTCTCTCTGGCAATGGAACAAAGCAATGACAAGCAAGGCAAGAGATGACTGCTGTATTTCTCATTCTGAAAATGTTAGTTACAAAGAGAACACTAAAATAGAATTTATTAGTATAGTATAAATGCCCATGTTAATCTTGAGAGTGTTCATATTTTAACTAGGTCACCACAGTTTTCCTTCTATTAACCAATAGATTTCTTACATCTCACAAACTCTATTCTGCACTGTGCAGCTGAAGACCATAGGGAAATAGTTGTAGAAATCCTAGCAGGAAAGCTTCATGGCTCAAAGTCTCACAAAACTTCCAGCCACACAAAAAAGAACATGTTGAAAAGCCAAATTTCTGAGGAAAACTGGGCGTCTGTTCCTGGATGTTGTTGAAATCTTTTGTTCCCATTTTGAATGCATCTTAATTTTTGTAGAAAGTTATAGTCACTATTATCTATTTAATACTAATCATGAAAATTATTTCTACTAAATTTCTTACCTTCTAGAAACATGTGTCATATTTCTCTATTCCACAGAACTGTTTTTAGGAAAGGTTGCATTCAGGTTTATCTTTGCAAATAATGAAGATAATAATGCAAGGAGAGTGATATCAGCAAGATGGTGGAATAGGGATTTTTTAGCCCTGATCTTGTGAGAGGCCAGAGCCACACCATGACAGGCTTCTCACAAGACAAAGGAACTGGCTAGGTCCAGGACACTTCCAAAGTGATGAAACCTGACACCAGATAGTCCTTGGTCCAGCAGGGCCAGGTGGGGGCAATCAATAAGGTGGGCCATCCTTGGTCCAGCAGAGTCAGGGGAAAGAAGGAATGGAGACATAATACTTGTTTGCCCGGGGACTATAAAAACCCTGAAACAAAGCGAAGGGGTTCTTGGTCTCCCAGCCTTGCGTTGCACAGGAGGCCAGGCCCTAGCATGCTGGACCCGTAATAAAGTCCCTTTGTTCTTTGCATTTCAGTGAGTCTTGCTGGTTCTTTCCATCTGGGCGATCCGGAACACAACAATCTCCCTCCCAGACAGAAATACTGGTTTTGACAACTACCTCTGGATTAAATTATCATTGTGGAAACTCAGATATTCAGTGGAGCAGTCTTGGTGGCCATTGGAGCAAAAAAAAAAAAAAAAATCTAGTAATAGAAACATTAAGGAAGGTAAGAAGAGTTTCACTTTGTACACTTAATCCATCCCCCAAAAATGGCAGGTCTCAGTTTCAAGAGACATCTGCTCAGCCTAAAATTTCTCCCATAAGGCAAAGTGACAGTCTGATGAGCACCCCTGCCCCCCTGCTGTGTGTGACTCTGCTCAGGAGGCCTATTTTTATCTCACCCCCTCAAATGCACTAAGGGGATCAATGCAGGTGAATTTTCACTGGGCAACCAAAATCACTACAAAAGAATAGGGGTTAATAGCAACACAGCTTTGTAACTTGACATAGTGCCATAGATTCTACTAACAACCACACATACTTAAGAGGTCCACCAACAAATCTCATAGTATGTGTCAGTGACATGCACCCAGAATACCCACCACCAACCCCAAGCTGGCTCCTTGAATAACCTTTTGACAGAAAGTGTAACCTTCTGAAGATAACACATGAGCTCATGCTGATAGCTCAATTCTGAAATTGGGAGTAGGCACAAAGCCTTAAACAATTAATGACTTTCCAGGATCCAAGGAAGGCTTACAATCCTACTTGCCATCCCACCAAAAGACAATGAGAGGAATGGAGAGGCACATCTATATAAAAGGACTGAAAGAATCAGGGAGTCCCTAGTTGACCTAGTAAAAATTTTCTCTCCCAGACCAGTCAGTAAAAACTGGATGGAGTGACTTTTTTTTTTTTTTTTGACAGGCAGAGTGGACAGCGTGAGAGAGAGAGACAGAGAGAAAGGTCTTGCTTTTCCATTGGTTCACTCCCAAATGGCCGCTGTGGCCAGCACGCTGCAGCTGGCACACCGCGCTGATCCAAAGGCAGGAGCCAGGTGCTTCCTCCTGGTCTCCCATGCGGGTGCAGGGCCCAAGCACTTGGGCCATCGTCCACTGCACTCCTGGGCCACAGCAGAGAGCTGGACTGGAAGAGGAGCGACCGGGACAGAATCCGGTACCCCGCCGACCGGCTCTAGAACCCAGTGTGCTGGCGCCACATGCGGATGATTAGCCTAGTGAGCCATGGCGCTGGCCAAGGAGTGACTGATTCTTTCAAGACACTAGCACAAGACTTCAAGGAACAAGAAGAATCAAGGAAAACACAATGTAAACAAAGGAACAAAGTATTTTTCCAATAATTGACCCTAAAGAAATATATTAATTTCCAAAGAAATCAAAATAACTGTTTTGAGGAAGCTCATTGAACTACAAGAGAACAAAAATGTAACTCAAAAAACCAAGAAAACCATACAAGAACAAAATCACAGGCATGTGAGGAGTGAGTCAGCAGATGGAAAATCTATCACTGTCTATGACCCCTGTACCTCTCAAGTAAATAATAAATCAACAAAAGTATAAATCATAAGAACAAACTATTTTCAGAATGACTTAATTTTATATGTTGCTTGTTACTCTATCATTCTTGGTAGTTATTACCTACCATCAAATTAGGATTTGTGGTACAGTTACAGGAACTCGGGCCTCAAAATGATTTTTATTGGACAAAGGTAGTTGGAATTTTTTTTTTACTTTCTCATTTAAGGAAGTTAGTTTTCCAGCTCTTTGTCTTTAATTTTATTGATCAGCTCAACCTCATCAGAATAGTGGTAAAAAAATTTTTTAAAGGCCTATTAAGAATTTATGGAGGGGCTGGTACTGTGGTACAGCGGGTTAAAGCCCTGGCCTGAAGCACCGGCATCCCATATGGGTGCCAGTTCTAGTCCTGGCTGCTCCTCTTCAATCCAGCTCTCTGCTGTGGCCTGGGAAAGCACCGGAAGATGGCCCAAGTCCTTGGGCCCTGCACCCTTGTGGGACCAGGAGGGGGCTCCTGGCTCCTGGCTTCAGATCAGTGCAGCTCTGGCCATTGCGGCCATTTGGGGAGTGAACCTGCAGATGGAAGACCTCTGTCTTTCAAATAAATATTTTAAAAAAAGAAATATGGAGATTGTCTGGCATACAGACAGGCTTATATTCAAAATATTTTAGTCATACAGTAGAATTTCAAAGTGGAATTACTAAGTAGTTTTCACAAGTTTCTAAAAGGAGTGCAGCTGGATCTCAAACAAATGCGATTTGACACAAAAGAATTTGCTAAGCTTTCTGTTAAAATTAACTTTCATGTGTCCTCACGTTTTTCCCTAGCCCCCATCATTTCTAAATACCTTGTTAATTTAACTTTGTATTTCTTTCCTTTATAGATAATGCTTTTATTTTTCTTTGTGTATTTTTGCTATCTCTAGTGACAAAGCTGTCTTTCCAAAAAAGGAAAAAAAAATGATCAGTTAGAAAGATAAACACAGGAGATGAAAAGATTGGTATTCTTGATTCCCTAGAAAGAACATACTTATGAAAAAGAAAGTAATTAAATATAGTAAGTTCAATGAGGACTTAAAAATTGACCACTTGCTTTAACAATTCAAAATCTTTTAAGAACCTGTCTTTGTTGAAATAACAGAGAAGAAAGTATCACTATGTTCCTGAATCTGTTTATTGGAAATACATGAAATTTATATTTCTTAACTAAGATTTAAAAAAAAACTCACATCAAAAAAAGAACAAGGCATCTAATCTGAAATTACACAAATATAAATATTTTCTATAAAAAGATTAAATATATGCCCTTTACTGAATTTTATTTTTTCCAAAATTATATTTTTAGCACTTAGTTATTTCAAAATTGTGGATAATATGGGTTGTAGACTTTAGGGATTTTAATCAAGGTTTCAACATCCCAGATTATGGCATTAGGGATATATCTTCTAGGATTATGTTCCAAAGATGTGATTTAGTATACTAAACGCGCTTATATGTAAGGAAAATACAATTAGGACTTAATAGAATAAGACAGCACGGAAATGTGGAGATGGAATAGCCATTTTAATGATCACATTTCACTCTTCAAAGCTAGTAGATTGAAAATATAATTTCAAGAATGATAGGAGTCAAAATTCTGTAATAAAGAAGTGAGCTTGCCAAATGTATCTGATACAATGTCTCTTTGCAGCACACGCCTCATCTCCTCCCAGAACCTACTAGCCCCACGTCAGTCAATACAAGGTAGTGAGCATTTGGCATCGCAGTTGTGCTGTCAGTTGGGACAGATTCTGCTCCCGATTCAAATTTCTGGCTATGTACAACCTAGGACACAGCAGGTGACGGCTCCAGTATCAGGATCCTGCCAATCACATGGAGAATGTGGGTTGTATTCCAGGCCCTTAGTTTTGATCTGGCCCAGCCTCAGATGATGAGAGCATTTGAGAAGTGAACCAGCAAATAGGAGATACCTCCTTATTTCCCTCCCTCCCTTCCTCCCTCCCTCCCCTACCCCCCATTTCAAATAAAGGAAAATTAAACTAAAAATACTATACAAGGGATTTCAAAAGCATATGGAAAATTCACATTTCTTTTACTTCTATTTTTTCTTGAATTCTTAAGCCACCTAATATCATAGTTTAAACAATAAAGTTACAAGTCTTTTTTTTTTTCCTTTGGAAATTTATATTTATTAAATAAAATTTGAAAAGTACAACTTTTGAATTATAGCAACTTTTCCCCCCATAACCTCCCTCCCACCTGCAACCATCACATCTCCCATCCTTCTCCCATCCCATTCTTCATCATGATAATTTTCAATTATCTTTATATACAGAAGATCAACTTAGTACATACTAAGTAAAGATTTCGACAGACTGCACCACAAAAACACAAAAAGTATAGAGTACTGTTTGAGTAGTAGTTTTACCATTAATTCTCATTTTACAACACATTAAGGGCCGAGGTCCTACATAGGGAGCAGGTGCAGTGACTCCTGTTGATTTAACAATTGAAACTTTTTTTTTGACACTCATATTTATGATGTCAATAATCACCCAAGGCTCTTGTCATGAGCTGCCAAAGCTATGGAAGCCTCTTGAGTTCACAAACTCTGACCTTATTTAAAAAACGCCATATTCAAAGTGGAAGTTCTCTTCTCCCTTCAGAGAAAGGCACCACCTTCTTTGATGGCTCGTTCTTCCCACTGGGATCTCACTCACAGAGATCTTTCATTTAGGTCATTTTTTTTTTTTTTTTTTTGTCAGAGTGTCTTGGCTTTCCTTGCCTGTGAAACTCTCATGGGCTTTTTAGCCAATCCGAATGCCTTAAGGGCTGATTCTGAGGCCAGAGTGCTGATTAGGACATCTGCCATTCTATGAGTCTGCTGTGTGTCCTGCTTCCTATGTAGGATCATTCTCTCCTTTGTAATTCTATAATTGCAGACACTGGTCTTATTTATGTAATCTCTTTGACACTTAATCCTATCTTTTTGATCAATTATCAATTTAAATGATTACTTTAACAAGTAAGATGGCATTGGTACATGCCACCTTGATGGGATTGAATTAGAATCCCCTGGCACGTTTCTAACTCTACAGTTAGGGGCAAGTCCGATTGAGCATGTCCCAAACTGTACATCTCCTCCCTCTTATTCCCACTCTTATATATAACAGGGATCACTTTTCAGTTAAATTTAAATGACTACGAATAATTGTGTGTTAATTAAAGAGTTCAAACAATGGTATTAAGTAGAACAAAAAAATACTAAAAGGAATAAAGTAGTAAGTTGTTCCTTGACAGGACAAGGGCTGATCAAGTCATTGTTTCTCATAGTGTCCATTTCACTTCTTCTCAGCAGTACATGGAACCTACTCTAGGACTGACCACATACTAGGCCATAAAGCAAGTCTCGGCATATTCAAATAATTGAAATCATACCATACATTTTCTCAGACCACAGTGGAATGAAGCTAGAAATTAGCAACTCAGGACCTCAATAGACATTTTTCAAAAGAGGAAATCCAAATGGCCAACAGACACATGAAAAAATGTTCAGGATCACTAGCAATTAGGGAAATGCAAATCAAAACCACAATGGGGTTTCACCTCACCCCAGTTAGAATGGCTCACATACAAAAATCTACCAACAACAGATGCTGGCGAGGATGTGGGGGAAAAGGGACACTAACTCACTGTTGGTGGGAATGCAAACTGGTAAAGCCAATATGGAAGTAAGTCTGGAGATTCCTCAGAAACCTGAATATAACCCTACCATACAACCCAGCCATCCCACTCCTTGGAATTTACCCAAAGGAAATGAAATTGGCAAATAAAAGAGATGTCTGCACCTCAATGATTACTGTAGCTCAATTCACAATAGCTAAGACATGGAATCAACCTAAATGCCCATCAACAGTAGACTGTATAAAGAAATTATGGGATATGTACTCTATAGAATACTATACAGCAGTAAAAAAAAATAAATCTGGTCATTTGCAACAAAATGGAGGAATCTGGAAAACATCATGGTGAGTGAAATAAGCCAGTCCAAAAAGAACAAATAGATGTTCTCCCTGATCAGTGACAACTAACAAGTCATTTTTGTCTATTATGTCAAGAAAACCTGAAAATTCAAGTCATTACATAACACATATACATACAAGTATGTGTGTGTAGATATATATACATATATATGTATGTATATAAGATTGAATGGTCTCAAAAACAGTTTTATTGGTTTATTGTATTGTTTACTGTATATGTTTACTCTAATGGTTGTTTACAAGGGCCAGCGCTGTAGTGTTGTGGGTTAAAGCCCTGACCTGAAGCGCCAGCATCCCATATGGGCGCTGGTTCTAGTCCTGGCTGGTCCTCTTATAATCCAGCTCTCTGCTATGGCCTGGGAAAGCAGTAGAAGATGGCCCAAGTCCTTGGGCCCCTGTACCCACGTGGGAGACCTGGAAGAAGCTTCTGGCTCCTGGCTTCAGATCGGCACATCTCCAGGCATTACAGCCATCTGGGGAGTGAACCAACAGATGGAAGACCTCTCTCAGTCTCTACCTGTCTCTGTAACTGTCTTTCAAATAAAGTAAATCTTAAAAAAAAAGAAAAAGGAACTTACTGTATGTGACTAAAATGAATATCTTTTCATTTGATTATTGTTTGTAGCCCTTTCCAATATTCCTGCTGAACTATGGTCTTTGAGCATGTTGAATTCTTGATCTGGTGCAGTATTAAGCCTTTGACTACAATATAAATCAAAGATGTTATCTGGAAAAGGAAGGAAGAAAGGAAAGAAGGAAAGAAAGGGGAGGTGAAGGAGGAAGAGAAAAAGAGGAAGCAGAAGAGAAGTGGGAGAGGGTGAAGGGAGTATTACTGTTGAATTGTATCTGAATTACATTGATTCTATTTTCTTTGTATTAATATCACATTAAGATAAATTATTTTGTAATTATTGTGCATTTGCTCTGAGGTTGAGTATATATTAATAAATTCCTCTTTAAAATGTTTAAGGAAAATGTTTATTATGAAGAAAAAAAAAAAAAAAAAAAAAAAAAAAAAAAAAACCCGGGCCAGCGCCACGGCTCACTAGGCTAATCCTCCGCCTTGCAGCGCCAGCACACCTGGTTCTAGTCCCGGTCGGGGCGCCAGATTCTGTCCCGGTTGCCCCTCTTCCAGGCCAGCTCTCTGTTGTGGCCAGGGAGTGCAGTGGAGGATGGCCTAAGTGCTTGGGCCCTGCACCCAATGGGAGACCAAGATAAGTACCTGGCTCCTGCCATCAGATCAGCGTGGTGCAGCACGCTGGCTGCGGCGGCCATTGGAGGGTGAACCAATGGCAAAAGGAAGACCTTTCTCACTCTTTCTCTCTCTCACTGTCCACTCTTCCTGTCAAAAAATTAAAAAAAAAAAAACAAAAAACCTGGATTTCAAAATTTTTGTGAAAAAATAAACTTACCTTTTAATTTCTATTTGCCACAAACTTTATGAAGGAGTCTTATATGTATATCACATAAGCTAAAGCAGTAAAAATTTTGAATATTCATCACTTTTAGCAATTGGGGGTTTGCTGTTTCTGTTTTTATTGGATTAGCACAAGACAGGGGTTAAAAATGAGGCTTATAGAAAATCAGGGCCTTGTAATATCTATATTTTTATGAAAGAAAGAACTATGAATAATCTGTCAACTACCAAGATAATAAAAAGCTTGTCTCCATCACTCTTAGTTTATATTGAAGTAAGAAATACTAATTCTTCCTAAATTGTAGCCTTATTCTTGTCTCACCCAATATAAGTGAGGCATTTGAACTTTATTAACCTGCATAGATGCAACACTAGAGCACTTGAGGGAACTTCTACCCCAATAAAGCTGGTTTAATCACGTTCCTTATATGATGAAGAGATAAGAGATGGGAAATTTGTATCAAATGTTAAGGAAATGCTTCCCCAGAGAAAGTTAATCTAGTATGAGGAAGTATGACAGGACAAGATAAAACCTTCCTCAAGCCTGCAATATTATGTAAAGACTGGCTTCCTCCTGCTCCTGTGTTCATGTGCCCTGGAATATCAAGTCCACTTCTGAGTTTCTCCTGCCACAAAACAAGTGAGCTTAATTTCTATTGTGATAAGCCACAGAAACTTCAGAACGGTTTTTGAGTCTGGGAAAAAAAAAATTCTAAATAGGGCTTTAGGAGTCCAAAGAGCACCTTCAAGAAACCAGATGTGAAACAGATCAAAGCACACAGAAGTTGGGTAATGGATGCACACACCTATAAATTCCTGGAGAAAACTAATAATGTTTAATGCCCAGGCCATTATGGAGAATCTTTCCCCCAAAACCAGTTTGCATTTAAATTTTTAAAAAATATTGAGGGGTCGGTGCTATGGCATAGCAGGTAAAGCCATTGCCTGCAGTGCTGGCATTCCATTTTGGCACCAATTCAAGTCCCAGCTGCTCCACTTCCAATCCAGCTCTCTGCTGTGGCTTGGGAAAGCAATAGAAAATGGCCCAAGTCCTTGGGCCCCTGCACCTGTGTAGGAGACTCAGCAGAAGGTTCTCGCTCCTGGCTTCAGATAGGAGCAGCTCCAGCCACTGTGGACATTTGAGGAGTGAACCAACAGATGGAAGACCTCTCTCTCTCTCTCTCCCTCCCTCTCCCTCTCTCTACTTCTGCATCTCTGTACCCTGCCTTTTAAATAAATTGATCTTTTAAAAAAAACCTGAAGATTTACTCAAGTCCAAGCTACAAATACAAGAATAAACAACCCTTTGAGTGATATTATCAGACACATCCTAGGAATTTCTTAAACTAGACTGATAAATTAGAGTCATTTACAATTGAAGTTATATAAAAGCATTTTTAGGAAGAAAAACACACTATTGGTACATGTAGAAATAAAAAAGATAAAAGTTACACTTAGAAAAACTCGGTAGTTGAAGGCAGATTAGACACATCTAGAGAGAAGTGGTGAATCAGAAATAGATGTGAAGGAATTGCCAAAAATATAACACTTAGAGAAGAGATAGGAAAGAAAATCAGAGGCTTTTAGAAAGACAAAAATCACTAGATATGCTGAGACATTCCTGAAGGAGATGCCAGGAAGAACAGGGCAGAGAAAAAAAATCACAGTTGAGAAATATTAAAATTTATAGAAGACTTGAACTGATAAAGACTACATTTTTAAAGATCTGGACATTCTATAAAGAGCAGAACAGCAAAGCAACAAAATATTGAAAATGGTAACCACAAGTTAACTGAAAAGCAATTTCAAAGCAATAAAACAGAAGCCAGAAAACAATATAAAATGATGGGAGTTTCTTGTGTGTGTTAATTGGTACATTTTGGTGCGAACAGGCACATGTATGCTCATGTCTGTGAATACACAGAGCAAACCACAACTGTTTGTGGGTTACAAGTTTCAAAAATTTAAATATATGGAGTAGCTGCATTCCGTACTTTGAGAAAATTTCCTTCGAGAGAAAAACTTAACCCACAAAATAGAGGTCATCTTATGACATTGTCTTGTACTAGACATTTGGTTTCTGAACAAATAGAACCACAGCAGGACCTTCTCTTTTGCTATGTGGGAAAATATTAATTATGCAAAGTATTATAATATTTTCTGAAGTGAAAGCCTACACAGAATTGAGGCACTAACTTCAAAAATTACAAAAATGGTTGCACATTTAATTGATTTTTAGAAGCAAAGAGCACATAGGTTAATTATAGCTTTAAATTATAAAAGTGTTTTCAAAGTTAAAACTTCAAACTCCTATGAAAAGTTTTATGTTTAATTATTGGAGCTAGACATATGAGGTACTGAAGTGACTTTGTTAGAGCCGAGTATTTTATTTTTCAAATCATAATTATAACCTCAATTAAATATGTGGTTATGATACATAAAAAACCACTCTGTAGTGTAAAGAGGGGATGATGGGAATGTAATAGCAATCTGTAATGAAATATGTATATACAGTTATATAAGTATATACTACCCCTAAATATAAAAATATATATTATATATTTTTAAATTTTAATTCAAGACAAGTCTTGAGAAGCTAAAAGTGGCAATTATCTGAGATGAGTTGCTATTAATATCTTTCCCCATTTCCAATTTTTAATTTCCCAAATATCCCAGATAATAGTAAATATATATATAAACATATAAATGGAAAATAATTTCTTTAGGAGATATAATATAATACACTTTCAAATATATATTGTGGAAAATTACATTACAGCAGTGAGGTTATAACTGCACTGCATCCTCATCATGGACATTTTCAAACTGGAAAGAAACCCAGTCCAAGATATTAATATCAAATATATTCTGAATATGCCTGTGTATTCTTCTCTTCAACTGCTGAAATCACTTAATCCCATCCTCTAGTTTTTCTGCTTTCTGTCCTCTAAATCATTCTTATTTTGTGATGGTAGAGACTGGAACAGGGTAGTTACAATTCCATGCTCATGGGCTTAACTTCCAGTCTTTGTTCAATCAGAATCTGTCTGTATCCCTCAGATGGGAGGGGGAGGGGTTGGCCCCCACCTCATCCCAAAACTCAGTTCTTAAACCAGAGTTTTAGACCTGTTTTTTTCTATTGACAGGACTGTAGGGAAATTAGACTTGTTCCTAAAGGGATAGTCAACATGGTTGTTGATGAATACCTACTTCACAGAAGACGTTGTATACAATAATCTCACCCAGCACTTGGAACAGTCTATTACAAGAATTTAAATACAGAAACATTAACTACATTTCAAGTGTTTCCAGCAGACATATTACCTTTTATTCATCTCTGTATCCCATGTCCCTTTCAGGGGCTGATTGAATAGTAGACTCGCAATAACACTTGGTTAAAGAATACAAGAATATCTGCTAGACATCAAATAAACAAATGTTCCTTTCACAACACTTTGATGTTGGGATGCTTACTGTCCATATTCCCCCTGAATTCTTATTTTGAATTTCAGATAGAGTTTTGGATTCTGTTGCAACATGGTGCTATTTCACTGGGCTTCTGCATTGACATCCAAACATACCACCTACCACTAATGAACCCAAAGCTACTACTTACAAGGATGAACTTATCATAAGGTAGCAGCTATTTCAGCATCTCCATACACCTGAGAAAGGGTCCAGGAAAGAATTAGAGATCAGTCAATGAAGACAGGTTATGCTCCTGAGCAGGGAAAATGGGGTTTTGGGATAAAATCCAATTTACTGATTTAGCAACTGGCTCGTTAAACTGCAAGTCATTGAGTGTTTTTAAATGAATAAATTTAGCATAGTAGAAAAAATACTATATCGCCGTTCTTATGTTCTTTGTTCTGTCCAGCAATGCTATACATTATTGTATTTGCGCGCCAAGGGCTAAAAAGCCAACATTAGAGAGGTTTCTGAAAGACTGGTTGGAAAGAGAAAGGAACCTCCCTCCATGCAAGCTTACCTTTAACATTTCCACTCGGAGTTGCTTATGTAACCCTTGATACAACTAAAATCATCTCTAAGCTCACCCCTGCATCCTGTGAGGTTTAGCGGTGTGCCCAGAGTAAGATGGTACTCGTTTCATCTCTACTTTGCGAATAAATGCACAGTGCACACCTGATGTTCGTTTCCTGGAACATCAGAGGTTGGATATGCAATAACAAATTGAAATCAGTATTTGTGGCAAGAACTAGAAAGCTTTCTCACTGGTTCCAATCCAAAAGATATGAAAAATGGTGTTTAAGGAATGAAATTCATTGACATGTTGGGTGTTAGTATGACTTTCTACAGATAATTATAAAGCATGACATAATTTTTGTAAAGATTCTGTAGACATGATTACTGAATCATTTCTTTTGTAGATGTGTAAGCATGATTTCTGTTTGAAATACATAAGCTAATAAGAGGCTATATAATGGTTAATACATCTAATATTAGTCATGTCCTTGAAAACCTGTTCTTGTTATATTTCAAAGTTTTATTGTTTATATTGATCACTTCTCTAAGTCTACCACTTGTTATTTTTTAAATTTTAAAGTACTTATTTAATGATAGAATTTATCATTATCTCCAAACATACTTTCTGAAAATAGATACGCAGTGGAAATAAAGATTACTATTGATTTGATACAATGCACTGAGTTTCTCTGACCTTGTCCTGCATGTGATCTAACTGGCTGGACCAGGCTTTGCACAAATTTATATTGAAAAACTGACACATCAGAAAGGCGGCACACTTCAGAATAAAATTTATAGTGTGGTTAGGCTGACATCAATTAAAACAAACTTTAATACTTGTCAGTCTTAGGTATAGAAATAAAAATGCTTAATGAAAAAGAAGTTTGGCATAAGCACAGAAGACCACTAATCACAGGGAGATCTTTAAATTCTCCATCTCTCGGGAAACAGATGCTAAGACAGAATGTGAGCTGGTTAGTCACAAGGCAAGGTCTTGTTATCACTGAATTTGGAATATGGTGAACAAATTCCTGTTGAATTTGAAACAAGTAGCAATTACAGTTCAGCACTAGGCAAGGCTTTGCTAGGTAATATTTTATAAGTCAACCATTTAAAGTACATTAATGGCCAGCACTGTGGCTCAGTAGGTTAATCCTCTGCCTGCGGCTATGGCATCCAATGTGGATGCCTGTTCTGGTCCCAGCTGCTCCTTTTCCAATCCTGCCCTCTGTTACGGCCCCACAAAGCAGTGGAAGATTACCCACTAGGACTCACAAGCACTTAGGCCTCTGCACCTGCGTGAGACACCCAGAAGAAGCTCCTGGCTTCAGATTTGCCCAGCTCAGGCAGTTGTGGCCAGTTGGGGAGTGACCCAGCGGATGGAAGACTTCTCTCTCTGTCTCTCCCTCTGTCTGTAACTCTTGCACATAAATAAATAAAATCTTTTAAAAAATGAAGAACATTAAATAAATTATTGCTCTAGATTTTATTATAGAAAATCAGGGTGTACAAGGATAAGTCTATTCAATTCTTCCCTTCACATTACCAATTACTATTGCATGAACATAATATAGCTAGGCTAGTAGTAATGCAATTATATCCAACTGTTTATAAGCCACAAAGAATAATGTTTTTTGTCTTTACTCTCTTCCTAATCATAAGAGCATATCAGTTTTTTCTTAATGTGCCTACAAATTTCATACATTTGATAAGAATATAAAAGTAAATTTTTTTAAAGATTTTATTTATTTATTTGAGAGGTAGTGTTACAGACATTGAGAGAGAGAGAGAGAGAGAGAGAAGGAGAGGGGGAGGGGGGGAGGGAGGGAGGGAAAGGTCTTCCTTCCATTGGTTCACTCCCCAAATGGCCACAACAGCCAGGAGCCAGGATCCTCTTCCTGGTCTCCCATGCGGGTGCAGGAGCCTGAGCAAACTTGGCCTATCCTCCACTGCCTTGCCAGGCCACAGCAGAGAGCTGGACTAGAAGAAGAGCGGCCGGGACTAGATCCTCACCCACATGGGATGCTGGCACCACAGGCAGAGGATCAACCTACTGCACCACAGCACCAGCCCCAAGGGTAAATTTTATGTAGAGAAAGTCAGGGAAGTTTGAGCAAAACAGCCAGAAACTTCAGAATGAAAATATGAATTAATCTAAAGCTGTTGCATAAGAATAATCTTTCCAAAGAAATTTCTTTTTTTTCTTCCTCACCTCTTTTTTTTAAAAACTTTTATTTAATGAATATAAATTTCCAAAGTACAGAATATGGATTACAATGGCTTCCCCCCCATAATGTCCCTCCCACCCGCAACCCTCCCCTTTCCCACGCCCTCTCCCCTTCCATTCATATCAAGATTCATTTTCATTTCTCTTTATATACAGAAGATCAGTTTAGCATACATTAAGTAAAGATTTCAACAGTTTGCTCCCACACAGAAACATAAAGTGAAAAATATTGCTTGAGTACTAGTTATAGCATTAAATCTCAATGTACAGCACACTAAGGACAAAGATCCTACATGAGGAGTAAGTGCACAGTGACTCCTGTTTTTGACTTTACAAATTGACACTCTTGTTTATGGCATCAGTAATCACCCTAGACTCTTGTCATGAGCTGCCAAGGCTATGGAAGCCCCATGAGTTCACTGACTCTGATAATTTTTTGACAGGGCCATGGTCAAAGTGGAGGCTCTCTGCTCCCTTCAGAGAAAGGTACCTCCTTCTTTGATGACCCGTTCTTTCCACTGGGATCTCACTCGCGGAGATCTTTCATTTAGTTTTTTTTTTTTTTTTTTTTTTTTCCAGAGTATCTTGGCTTTCCATGCCTGAAATACTCTCAAGGGCATTTCAGCCAGATCCGCATGCCTTAAGGGCTGATTCTGAAGCCAGAGTGCTGTTTAGGACATCTGCCATTCTATGGGTCTGCTGTGTATCTCACTTCAAATGTTGGATCATTCTCTCCCTTTTTGATTCTATCAGCTAGTATTTGCAGACACTATTCTTGTTTATGTGATCCCTTTGGCTCTTAGTCCTATCATTATGATCAATTGTGAACAGAAATTGATCACTGGGACTAGTGAGATGGCATTGTATATGCCACCTTGATGGGGTTGAATTGGAATCCCCTGGTATGTTTCTAACTCTACTGTTTGAGGTAAGTCACCTGAGCATGTCCTGAATTGCACATCTCTTCCCTCTCTTATTCCCATTCTTATATTTAACAGCGATCACTTTTCAGTTAAGTTTCAGCACTTAAGAAGAATTGTGTATTGATTACAGTATTCAACCAAAAGTATTAAGTAGAACAAACAAAAAAAAAATACTAAGAGGGATAACATATCAAGTTGCTCATCAACAGTCAGGGTGAGGGCTGATCAAGTAACCGTTTCTCATAGTGTTCATTTCACTTTAACAGGTTTCCTTTTTGGTGCTCAGTTAGTTGTCACCTATCAAGGAGAACAAGAGGTATTTGTCCCTTTGGGATTGAAATTTCTGATTACCAAATTACAGGTCCTGAGTAAGGAAAAACAAATGGCACATGAGCTGGGTATTATCAGTGCTCAAACTGTGGAAGAGAAAAATGACATCATTAATCAAAGAACAAATCATCACAGCGAAAGTGCAGATGCAACTAGTTATGGCAACACCAGACCCGACAGAGAAAATGCAGCATGTCAGTTCTAACAATCTAAGGGAAATTATTTGGCACAGGAAAATGATTCACTATCATTCATCAGTCTTATGTTAAAATTAAACATTTTGTTAACTTCTAAGTTTATGGGAGAGAAGGCAAAAACCAAAAAATTGTCTTGGTTATAAAACTGAAATTCAAAACTAAAATAATTTTGAATTATTGAGTTCTTGTTATGGAAAACATGGGACTTTACAAACTGAATTTTATACAATTCACTCAAAAACCTGACAAAATGGAGGAAATTTGGATTCATCTCAGTAATTGAATGTCAAAAAACTTAGGAAATATCGTGGATAATTTGCCAGTGTAAGAGGCAAAGGGAAAACAGCTTTGTGTGTCAAGATCATCAAAATGAAAGTAGTAAATTTAGATCAAGTTAATTGTTAATCTAAATGAAAAGTTGCACTCCACAAAACTATATGTAAAAGCAACTTGAGCAGTTGCATATTTTTGGAAAATAGATAAACTTTTGACACGATGATGATTCTTCTATTTTATGAAATCTGTTAATACTTTTGCATATGACAAATTTAGATGTGATTGCTATATGTCAAACATTATGTGCAAATGACACATTCAATAGCAAATCATTAGAGCAGGGTGGGGCTGGCAAGGGAGAGACAGGTATCTCTTCAATCCACTGGTTCACTCCCCAAGTTCAAGGTCAGGAACCAAGAATCTCATCTAAGTCCCCCACATGGGTGACAGGGACCTAAGCACTAAGGCCATATTCTGCTGCCTTCCCAGGCACATTAACTGGAAGCTGGACTGGAAGCAGAGGAGCTGGGTCTCAAGTCAGGCACTGAGATGTGGGATGTGGACATTCTAAGGGGCAGCTTAACACACTGCACCAGAGCATCCACCCCAAAAAGGTAGGTGAAGGCTACCAATTTGTGAGCACGTACAAAAATCCCTGCTATAGAATCCAGACTGTGTACCAGTCTTTCTTGTGAACATGCATTTTACAAAATAATTTTTAAATTTCTGAAAAACAGAAGATACTATAAACATAGAAATAAGAGTAGGAGAAACTATCTCCCTTTAATTTGGAGAAGAGTCACATGAATAATATATAAAACAGATTCTAAAAAATAACAAGAAAGAACTATTGGAAAAGAATGATAAATGATGTGAAGGTATTGTGAACAGAAATTAGATGCACAGCAAAAATAGAATCATTCTCAACCTGACAATCAATAAATAGAATATAAAATTATTATTGAGTTCGATCTAAGCCTACTCTTAGGAATGATGTAAAATAAAATGTACTATTGGTGGGATTGCAAAGTGGTGAACATTAACATTTAACTATCAACTTAGTACTACATCATTTGATCTAATAATGAGTTTCCTCAAAATGTAATTTAGAAAAAAAATCTTAGAGATACGTACAAATAAACTAGCAGTCAGGTTTATTCTGCTGTTGTCCCAAGCTAACTAAATGACCAGCAAGGACATTAGTAAATTGGTTTAATTTTGTTATAGCCATATATTAGAAAATTGTTCAATGATTTTAAAAATGGGATAAAGGCAGATGAATACATGTAGAATATCTGCAAGATACACAATCAAGCTAACAAAATGGTAAATTCAACAATAAGATATAATTCCGTTACTGTCCAAACAATAAGAATGACAAATATCCAAATTATATAACAAGTTTATGCATATACACAGGAAGATCTAGGAATATGAGAATGTCATCTTAAATTATTTGTGTGGAGAGGGTCCATCTCATCTACGTTTGTGTTATTTAGTAATTTGCAATGACCGTGAATTAATGGGTAAATGAATAGCTGATCGCAATTTTAAGACTTAATACACTTGTCAAATGTCTGAGGATAAATTTTATGACATTTGGAGGAATTTTATGAGGAAAAATGAAACAGAAATTAAAACTATAAATTAATGAACAGCCCTATGATGTTCTTGGACAAGAGCACAAGGCTGTAAAGTTACCATTTTTAAAATTAATTCAATAAATTTATTGCAAATGTAATCAAGGCCCTAGTGTCATTTATGGAACTTGACAAAGTAATTTTAAAGTTCTTCCAGAAGATAAAATGATATATGAAGACAAAAATTTAAGAATTGAATATTTAGAGTAGACTTATATCAGATATGAAGGTAGTTATATAAAGAATAAACAAATGTTCACAGAGTAAAACAAAAATCTAGAAAAGATCCTGTATGTTATAACGATGTCACTTCTAAGAATTTTTTTATATTAACACATTTGCAAATCAGTCTATACATTTGACAAAAAAATAAAAGTAAATCTCTCTTTCATTACACTAATGCAAATATAACTATGTGAATAACTCAAGAGTGTATGTGAGTTAAAGTGACTAAGAATTTACATCATATTAGTTTACAGAGAACTTTATGAAATTCAAAAGGAAAGAAAAATCAAAAGAAAGCTTTCTGGATGACAGATTAAAATATAACAATATTGTATATTGATATGAAATCTCAAAAGAAATAGAACTTTTCAAATTAGTGTTTGCAAAATAAAAGCTAAGAATCTCAATAAATTAGGGCACTCTCAAAAATCAGCAAGAAATACAAGCAGTGGCCTTTGACTTCCAGATGAGTGGTCTGGAATCCTAAAGGAGTCTCTTACTTGACAAAGTCTATGCCCATGAGGTGCTTCACAGTTTGAGGCATCACTGATCTCACAGCAAAGAGAAGTCTCTGGGGGTGACTGCAGAATAACAGCACACTCCTAAGCTGAGCACAAAGCAGAGTGAGTCCTGGGTTTCTGTCACACTGAGATGGAGCAGGCATGCCCAATAGCCAGGGCAAGAGATGAAAAGAAGTGAGCATCAGGGGAGGGAACTGCAAAAACAAACATCCCAGAAAGAGGACTGTTACTTCAGAATCAGGATCCTAGGAGCACCAACCCCTGGAGCATGGGATTTTAAGACTCGGGGAAACACAATATAGCTGCAGTTCATCTGTCGTGAAGTAGAAACAAATCTCTGCAGTAATGCACAAAATTATCAACAAAACTATCAAATAAGCAAGCTATTTTTCATTTAAGAACATCTCTTCATCATTGAAGGCATGAAATAAAATCAAACACTGAAATAGATACAAGTAGTTATTTTTCATTTGACATTTTGACAAGGCTGTCAAGAACACACCATGGACAAAAAGAGGCATGCTTAACAAATGGGGTTAGGAAAACAGGATGTCCACAGGTGAAAAAATAAAACTCGTTCTTATGCCATATACAAAAATCAACTAAAGTAGATTAAAGATTTAAACAAGGCCGGCTCCACAGCTCAATAGGCGAATCCTCCACCAGTGGCACGGGCACCCAGGGTTCTAGTCCCGGTCCCTGGTCGGGGTGCTGGGTTCTTTCCCAGTTGCCCCTCTTCCAGTCCAGCTCTCTGCTGTGGCTGGGGAGTGCAGTGGAGGATGGCCCAAGTGCTTGGGCCCTGCACCCGCATGGGAGACCAGGAGAAGCAACAGGCTCCTGCCTTCAGATCAGCGCGATGCGCCCGCCACAGCACCACTGGGGAGTGAACCAAGAGAAAAGAAAGACCTTTCTCTCTGTCTTTCCCTCACTGTCCACACTGCCTGTCAACATAATCCCTGAAACTAAAACAAGAAAATTTAGCATGAACACTTCTTGACACTTGGTAAAGATATTTTAGATAAAACCACAGAAGCACAGGAAACAAATGAAAAGAGACAAGTGAAATTTAACAAGCTTCTCCACTGCCAAGAAAACAGAATAAAGAGGCAACTTATGGAGTACATGAAAATATTTGCAAACCATGTCTGATAGGGCATTAATATCCAAAAAATATAAAGAACTTTTGCTACTCAATAGCAAGAAAATAAGCCTGTTTAAAATGAGCAAAACAGCAGATTAAACAATTCTAAGAAACACAAAAAAAGAATTCATAGGACTTATCATTAGGGAAATTAACTCAAAGTACACTGAAATATCAAACACTGTTAGAATTGGTATTATCAAAAATATGAAAGATAATGTTGGCAAGGATATAGAGAAAAGAAACCCCTTGGTGGGACTGTAAATTAGTACAGACCTGTAGAAAAGAGTATCAAGTTTCTTCAAAACATTAAAAGAACTGTCATATAATTTGGAAGTCTTATTACCAGGTATATATCCAGAGGAGACAAAATCATTATAACAAATAAAAATATCTACGTCATGATCATTGCAGCATTATTTAAATTGCCAAGATATGGAATCAATTATAGTACCCACCAATTGATGAACAAGGAAGGAACATATAGTAAATATACACACACAACATAAAACTCCAGTCTGTTCACAGAAGCAAGTTCTATTATTTGTGACAATATGTATGAACCTGGAGGACACTGTATTCAACTAAATGAGACAGGCACAAAAATACAAATACCATCTGATCCGCCTGTGTGTGCATAATTGAAAAAAGTCCAACAGAAGCAGAGGGTAGAATGGTAGTCACCAGGGCCCAGGTGCTAGAGGTGGGGGAAATGAGTATGATTGGGGAAATGTTGGTCAAAGAGAACAAAATTTCAGTGAAAAATACAATAGAACAATTAAGTAAAGCACATCTATTGTATAACACAATGACTATTGTAAATAACATGGTATTATATAATTGAAAATTGTGTTCTCACTACCAAAGAAAGTATAGTAATGGATATATGATTAACTTTATTTAACCACTCCACAAGCTAGACTATCATACCATCATGCTGGATACTATAGCTTTTATTTATAAAATTAACTTTCTCAAATGCAAAAAGAGGATCCTCAAACTGGGAGAAAGTAGTTGGCATGTACAGAAACCAGTAATCTGGAATCATGTCTATATCAAGAAAATAAAAGATTAACAATCCAAAGGAAAGTAGCTAAGAGATATAAAAAGGCACTTCACAAAGGAGAAAATGTACACAGCTAATACCAACCATGATGCAAATGGAAGAATAGATATAATTCTATAGCCACGTGATAAGTAGATATTAAAAAATGTGGCAGTATTAAAAATTAGAGAAGATATGGATCTCATAAACATTGCTCTTAGCTGTATAAACTGGTATATCACTTAAAGAAAAATAATTTGTTATTGTCTGGGGAGTGAACCAGGAATGGAACACCTCTCTCTGTCTCTGCCCCTCTCTCTCTGTAAACTCTGCCTTTCAAATTAATTTTTAAGAGGAAGGATGCTAAAATCATAAACTCACAAAATAGAAAATAAAATATGTAAATATTTAAATATGTAAAAGATTTTGTATCAAATAACTGAACATTACAAAGATGTAATTTGCTTTTTGATAAAAACTTAGAGTAAATGTTAAGATACCATGTTGGCAGGAACATAAACTTGTAGAGAAAATCTGGAAGACAATTTAACAAATTATCATTAATTTAGCAATTACATTTGTAAAATTTTACTGAAAATCATTTAAGTAATTTATCAAGAATATATTATATATCTCAAAATTCACTTCAGGTTTTTAACAAGTACTTATTGATATGAAAGGCAGAGTGACAGTAAGAGAGCAAGAGAGATGAGAGAGAAAGATCTTCCATCTGCTGGTTCACTCCCCAAGTGACCACAACAGCCAACTCAGGGCCAAGCTAAAGCCAGCAGCCATGAACTCTATCCTGGTCTGTCACGTGGTGAGCAGGGGCTCAAGTACTTGGGCCATCATGCATTGTCTTCCTAGGAAGTCACATAGCAGGAAGCTAGATTGCAAGCAGAGCAACTAGGACTCAGGCTGATGCTCCAATATGGGTTGCTAGCATAGTATGTGGTGACTTGACCAGCTGCACCACAAAGCCCCATCCATTCTTTAATAATGAATATATCATATGCATAATGTATATATCATACCTAAAAGTTTTGGATTTGTGGATTCAATTTTGGCCTAGTCATAGACCAAGGTAACTAATACTGAGAACTGTGAACATAATTTCAGTGTTTTTATAAACATAAATGAGTATATACAAGATTTAAATTAGTTTTATGTGTTTACATTGATAGAATTCAGAGTTACACAGTTTTAAAATTTTGAAGCCTATTTAATTTTTATTTCTACTCTAACAATCATGCTGTTACTATTTAATGTAAAGTACATAAATTTTAAACATGGATTCCTGGACCAAAAGCCAACTAGCAAGCAACAGAGAATATCGCCACTCTCATCATCAATGAGTAAGAAGGCTTCATGTGATAAAGTTGTACAAAGTCAAGACATGACAGAAAAATCACGCATTTATCCAAGGGCCATCCTCCTCTTTTCAACAAGAGGAAATAAAGCAAATGATTACTGCTAAGAGTTAATACAGCAGGGAAGACAAAATAAAAGCCAATGCTCAAAGGATAGAAGTGTGTTCAGTACTTACGGAAGTTTGGAATGGCATATCAGTGATCTCCCAGCATGGCAACTTCAAGTCTTTATTAAATTGTTTTTCATACTGGTAAGATGCCACTAGAACCTGAAAGACTTTTAGCTCCTTCATGCTGTTGGGATTGAGATTGTTACATTTCCTCTTCTGTATAACAGGACTGGTAAAATCTTCCCCTCTCACTCACAGGTCATTGAACACAGTATATGCAATGTCAGTAACCTCATACTTGCCACCTCTCTCCATCTCTTTGGAAGAAACCATTGACCATGTCACCAAAACTCTAGGATAGGTCCATGTGGAAATGATTGGCACTGCAGCCAACAGTCATGTGAGCTGATTATCTTGTAAGTGCACACAATAGTCCAGGATAAGCCACTAGAGGATCTCAGTCTTGTCTTATAGTGACTGAACCTCTTACAAGATGGGCCAGAATCACCCAGCTAAAGTACTGACCTTTACAAATTGTTTAAAATAATAACATACCATATTTTCTCACTGGTATGTGGAATCTAAAAGGTAGAGATAATCCAAAGAATAAGGTAAGACATGTGAAAAGTACTCCTCTTACAGTAAATTAGTGTCCATAATATATAAGGAACTCAAAAATTTGACAATATACACGAGTAAATGTCACAGTGGTTAAAACACTGTTTGAGGCACCCACATTCCTCATCATCCTGCCTGAGTTTGAGTTCTGTCTCCACTGGTGATTTCAGGTTCCACTTACTGTGCACCTTGGGAGGCAGTGGTGTTAGCTGAAGTACTCACATCCATCTCACTTACAGAGAAATCCTGATCAAGTTCCTGTCTCCTGGTCTAAGCCTGGCCCAGCCATGGCTAGTGCAGGCTTTTGCAGATTGAAACAGCAGATAGAAGAACTCTGTCTCTTTCTCTGTGTCTGTGTGTGTGTGTGTCCACCCTCTGTGTGTGTGCATGCGTCTCCTCTCTGTGTGTGTCTCCCCTCTGTGTCTCCCTTGTGTTTGTCTCTCCGTGTGTCACCCTCCTCTGTGTGCGTGTGCTTCTCCCCCCTCTGTGTGCCACTCCCACTGTGTCTCCCGTGTGTATGTGTGTGTCTCCATGTCACCCCTCTGTGTGTGTGTCCCCGTGTCTCCCCTCTGAGTGTGTCCCTGTGTCTCCCGTGTGTGTGTCTCCCGTGTGTGTGTCTCCATGTCTCCGAGTCTCCCCTCTGTGTATGTCTCCGTGTATCCCCTCTCTGTGTGTGTCTCTCCTCTGTGTGTCTCTCTCCTCTCTGTGTGTGTGTCTCCCTTCCGTGTGTCTCCCCTCTGTGTGTCTGTGTGTCTTTTGCGAGTCTGTGCTTGTCCTTTTCTGTGTTTGTGTTCTCTATGTTTCAAATAAAATGAAGAATTTTTAAAAATTCAACAAAAATAATCCAATGTAATTAAATTAGGCAAATGTCAAGTGAAATAAGCCAGACACAGAGAGACAAGTACTACATGATCTCATCCATGTGTCAAACAAGTAGGATGGAGGTAACCAGAGGCAGGGAGAGTAGAGGATATGGAGGAAAGGTTGATTAATATGTACTAAGTTATAGTGAAGAGAAAGAAGTTTTAGTGTACTATAATACAATAGAGTCATTATAGATAATGTCTTTTTAAAAAGCTAAAAGTATTTTGAATGTTTAACAAAGAAGGAAATGTTTGAGGAGAAAGATATTTGAAAAATTAAAATATATACTTGAAATAAACATAACACATTATTCAGTAAATTTAAGTTTTATTTATCAGTGAACTTTTTCAATAAAGAGAAGCGGCAAGGGGCAAATGATCTGAATAGACATTTCTCAAAAACAATATTTAAAAGGCCAACAAGTATAAGAAAAACATGTATCACTAACCAGGCAAATGCAAACTTAACCCACAAGGAGATATCACACCCCAAATAAAATGGTTATTATCAAAATAAAAAATGCTAGAAAGGATGGAGCAAAGGAGAACTCTTACACATTACTGGTGGTATATAGTTATTAAGGAAGACAACATGAAAATCCTCAAAATACTGAAAATAGAACTACCATAGGATCCAGCCTTTCCACTACTGGGTACCCAGGCAAAGGAAAACAAGTGGAGGGAAGGTAGAAAGGGTGGGAAGTATCATTATGCTGTTAAAACTGTATATATGAAAGACATAAAATTTGTTCCTTTTATATAAAAGAAAAGTAGATGTCAGCAGCCCCATCTATTCCATAAATATGAACAATTTTATAATTATAGCATTTTTAAAAATTGCTTTATAATTTCATCTATTCTAAAATCTTTAAAGTGCACAAAATTGAACAAAAGTTCTAAACAGATATTTCCATAGGTATGTATGGCAAACAAGTAAATGAAAACCTGCTCATCACCCTAGACTTCAGCAGAATGCAATGAAACCAAAATGCGATTAAATATATATCTAGGGGGCCAGCGCTGTGGTATAGCAGATAAAGCCGCTGCCTGCAAAGCTGGCATCCCATAGGGGTGCCAGTTCTAATCCCAGTTGCTCCACTTCACATACAGCTCTCTGCTGTGTCCTGGGAAAGCAATAGAAGATGGCTCAAGTCCTTAGGCCCCTGCACCTGCATGGGAGACCCAGAAGCATCTCCTGGCTCCTGGCTTCAGATTGGCTCAGCTCCAGCCACTGCGGCCATCTGAGGAGTGAACCAGCAGAAGGAAGACTTCTTTCCCTCTCTGTGCCTCTGCCTCTCTCTAACTCTGCCTTTCAATAAGTAAATCTTAAAAAAAAAAAAAAGAAAATATATCTATTACAAGACCTAAAATTAGTATGTATTAGCAATACTAAGTACACATACAAGTTTAGAACTGAAATTCTCATACATTCATAAGGAGAATACAAAATTAAATATATACTGATCATATGCCCCCCCACAAATTCCTAGGTATTTATGAAAGAGAAATAAGAAAATGTTCACACAAAAATGCGGGCATGAATGATATATGAGCTTTATTCCTAGTTGTCCAAAATCAGAAATGACCTAGATGCCTGTCAGTTATTCAACTAATAAATACAGTATATCCATACAGTGGAATACTGATCTATAAAAGAAATAAACCATTGATTTATACAGTAATGTATAATATATGTATAATGTATAATAATATAATATATATAATATATATAATATATGTATAATGTATAATATATGAACCTTAAGTGGATTTGGCTAAGTTATACACAAAAAATATTTTATGAATCCATTTATATGGGACTTCCTAAATACCAAAATTATAGGAACAAAAACACAGCAGTGGTTGCTAGAAAAGGGTTATTACAAAGGAATAAGCTCTTTACGAAGGAATTTGGGGAATGATGGAGCTGCATTAATATGGGTGTAGACTCGTCAATCTGCATTTATGAGCTCTACACAACAAATAGTTAATTCTATTATTTGTAAATTAGAAGACCACAGTGAAATATGCGGAACAGAGAAGAAACACAAAATACTATACACTCTAACAAGCAGGAAAAAAACCCTAAAAATTGACTAAATTTTGCATGTTGTTTTCCACCAGCCAATGAATCAAGATGTTTAAGCATCTTGCCTCTATTGTGATGTGAATCTCCAAGAATATTTTGTCTTCACATCATGAATTATCCTGCAAGTGAGATTACTACATAATTTAGTGATCATTTACCAAGTTTATAATTCTTCATTTAAACTCCAAATATTATGTTGCATAGTAATATAAATCGTTTGAGCTTCTCCTTCTAAAAATGTTTGAGAGGAAATATTCAAGTGTTTTAGCTTTAGATATATCTGAGTTTCTCTAAATATAAGAGATACCTTTTATTAACAGTTGGCTGCTCCATTCTGCACCATATTCTTGGCTAAATATACCAGTAGGACACTAATGGAGTGGAGTGCGTGGGGCGAGGATGAGTATACATGGAACAGCCTGCATATTCTGAAAGCACTGCAGAATTTCCATGGGTCATGGAGCAGAAATTTAATGATCTCTCAAACACATCAGACAGATTTGGAAAATGAAATTGGCACAGCAATACAATCAGTACTTCAAAATAATTTACCACCACCACAGAGCTTTTAATATAGTCACAATATTGCTGTGTCTTGTGATGGCTCAGAAAGTCTGTTTTGAAAGGAAAATTGAATTATGTATTTTCTTTGGCATGCCAAACATTTGATGAATCTATTATAATGTAAAAGCTAGGCATGTCAGAACCTTAGCATTGATGCTTAATAGCATAGGCCAGTCTCAGAAAACTGCTAATATAAAGTGTGTTTCACATAAATCATTTCATCTTTCAAGTTTTTATTCATTTTATATAGAATTTTATAGATCTGCCATTTCAAATGCATGGCATTAAAGAGAGAAAAAATATTTTAACATTTGCATTAGAGAATAGCAATAAAAAGTGTTCTTTTAAGGAACAAGCTTGTGAGATTTGTTTATGTGCATCTGTTGTCTACATGTGAAAGAAATAGCAAGAAAATAATGCTTCACTTAAAAGTTATGAAGAGTTACTGTGACCTAAACTAATGCAAAACTTTTGGGTACTCTGTGGTAATCTCAATTTGATTTGTGAAAATATATGTGTCTAACCCAAGCATAATTATTTTAAGCCTGGTAGCCCTTTAAGAACTATTATTTGTTAAGTATTGAGTATTTTTATAGTTGATTCAATCATTCACAAGAATAAAATGTTCATACTGTGGACATAAAGGAAAGATCAATACACACAAAAGGGATTAGACTCCAGATGTACAGCAAGGAATACCCAACCACACAGGTCCAAATAAATCAATCTGGATGTAATATTAAAGATCTTCCTTATTTAACATCTCGTTTTATTCCTGTTTTGCTTAGTGTATATATTTTGTTGAAGGTAGCCATGGATGTTTTAGCCCCATCCTATATATATATTGTTGGTCTAAAGTTTTAAAGAATTGGGAAAATTCTCAGTGATGCTTTTGAGTTCTTCTTTTATACATATCATGGATCTGAGATGGAGAAATATCTCACTTTGAATTGAGAAATATGCATTTCTTTATAATAAATTAAACTTGTGGTTGAAACACCAATAAAATCTATTCCTTCTAGGTATAAAACACCAGATAGAATTGAATTTTGAAACATAACCCATTGACTTTAATATCATATCTCTCATCCAAGAATTGAGGTAGTAAAATAAGAACAGATCTTATAATATGTAAAACTCAGCCATAAAGGAATGAGTCAGATGTTTCAAGTTAAAATAATTACAAGATCCAAAATTCTGCAAATGCAGCTTACAAGCCTCCAACCTGAAGATTCCAATTATTTCAAATACACCCAATCATAAATACGAATCACCAGAATTTAAACCCATAAGAAAAAAAAATAGCAATAACAGCAAACTGACTTAATCACATGTGATATTTATTTTATGAGTAATTTGGCTAGATCACAGAGTACCTATATTTATGATTAAATACTGTTCTCAATTTAGCTGTAAAAACAACTTCTGAATGAGATTAACATATGAATTAGTAGATTTAGGAAAGAATGCTCTCCCTTCTGGGGGTGGGCCTCACCCAAACCCTGGAAGCCTAAAAAGAACAAAAGTCTGGCTAAGTTAGAAATTGCTCTCTGGCTGCTTGTTTTGATTAGTCTCTCTGGCTCTTGGACTGAAACTCACACCATCAGCTGTCTTGGGTCTCTGGACTTGGGAATCAGACTGAAAGTTGGCTCTCCTGGGTCTCCAGCTGGCAGACAGCAGGCAGATTGCAGGATTTAGCCTCTATAATTGCATGAGCCTGTAAGCCAATTACACATCCACATACACATACAAAATATACCCATTGCAGATAAATATATATGCTCACATCCTCTTTTCATTCCCTGAGAACCCAGATATACCACATATCATACATGAATTGTTAAATGTTTGGATTTTAACACTGGTCTATGACAATCACTAATTAATTGAATATAGCATGTCTTTCTAACAGGCTTGAATCTGTTTTCTATTTATTCATAAAACATTATAGAACATCTGCTATGAACCAGGGATTTTGCTTGATGATGGAACACCAGAAATGATTAATTTTGAGCAATTTTATGGGAGACAGGGAAAGACAAGTAACAGATATGTTTTAAATAATTCAAATGCTATGTGCCATCAGTAAAAAGAAATAATTAAACATTAGTACATAATTACTATCAGGTATTATCAGAATTAAAATTGTAACTTCAAATAAACGGTATTATATCATTTAAAATAGCAATACAATAAGATCACTACTTAGTTGCTAAACGATGTCACATTCAGAATTAAGTACTGTCCAAATGCTTATTTTTTCCTTATGAAAACTGAAGAAAGACTATTATCTTCATTCAATATAAAAGGGAACTGAGGTATAGGTTGCTGGTATGAAGTTGCTTTGTTATTAAACACTAGAGCCAAAATTTTAACCAGGGATAGAATTGTGGTTTTAATTATATTATCTTGCTTCAGTTGTTTAAGTTCAGTTGCACCATAATTGCATGATTTAACTGATAGATTAAGAGTGGACTGAGGGGCCAGCATTGTGGTGTATCAGGTAAAGTCACCACCTGCAACCCTGACATCTCATATGGGCTCTGGTTCATTTCCTGGCTGCTCCACTTCTGATCCAACTCCCTGCTAATGCACTGGGAAAGCAGCAGAGGATGGCCCAAGTGATTGAGTCTTTGTACCCGAGAAGGGGAACCAGAACAAGCTCATGATTCCTGGCTTTGGCCTGGTCCAGACCTGGCTGTTGCAGCCATTTGGGGAGTAAATCTCTCCCCCTCACATCCTCTCTTATCCTCTCCCCCTCTCATCAGCTCCCTCTCTCTCACATCAGCTCTCTCTCACCCCCCCCCCCACTTTCCCCACCCTCTCCACCTAGGACTTGTTAGCTTCTGGAACTATAAAACTCTGGGGCCAGCACCGTGGCACAGCAGGTAAAGCTGTTGCCTGAAGTACCCACATCCCATATCGGCACCCATTCAAGCCCTCGCTGCTCCACTTCCAATCCAGCTCTCTGCTATGGCCTGGAAAGACAGTATAGGATGACCCAAGTCCTTGGGCCCCTGCACCAATGTGGGAGACCCAGAAGAACCTCCTAGCTCCTGGCTTTGAATAAGCCCAGCTCCGCCCATTGCAGCCATTTGAGGAATGAACCAGCAGATGGAACATCTCTTTGTCTTTCTCTCTGCCTCTGCCTTTCTGTAACTCCAGCTTCTTTACTTAACAGAGTTAATTATATGTGTATAAAGTCAATTAAGGACGGATCTCAGTAAGAAATAAGAGTGGGAATAAGAGGGGGAGGAGAAAATTTATAATTGTCAAGCTTTATAGCTCTGCATACATTCATAAGGAAAACTTGTCATGAGACCACAAAGCCCATTAAGCTAGGTGATAAAAGTGTCATCTTAAGTGTTAAAGTGATCACATTAAGTGTTAAAGTGAACATATAGATGGGATTAAGTCTTGGAGTGACCATATAAATAGGACCAAGTGTGGGGTAATTATAGTAGATAGAATGAAAAAGGAGAGAATGTTCCAATATGGGAAGCAGTCCACACAGCAGACTCATAGAATGACAATTGCGTTATATAACACTCTGACCTCAGAATCAGCCCTTAAGTCTTCCTGGTCTGGCTGAAAAGCCCACAAGAGCATTTTAGGCATGAAAAGCCAAGACATCGTGGCAATAAAATATTCTACATGAAGGATCTCTGTGAGTGAGAGCCCAATGAAAAGTGGCCATCAAAGAAGGATGTACTTTTCTATGAAGGGAGAAGAGAACTTCCACTTTGCTATTGGCCTTGTCTAAATACTGACAGAACTTGTGGATTCAGAATGCTTTCATAGCCTAGGCAGCTCATGTCAAGAGCGTCAGGTGGTCACTGATGTCATACCTATGAGTGTTAATTGTTAAATTAACAACAGGAGGGGCCAGCACCGTGGCTCACTTGGTTAATCCTCCGCCTGCAGCGCCAGAATCCTATATGGTCACCGGGTTCTAGTCCCGGTTGCTCCTCTTCCAGGCCAGCTCTCTGCTATGGCTCAGTAGGGCAGTGGAGGATGGCCCAAGCTCTTGGGCCCCTGCACCCGCATGGGAGACCAAGAGAAGCACCTGGCTCCTAGTTTTGGATCAGTGTAGCTCTGGCCATAGTGGCCATTTGAGGGGGTAAATCAATGGAAGGAAGACCTTTCTCTCTCGAACTCTGTCAAATAAAAAAAAAAAAAATAGAAAAAAATAGGAGTCACCGTGCACTAACTCCCTCTGCAGGATCTCTGTCCTCAATGAGTTATGAGAGTTAAATGTGATACTTGTTCTCAAACAGTTTTGTGCATGTGTATGCAAATTGTTGAAATCTTTATACAGAGTTGATCTTCTGTGTACAAAGTTAATTGAAAAGGAATCTTAATGGAGAATGAGACTGGGAAGGTGAGAGGGAGGAGGAAAAGAAGTGGGAGTGTAGGTGAAAGGGGGGGGTATGATGGGAAGAGTAACTATATTCCTAAAGTTGTACATATGAAATTTTTATCCCTAGTAAAATAATTGAAAAAAAAAACTCTTCTTTACAAGTTACTCAGTCTCAAGTATTATGTTTTAGCAGCTCAATGAGACTAAGACAATGACTGAACAATTTTCTAGGAAGTTTTAAGTGTGAGATGCTGGAGAAAGTACTGCATTTCAGAAACAGCCAGGAAGTAGAGAAAAAAGCGTTACACAAACACACTGAAGTTGAACACCATACCTGTACAAATCTAGTCCTGAACTAAGACTCCACTCCAGGAAACACTTTTCATTCTGCTGTGAAACAGTCACACTTCCAATGGAAAGGAGGTTATTTTTTTGAAAGAACAGGAAAAGTATTCACTGACTCCATGATATGCATCTTGAACCTTATTCCCCAAAAGTGGTATTCTGATCCGCTCTTTCAGTAATTCTTCAAAATTTGGGCAGAAGCTACAAAATATATTCTCAGTGCTAGCCTATTTACTACAGTAGTTCAAAGGTAGATTAGTCACAGCCTCTGCCCTCAAAGGGTTTCTAGTACTATAGAAAACACCCAAGTATAAAGCATTATCAGAGACAAACAAATCTAGAATGAAGGGTAATTTCACAGCGACACTGAAGGATAAGTGCAGTGTGTAGTATGAAGGTCAGTTTGGGGAGAGGTTGAAAGGTATCCAGGCTGAAGGAAGAATGTAAGCCACGTGCAGAGATGTAACCAGGAATGCAGAGCCCTTGGGGTTTGTGTCAGTAGTCACTGAGGGTCTGTTATCTGAAGGCATGATGAGAAGCACGCAGTAGAGAGCTTCATCCGGTCTATGTGGATAGGAGTTAGAACAACGGATTGGAGGAACGTAAACAATACTTAACTGTGGTACAAATAACCAACTCCATACAAATAAGCACTCATGGAGGTTGACAAGTCCTTAAACCTAGTAACTGAATTGACAGAACCAATAAATCTGAAGCTGTAAGGAAAGACACCTGTAGCAACTGAGATTTGGACAATGGGAATGATGTTGATGCTTTAACCAAAAATCATGGTGAAGTCAGTTATGCGAGTTGGTTTGGTGAGGAAAAGAATTTCTGACAACTGAGTTTGAGAACTTGAGAAAATTCATGAGTTTACTTAAAAGATAGTAAAATAGACCTGGAGAAATCTATCTGAGCTGAAGATTTGGGGTACAGCCACATAGAGGCAACAATGGAAGTTGTGAAAATGACAAAAAAGAAAGGGTCTAGAAATTTCAAAAGGCACAGGAAATTTAGGAATATTTGTATCTATTTAAGGGATAGAGGCAGGAAAAACTAATAATCAAGCATCCACCAAGATGAACAGAACTAAATTCAGGAACACACAGTATAAATAGAGCGACAAGGAGGCATAAAAATCTAACATTTTGGGAGCTGGTGCAGTGGTATGGCAGGTAAAGCTGCCACCTGCAATGCCAACATCCCATATGGGCTATGGTTCAAGACCCGGCTGCTCCTCTTCCCATCCAGCTCTCTGCTAAGGCCTGGGAAAGCAGTAAAAGATGGCGGAAGTGCTTGGGCCCCTGCTCCCAGCAAGGGAGACCTGGAGGAAGCTTCTGGATTCAGATTAGCCCAGCTCTGGCTGCTGCAGCCATTTGGTGAGTGAACTGGTGGATGGAAGATCTCTCTGCCCCTGACTCTCTATTACTCTGCCTTTCAACAAATAAATCTTTAAAAAAAAATCTAACTTTTTTTACTGCAAGTTCACATTTTAATTCAAATAATACTCCGAACTATATCAAGTTCTGTTTGAGCAATATAGTCTAAGGCTTAATATTTCTGTGACTTGATTAACTCATTTGCAAATTGGAATTATAAAACTCATGAGACTTTTAAGAAAATTAAATGAGTTAGACAAAGTAAAAATTTTAGAACAGTACCTGGCACATAGCATATGCTTTTCTTATCATCATTATTTCATTGATGATAAAACATATAAAGGGTCAAAAACTGGTAAGTGAAAACAAAGGGAGATTCACAAAGAATGTGATGTTCAACAGTGTCAAGCCAAAAAAGAGGGCCTGCACTGTGGCGTGGTAGGCTTAGATTCTGCCTGTGGCGTCCGCATCCCACGTGGGCGCCAGTTCATGTCCTGGCTGCGCCTCTTCCAATCCAGCTCTCTGTTATGGTTTGGCAAAGTAGGGAAAGATAGCCCAAGTGCTTGGGCCCTTGCACTTGTGTGGGAGATGTGCAGGAAGCTCCTGGTTCCTGGCTTAATGGCCTACTGAGGAGTGAACCAGCAGATGGATGACCTTTCTGTCTCTCCATCTGTCTGGAACTCTCCCTATCAAATAATTAAATCTTTTATAAAGCAAAAAAAGGTAACAAACACAGATGAGTACGTCATTAAATAATTTTGGGGTCAGCATCGTGGCACAGCTGGTCAAGCTACCACCCGAGATGCCAGCATCCCTAACAGAGCATCAGCTGAAGTCTCAGCTGCACTGCTTCTGATCCAGCTCCCTGCTAATGGACCTGGGAAAGTGGTGCGAGATGGGCTGTGTATTAGGGCCCATGCAACCTACATGGGAGACCCAACTGAATTACAGGCTCCTGACTTCTGCCAATCTCATCCTGGACTACTGAGGATATTCAGGGAATTAATTAGCTAATAGAAGACCCCCCCTCCCCCTTTCCCTCCTCCTCTCTCCTTTTCAAATAATTTTTTTGCAAAGTTATTTTACTATTATCAAGAGAGTCATGTTGGTCAGGGCAAAATCCAGAATTCAAGTAGTTAAAAAGAAAAGCTATACAAATGTAAATCTTCAGCATAACTTCAGAGAACTAATCATTCACTTTGATAAAACTCACCCACTTCTCTATGTTCTAACAAAAATGTATACAGAGTTTCTGTGTACCCATGGCACAGTACCAGGTTGCAATATATTACCATTAATAATGGAGAGGGAGTGGGAAAGGGGAGGGTTGTGGGTGGGAGGGACGGTATGGGGGGGAAGCCATTGTAATCCATAAGTCGTACTTTGGAAAATTATATGCATTAAATAAAAGTTTAAAAAAAAATAAATCAAGACAAAAAGGCAAAAAAAAAAAACAAATAATATAAATTTGTCTATATCTAAAGATGCTTTAAGAATTATAAAATGTGTCTACATTCCCAGTTAAGACACAGGTGATTTGTAAGACAAACGTGAGGTTGTCACCATGGAGAAATATGCAATTTCAAATAAATCAGAGTGTGATATTCTCCTTTTCTGTACTTTTATTAACTTTACTTACCCAATTATTTAAACCAGATGCAGTGTCATTATATGAAGATATTTAGGAACAGAAATTTCTAAAATCTCCTTTGGAAAAAATCTACATGGCAAGTAAGCAATTTTTTTTTTCTAAATTGACATAGTAGCATGTGCAATTCCACAGGCTTGGATTTGACTACATACTGCATATTCTTAACAAGGACTGTGTGCCATTGAAATGCTATGACAGAACTGCAAAATGTATCTCCTGTCAACCCAAACCAAGGTCCCAACTGCCACAGTCTGCCAGTGTACAGCTCAGTGATTCTTTTTTTAATTGGCTTGTAAGTTTTTCTTTTTCTTCTGTTTTTAGAAGAAGGGTGATTTGGCTAATTAACAATCTTGTGGTTTATTTCTTGTTCTCTAGCTAGAAATGAAAATGACTCACTCCTAGCTACTTTAAAAGACACTAAAGGAAACTCATATATGGAAATGGCTTTCCAAACTTTACCAACATGAATTCAAAGAGCTGACAAATATTTAAGGATAGATAGAGGGGGCATGTTTGTTTTATATGTTTTACATGTAAATAACATGTGTAAGTAGTAAGAATACTTATTGAATATTCAGTTTAGAACTTGCAGTAGAAATTTGAAAGTATAAAATATAACAGAATTTATATTTAATCAGCTTGAGTAAGATTAGAGTAAAACTGAAGAACTTAGAGCAATTCACAACATATTCTCATATACTGTTATATTATCAATTCCCTGGATGTATCCAATAATCTGCATGTTAGTCTTTCTTCCCTCAGTGCAGCCCAATTCTTTGTGCTGTTTATAGAAAAGTATTCCTAAAATTCAAATCGTTTGCTGCTATGTTAGCTTAAAAGCTTACAATTCCATATCATAAAATCCATGTTCTTGGGATGGCGTACAAAGCACTTGATGAGTTGGCTATTGACCATCTCACTACTGCAACTTCCAGACTCAATATTTAAGAACAGTTGAGGGGCCGGCGCGGTGGCACAGCGGTTTAACGCCCTGGCCTGAAGTGCCGGCATCCCATATGGGCGCCAGTTCTAGTCCCGGCTGCTCCTCTTCCAATCCAGCTCTCTGCTATGGCCTGGGAAAGCAGTGGAAGATGGCCCAAGTCCTTGGGCCCCTGCACCCACGTGGGAGACCTGGAGGAAGCTCCTGGCTCTGGATTGGGGCAGCTCCGGCAGTTGCAGCCATCTGGGGAGTGAACCAGTGGATGGAAGACATCTCTATCTCTACCTCTCTCTGTAATTCTTTCAAATAAAAAAAAAATTGAGCACAAATCCTAAAGTTTTGTGAGAAACTACCTTGCTTCTCTGAAATGACTTGACTTCATTTATACCCTTGCGTGGTACCCTGTGTGCTCTTCCATCGACAAGAATTTTTGTTTCTACTTCAAAATGCTATTCAAGTGTCATTCCTTCCCAACAGAAATGAGTATGGATTTGGAGTACTTGCTTTCTCAGGATTAAAACCAATATAATGCTAGTGAAAGTTTTACAACCACCTCTCAGGATTTTTTTGAAAAAGAAGTTACTTTGTAGTCTGTTAATTTTCATAATATTAACATTCCCAAATTGGTATCACTGAACAGGAAATTGGAAAGAGGCCCCACTGGCTCTCCTGAACCAATGTGGCTCCTCTCTGCATTACTAGCTAGAATCTAAGAAAGTTGCCTCCAATTTATAAATTACAAAACTCTCTACATTAATTTACCTAACAGTGACTTGTGTTACAAATTTTAAAATAAGCTTAAGCATTAGATTTATTAAGATCTTGCTGTAGAGATTGTTAATTCTTAATCTTTTAGTTCCACATCACCTCTGTTAAACATCGCCACTGCAACAAATCAGAATATATCAAAGTATATTTCACCATTTTTTAAATATCTCCTTCTCATCTTCCTCACACATTAGATACATTCAGTTGCTCGACTATTTTATCCAGGATAGACATTTGATACAGCAGTGCAGATGCTGCTTGGGATTTCTGAACCCTATCTTAGAGTCTCTGGGTTCAAGCCCTGACTTGATTCCCAGTTCCAGGCTCCTATAATGTGGAATCTGGTGCCCAGAGAGGTACCAGGTGATTTTAAGTGCTTGGGTCTCTGAAATCAACATAGGACACCTAGCTTGAGATTCTGTCTCCTGGTTTCCACCTGTTCTAGCTCTGACTATTGCCCGCATATAGCAGATGAGAATTCAGCAGATGGGAAATCTACCTGCCTGTCAATTTCTCTCTGCTAACTCTGTCAACTAAATTTTTTTAAAAATTAAAAGTTGGTCTTGGGTCAATATTTTACAAGAGAATGTAAGATCATTCTCTAAAGAACCTTTGCCACCTTTTCATAAATTTGTAATTTATAAATAATATTGAATAAGCTACAGCTCAAAGAAGTTTTTTTTTTTTTTTTTTGACAGGCAGAATTAGAGAGAGAGAGAGAGAGAGAGAGAGAGAGAGAAAGGTCTTCCTTCCATTGGTTCACTCCTCAAATGGCTGCCACGACTGCACCAATCCAAAGCCAGAAGCTTCCTCCTGGTCTCCCATGTGGGTGCAGGGCCCAAGGACTTGGGCCATCCTCCACTGCCTTCCCGGGCCACAGAAGAGAGCTGGACTGGAAGATGGGCAACCGGGACTAGAACCAGGAGTGCCAGCGCCACAGGCGAAGGATTAGCCAAGTGAGCCGCGGCACCAGCCCAAAGTAATTTTCTTAACATTTGATGTTATAAAAGATTATGAGAGTAGATTTCTGGCTCCCTATGATTATGGGAGTCCTGTGCACTAAGTGGAAATTCGGTGTCTGTGTAATATGGCATGGGGTGTAGCTGGGTCTCTAGGAAATCACTCTGGCTGGCTTCTGAGGCTCAGAGTTCCGTAAGTGCCGGATGTGGGTCACTGCAGAGGATTCTGTGCTCATACTGAGGACTGCGCAGATCCTCTGTGTAGCTCATGTGCCAGCCTGGGTGATGTGTTTAGCCGCTGTGGGCTCACCCTGGGCACTGATCCCCTTGGGAGAAAGGAGGCGAGACTGATCACACCAGCATATGTGATCATACCCTTACCCCTGCTGACAACATAAGACATCTAGCACACCCATCTTGGGCATCTCCCTGGACTCACTCTTGAACACTGCCCAGAGCTCTTTGCCCTCACCCAACACATGCGTCCAGATATCCACTGAAGGAGCAGACATTTCACTAAGCCAGAGAGGCATATTTCCGCTCCAACATCCTGGTCATGTCTCGCCTTTCAATTAAAGATTTATTTTTTACTTATTTGAAAGGCAGAGTTACAGAGAAAGGAGGAAGAAGACAGAAGAGTATATGTGTGTGTGTGTGTGAGAGAGCGAGAGCGAGATATCTTCTATCCCCTGTTTCACTCCCCAGATGGCTGCAACAGTTGGGGGCTGGGCTGGGCTGGAGCCAGGAACCTAGAGCTTCTTCAAGGCCTCCCATGTAGGTTGAGGGCCCAAGCACTCACACAATTTTCTGCTGCCTTCCTAAGCATATTGCTGAAAGCTGGGGCATAAGTCAGGCAACCAGGTATAAACTGGCACCCAAATGAACTGCTGGCATGGCAGGCAGAGGCTTAACCTGCTATGCTACGACACTGGATACCCAGAGGCTTACTTCAGCTAAAAGCCATCAGAGTAGAAAACCAACAAGTGCTTTGACAAATACCTAAAAGTACAAATGCCTAAATATACAAAAAATATGAACAGGAAGACATTATGACACCTCAAAAGGAACACTTCAATATTAGAATGGTAAGATAGAGAGATTGATGGAATTCCTGAAAAGGAATTCAAATGAATGATCATAAAATTACTCAAAAACAATGAGAAGCAAATTCATGAGTCAAAGAAATACATATATGACATGAATAAAAAATTTGCAGGGAGACAGATATTGAAGAGAAATTAAACTGAAATAGAAGAATTCAATATGTAAAAAAACACAGTAGAAATTCTTAACAGTCTTGTTGAGGCAGAAGAAAGAATATTTGAGCTAGAAGAAAAAAATCTTTGGAAATATCTCAGATCCCCAAAATTAGAAAAACTGATAAATGGGGTACTATTAAATGGCTTAACATACATGTCTTAAAGAGTTCCTGAAGCTGTGGAAAGATTTACAAGATGTGTTCATTGAAATAACAGCTGGAAACTTCCTGAAGTTGGAAAAGGTTGAGACATCCAAGAACAGGAAGCACATAAGAACTCCTAGTAGACACATTATAGTCAAACTTTCAACAGTGAAACAAAAAGATTCTAACATGTGCATGAAAGAAATACCAGATTACCTTCAAAGGGTCTCAGATCAGACTGACAGCTGTTTTTTCAAAAGAAACATGATAGGCTGGCAGATAATGGACTAATAATGTCCAAGTCCTTTTTTTAAAGAAAGCTTTTAATAAATTAAATTTCATGGGTACACAATAAACTGTCAACCCAGAATACGTATCCAGAAAATCTATAATTTATAAATTAAAACAAATGGAAAGAATTTGTGATTACTTGTCCAGCCTTAGAAATGATACATAAGGATGTTCTATACACAGAAACAGAGAAAGTCATCATTTTGAAAGAATGTGAACATATATGCAGTGGAAGATGCCCCAAATGCTTGGGCACTTGCATCCATGTGAGAGATCTGAAAGAGGCTCCTGGCTTCAGATTGGTAAAACTCTGGCCATTGTGGCCATTTGAGGAGTAAACCAGCCAATGGAAGATATTTCTGTCTCTCCCTCTAACTCTACCTCTCAAATAAATGTTAAAGAAAAAAGTATAAAGATTTTCAAAATCATTCGGATACACTTGTGCCTGTGTTTGTTGGTCAGGAAATGATAGTATTCTGAATGCATTAGCCTTTAAGAGTTTTGTGTGACAAGAAAATCATTTAAAGTGGTAGCTATGCTTGTCTAATGTCTGTTTAAGTCATCTAGGTATAGTTGCTAAGTATAAATTGGGTACAAGTAGATAAATATTTCTAAGTGTTAAGTAATTCTTTTCATTGAATTTAAGATGCTAAAAGACTATTTGGGTTTGTTAGCAGATACGTTTTCACAAATTGTCCATATATGACAAATAATTCAAGACTGCTTAAAAGTAACTAAGGCTGAAATTTGATATGTTCCTTCACTTACAAAATGTTGTCTTAATATGGAGATTTTTAAAGGATTATTTCACAGTGAAAAGTCAAGGAGATCAGATGGGAAAAACTTAAAAAGTCACAAGCATGAAAATATGTTCTTGGTAAAGAAGGTTATGAAAGAAAGAACTTTGTGGATAAGAACGAACATTGCTTATAAAAAAAGAAAAACCGTGTCATAAGGAGAATGATTGGATTACTCTAGGAAAGGAATGGTAGGACAAAATACCTAAAGATTGAAGTCAAGTGCAGAAGGTGTGATGAAGTCACAGAAGGTTTGAGAGGAATAAATCTTGTAAAGATATCTGTGTGTGATAAAATGGACCATAATTCTTAAATTGTTTACAGGTTTTTCTAAAAAAAATTAGCATTAATACCAAAGGTACACTGACATAGAGTTAGAATCTGGTCCTCTGTTAAAACAATGCTTTTGAAAATGTATATATCTTGATATATCAATAAATATCTGGATAATGTTGATCTCTAATTTTAAAATCTACTTAAAAAAAATGTTGCATCTCTTTTAAAAGTTTTAGTTGATGACTCAGTTTTCTAGAGCGCTCCTGTAAGCTCTCTCCCCTTCCCTAGTTCTGATTCTATTAAATTATTTCAAGTTATGAGATGATTTTATGTGCTAATTCTTTTATTCAGGTTTTTATTTTCCTTTTTGGTGAATGATCAAGGAAACACACATTTTGCCGCCTGCAAATGTCAAATGCTGTATCTCTCATCTTGTAGAGGTAATAATTTGGAAATTTGGAGTATATCGAACGTGTTGTCAAGATGTGAACTGATATTAAACTTTGTTAAAGAAAATAGAATCAAATGTCCTAGAAATTATAAAAAAGTTAGAAAAGTTTGATGATCCTGTTGTGTTATCAGTCATGATGGTTATCTCGATAAAAAGGAGGTCCAGGGTTTAAAAATGACAAATGCTTGTAAAGTCTTTCAGGTGCTTTCTATGAAATGAATATGGATGACTCTTATCAATTAATGAGTTCTATAATTTTAACCAGTCTATTTAAAATATTGTGTCTTCCACAGTTTTGTACACTCTTCTCTGAAAACACTTGCAATCAGATTTAGAGAAGACTTTCAACAAATGTAATTAAATAGGGGCTTCTGACTGCTTTAAGGTCAATGGAGTAGATGAGAAGTTCCAGAACTTTGAGAAAAAAAAAGAACTATGAAATTCATAAGGCTGCTAATGGACAAAAGTTACATGAGATTGAATGAAATTTTTGTATTTCTATTTTTTATTTAAAACATTGCTGGTTCTGTATTTGAATGCTTTCTAGGTTCTGGACAATGTTTCCTGCGATTTCTATCATTTTCAGTGCTTTGGGATAGTTTTGTAGATGGATGATAGTGTTCACGTTTTCCCCTAACTACTCTAAATTTCAAAAACTTTTCTGGAGATTTTTGCTTTCCTTATGGCAATGTGAGATCAGCTAGAACCTGTTCTTGCCATAACAGGTTAGAATTGAAAACATTAGCATATATAAAATTAACAGAATACCTGCCTTCACAAGTTCCTAGCCTTGTAGGAAGTGAAAGGAGATATAATTTTTTATTAGGACCTAAAATTTCAAAATATTAGGTACTATGGTTAAAAAAAAAGGTCTAATTCTACCTTGGATTGATTTTTTAACTTTGAGAGTTTATAAACTGAAGATTATCATGTGTACTTAAAGCAAATAGACAATCAACCAAGTATAGTAAAACTGTTTTTAGACTGTAAATCTGTTCATAGTTTTTAGGCTTGTTAACCTTGATAGTTTTCTGGAGCCGATTTCTATATGGTTAGTCAATCTTCCATGTTGTACTTCCATGAATAGTCAACAATATTTCTATTATGCTATAATCCTGTTCCTTTAAGATGAAAACTTGATTTATGTTTTTGTTGGATTTATAATTTTTCTATTTGGCTTTGTGCCTATTGCCTATCAGAATTTTACAGAAGTCCAACTCTTATTAAGATAACGCTGGCCTCACACTTTAAGATGATGATCCATGCCTGCAGAACAGATAAACCTAAGTTTGACAATAAACTCCAGGTGAAGTTAGCATAAGGACCATTCCTTCTAAAGCCTTTTTGTTGCTAAAATGTGGCTTCAAGGAGTTTTTTGACACTGGTTCCTTGTCATAAGCTATTTTCCTCCAGATTTGGGACCGGATCAACAACCAGGTCAAATCCAACCTGCGAATGAGACACAAATGGAAAATGATTGATCAGCTGTGATTTTGGAAATGAAACCCGATTGCAAGGAGGGCATAAAGAAGTCAAGATGGAGTCACTTATGTCAACCCCAAACCAAATTATTTAAAGCCAAAAGGTTATACAGAATTTGTTCTTATGTGTGATTGCTTGATAGTAACCATCACAAAAGACTCTGCTCTATCTAGAGAGTGCCCCTTTTCAAAAGAGATGTTAACTAAATAGGATACTTGATGTTCTCCCACATAATGAGAGCACCTATAGCATCCACAGAAAGTTCTTTGCTCTCTTTTAAGATTTTATTTATATGAAAGTCAGTTACAGACAGAGAGGGAGAGATATTCTAGGTGTTGGTTCACTCCACAAAAGGCCACAACAGCTGGGACTGAGCCAGACTGAGGCCAGAGGCCAGGAGTTTCCTCCAGGTCCCCCACATGGGTAGCAGGGGCCCAAGCACTTGGGCCATCTTCTACTGCTTTTGCAGGCCATTAGCAAGAGAGTCGGATCAGAACTGGGAACAGTCGGGATTCAAACTAGCACCCATATGGGATGAAGGCTTCCCGGGAGGTTTCTTTACTCTCTATGCCATACAACTGGCCCTTCTCTGATCTCTTGTTACCCAAGAAGTGTCAGGTTTAATCTAGGAGTAATTACCCAAAATTTGGACAAAAAAATAAAATGATGGTATACGATCTGAACATTTCCACCTAAGGCAGGCTGATATATCTGAGAATAAATGCTTTTGATGTACTGCAGGAAATAGAGTACTTCATTTTTATTTATTTTTTTGACAGGCAGAGTTAGAGACAGAAAGGTCTTCCTTCCGTTGGTTTACCCCCCAGATGGCTGCTATGGCCGGCGTGCTGCACCGATCTGAAGCCAGAAGCCAGGTGCTTCCCATGCGGGTGAAGGGCCCAAGCACTTGGGTCATCCTCCACTGCCTTCCCGGGCCACAACAGAGAGCTGGACTGGAAGCACAACAACTGGGACAGAATCTGGCACCCTAACCGGGACTAAAACTTGGGGTGCCAGCACCGCAGGTGGAGGATTAGCCTAGTGAGCCATGGCATCAGCCCGAGTACTTCATTTTTAAGTAATCCACTACAGTGCATATAACTTACTGTGTACTGCCAATTCTGAAGCAAAAGGGAGATTATTGGCTCAATTCCACTATGTGTGAGATCCTAAGCCATATTAATCAGTAACTGAAATGTTACTATAAAACAGTACCACCTTTTAATCCAGCCATCTAGCCACTAGACCCTCTGATGATTCTATATGACTGATTACAGGTTATCAATAGGTGTGTCTTAACAGGTTGGATCTGACTAACATTGAGTCTACAGATCTAAAACACTGATGGAAAGAGTTTCATGGACCAGAAAATTCAAGGGTTGGATATGCACTGCTAACTCCCTAGGAAACTTTGGAAATGATACCATTGCACCTGATATCTAGCCTGGAAGATCAACATATACAATTGATCAGGCCTGAAATAATTACTAAAGGAAAACATCTGAGAAACTTTACAAGACACTGGTAGAGACAACAACTTCTTATAAATGACCCAAGAAGCACCAGCAATAAAGGCAAAAATAGACAAATGGGATTACATCAAACTAAGAAGCTTCTGCACAGTTAAGGATACACTCAACAAAAAGGCAACTGACAGGATGAGAGAAAATATTTACAGACTACACATCTGATAAAGGATTAATATCCAGGACATAGAAGGAGCTCAATAAACTCAACAACACAAACAATCCAGTTAAGAAATGGGCTAAGGATATTAACTAGCATTTTTAAAGGGATGAAATTCAAATGTCCTACAGATGAATGAAAAGATGCTTGGGATCACTAGCCATCAGGGAAATGCAAATAAAAACCACAAGGAAGTTTCACCTCATCCCAGTTAGAATGACTGGCATTCAAAAATCAGAAATTAACAAGTGCTGGAAATGACGTGTGAAAAAAAGTTAACCCAATCCACTGTTGGAGGGGATGCAGATTAGTACAGCCATTATGGAAGACAGTATGGAGATTCCTTACATCTGAAATTAGATCTACAAATAACCTAGTTGTTCTACTCCTAGGAATTTACCTAAAGGGAATGAAATCGGCATATGAATGTTATTTATTTTCCCATGTTATAAAAGTTCAACTCCCCCCAGATAGCTAAGATATGGAATGAGCTCAGATACCCATAAACTGATGACTAGATGGAGAAACTGTGGTACATATACACTATGGATACTACTCAGACATAAGAATGAAATCCTGTCTTTCACAATAAAATGCATGCAATTGGAGATAATTATGCTTAGTTAAATGAGACACTTACCAAAAAGACAAATACCACATGTTTTTCTTGATTTGTGGTAACCAATATACAGAATACACAAAAATTATAATGTATATGAGCAAAATTGACATTGGGATTTGGTTATTATTTACAGCCCTTATCTATACTCTTGAAGAACAGTGGCTTTTTGATTAACTACATATTTAATCCTTTATTTAGTGGAGGGTTAAGGCTGTGATTATAAGGTAAATTGAAAGTATGTCATCACAAATATCAAAAGAAAAGTAACAAAGGAAGGAGACTAAGAATGGGAGCAACAGAAGGAGGGAGGAAGGGTGGGAAGTATCAATATGCTTTTAAAACTGTATACATGAGGCCGGCACCGCAGCTCACTAGGCTAATCCTCTGCCTGCGGCACCAGCACCCTGGGGTTCTAGTCCCGGTTGGGGCACCGGATTCTGTCCCGGTTGCTCCTCTTCCAGTCCAGCTCTCTGCTGTGGCCAGGGAGTGCAGTGGAGGATGGCCCAAGTGCTTGGGCCCTGCACCCCATGGGAGACCAAGAGGAAGCACCTGGCTCCTGGCTTCGGATCGGTGCATCATGCTGGCTGCATCACGCCAGCAGTAGCAGCCATTTGGGGGGTGAACCAACGGAAGGAAGACCTTTCTCTCTCTCTCTCTCATTAACTTTGCCTGTCAAAAAAAAAAAAAACAAAAAACTGTATACATGAAATAAATGAAATTTGTTCCCTTTCTAAAAATAAATTTTTAAAAATACAAAATAATATATAGTGATAATATATCTTTGCTCTACTTCAGATGTCTGTATGGAAATAGCTTCTGGGAAGGGTGGGAGAAACAGGTTATAAAAAGTTAGAAAAAAACTTCTGGAAGTGTTTAATATATTATCTTGATTGTAGCAATAGTTACACAATGTCTATGAAAGAATTATTCAGTTGGATAGAGGTTTAAAAGAATAAGAAATGTAATTCAGGCTTAAAATAATGAGATAGGCAAAAACAGTTTTGATTGTGCAATAGTGAGTCTATGGAAAAGATCAACTTCCTCCTCCTTCTGAGTCAAGAATATGTTACAGAGTATGACTTACACAAATGGAATTTACTACAATAAAGTCTTTTGTGGGACAGAGGTATAGATGTTTGTGTAACAGAACTATTTTTAATGGTATATCAAAATTTATGCCACGTTTCATCAACAATTATTAAGGAGCTAATTCCCGGTAATATAAATTTTTATAAGAGTGAAATCTTGGGAAGAAGTTATTTGAAAAGTCAGTCATCTGGATATAAATTCAACATTTAACATTAAATATTTTAGCTGTTATGAGAAAAATCATATCCATTGCAGTCAGATTCTACAACTGTGAAACCATGTGAGGAGAATGAAGGTAGTCTATGCCTTGCTCTACAAAGTGGACCCCAATTCTTAGTTTAACCAGTGAGATGGGCAAGAGTGAAACATCAGGAGTCCAAGCATTCACGGCTCTAAGGACTCAGTGTGGATGTTTCTAGCTAATTCATTAGTACTGCATTATAAACTCTTGATAATACAGTTGTTTCTTTTGTGGTTTACTGCACTGGCTCATTCTCAATTTATAATTTTTATTTTCCTTCATAATTACCTTTGAAACAATTTCCAATTTAATGGAAAGATGATTGACCTAGGCATTAGCCAAATATAGTTTCTAATCCTTCTAACAAAACCAGCCTAGGAAAATCTTTTAACTCTTTGGGATTCAGTTTCATCTATTACAGTATTAATTCCTCAGCACAAATATTTATTGAATAATTAACACATCATAGCTACTCTTTCATCTGCAAAATCATATTTTACTATACAATATATATTGAGGTACTTCCTGGTTAATTAAAACAATGTAGCCCCATTCTGATTCTGATTACCATTTCCCTAAGCTACAAACTTAAAAGTTCTCCATAAAGTCCTCTTCAGGAGGATCCCCGCCCATTTTTTACAAAGGCGTTTTATTTCTTCCCTAATACTAAAAGGCTCTGTTTCCACATCCTTCTTTCATTGCTCGACCTTTGCTTCTTTATCATAATTCACCACCTTGCCTGTCTAACTCACCTGGCTACTCAGTACAACAACTTCAAAAGACGACACATTCAAAGCTAATATGAAACTACAAAAAGCAGCTCAAAGAGTGATCACCAGTGCTTTCAAACTGAAGAGGTAAAAGGACAAGCAACTCACAGCCACTCTGCAAATCAAATGCTCCCAAATTTCTCCACTTGAGTTCTCACAGAAGTCACTGGATTCAAAGTCAGGTGCTGAGACAGTTCATGAAATTCTACACCACAGCAGTCACAAAAATACAGTCGTTTCAGGAAAGCAGTCTACTATGACAAACTATCAACTTGCTAGCAAGTGGCTTTGATTTTTAAAATTGTAATTAGATTATCAAAATTTTTATGCTAGCTATAAAAATCTGTATTCTAACTTCACAGAAGAAAGCAGATTATATTATTTAAAGGTAAAGCAGTTTCTGCTCGCAGCATTAAACCCCTACCACCTGCTTCACAAAGAAAATAGAGCGCATTGGACAATAATTCTCTCAATTTCCAGCTGCACAGCTGTGGATGAATTGGCTACCGCTCCTGTCCATCCTTCCATTCCAAGGGTGATGCCCTTCCTTCCAACACAGGCCATGGCTTAGTGCTCTCTGTGCTCGGAACAGCCAATTGTCTGGTACACCATGCCCTCTGCTCTCTGTTGTTTCTAGCTTTCTCCTCCATGATGGCTCTTTCCATGAATGCTAAAAGTATCCTGTCTTTCCCATTTAAAGAGTGGCTTCTACTGAACGTATATATATTCCCTTAGCTACAGAAAGCTTAATTTTTAACCTTTCCCATCACAACCACTACTGAAACTAATATTCTTTAAGTTTCTGTGCACCCCCCTATTCCCCAAAATCTGCTTGCTTCAAGAATCCACCTTAATTGCTATCACCTGGTTCAAACTCTAGGCAGCAATTCATGTTTGCAGACATTGCCACGGAGCTCCTACCCTTTTGACTACTGAAAAATTTCCTTCTCCTGGGTTTCTTCTACTAATTTGGGTTCCTCCATTTTCTTCTCCTTAATAGATTCTGTTTTTACACTCTTGCCTTTTTGAATATCAGTCCCATAATTATTCCTTTTGCCTTTTGTCTCAATAGTAACATCCTCATTGTGTACCCTATACACGTTCATGATGAAAAAACTCAAAATTCTAGATACCTAACTCCCAAACACCCTGACCCTCACACCTGTCTGTCTCCTGGGCACATGGACATTTATTTCCAAGTTTTGCTTCAAAATAAACCTGTTATCCCCTACTGCAAACGATATGAGTACGACCCTAGATCTCTTCAGTACTTTTGACCAATTCTCCTTTATGGATCCCATGCAACACTCACACAAACACGGGTTCTCCATGATCAGTACTCACGGCTCTTCTTAGAGGCAGGCCTTATAGATCCTCCCACATCTTTGCCCACTGGTAAAACAGACCTGCCTGAAATATAGCTGGTTCACCTGCATAGCTGTTATCAATTACTATCTGCATGTATATAGAAAGACCTAGCTGCTTTGCTAATAGCTAGGATAACTCTGAGTTTCATATTCTAGCAATCCTCTTCAAGAATATTACCTGCAATTTCATCCTTGTGAGGCTTCCTCCCCAACTCCCACCCAAACCTGACCTGCTATTAGTCAACTTTTCATTACTACCAGTAAAATACCTCATAGGTATACATATGAAGGAAGGAGGTTTATTTTGGCTTATGGTTTTTGGAGGTTCACCAAGACTGGAGAGCCCCATGGGTTCAGTCATCTGGTGAGGCTAGAGGATGGCAGGCCAGGAAGCAGAGAAAGGCAGGGCCCAAGGTGGCTTTTGTAACCAACTCTCTTGTGAAATCCGACTTCCAAGGGCACACCCCTAATGACCTAAGACCCTCCCACTAGCCCCACCTCCTAGACACGACAGTTGGATGAAGTCTCCACCCTCCCAGGACCACCATAAATATGACTCAGAGGCTTAAGTACCTTCATGAGTCAGGGAGTGTAAACTGTGGCACCTGCTTTTCTTACTAGCTCATCAGCCTCCTCTGGCAACCTTTCCTTGATCAGCTGCTTGCGTTCCAATCCTTTACTTAGATTCTGTTTCTGGAGAATTCCACAGTCTGTCACCTAAATCCTTTATTCTCTTGTTTCTACTTTTGATCAGTGATATTATGACCATTTCCTTAATTTTCAAGGTAGCAATTTAGGAGTCATCATAGGCATCTTAATCTAGATTAAAAATAGTTTTAATTTGTTCCTATTACATTCCTCACTCCTGCTCTTCAGTAATATGCAACTCAGAATATATTGTTTCTCTGACTATAATATCACACAGCAGCCTAACCTAGCCCCACACTATAACCACAACAGTTAAATTCCTTCTCAAGGACACAGCATTTTGGTGTAGCTGGCCAAGCCACCACCTTTGATGCTGGAATCTATTATGGGCACTAAGTCCCAGCTGTTCCACTTTCAATACAGCTCCCTGATAACGTGCCAGGGAAAGCAGTGGAAGGTGTCCCAAGTGCTTAGGCTCCTGTATCCACATGGGAAACCAGGAGCTCCTGGCTTCGGCTGGCCTAGTCCTGACCATTATGGCCTTTGGGGGAGTAAACCTGCAGATGAAAGATTTCTGTCTCTCCCTTACTCTGTAACTCTGCCTTTGTAATAAATATATAAATGTTTAAAAACCATCCCTCTCCAGGTTTTGTTGAAATGCCATCCCTTTATCAAATAATATTATAATCTGCTTTAGCTCTTAAGTTACAGAAGAGAATATATATTGGATTAAAGAACAAATCTGAGTAGAAAGGGGAGAAACTTTGATCAGTTAGAGGGACACACACGTTGACTGAAGGGAAATACATAGACACACAACAGGAGTTAAGAAGGGGAGGTGATCAGTGTTCAGAAGAGAAGGTTGCAGAGACCAGATGACAAACTTCCAAAAGATTCTGTGTTTAACTTGGACCATAGTATAAACGCTAGTGAGTCACTGAAAACTACTTCCAGGACCTAAATATCAGGACTAATTTATCATGCTACAATTAAAGATACATCAGGATTTCCTAATTCTTGTCTCACCAAAATAGAATAATATTGTTTAAATAATTTGCATTTCATTTGATTTTTCTCCATTTCATCCTGATTCCTCATTCTTCTCAGGTGGTAAGAAATGAAAGCAGAAAAGTCAGAAGAGATACAAATGGAAATCCACTCACCTGTACTTCACATTTATTTAACAAATCAAGTGAAGACCTATCATTGCAAGACCTGGTGCTAGTTGTTTCAGATAGAGAGGTGAACAGGGGGACAAGGTCCCTGCATTTGTGATATTTATGGTGTCAGCAAGTAAAGATTACAGTTTTCCCACTAGTGATCTTCGAATCCTCAATGTTTCAAATTTTTAAATTAGTAAATAAATTCTGATAGCCCTTTATCAATATGATACATCAATAGTGCACTTCACCTAGCACTTCGAAGGAAATAAATTCATTCATAATGCCCCATTCCATGTATTTACCATGAACGAAAGAAAGCCATTACTGTGACAGAAATCAAACAATTTGCCATTGACAATTACTATAATTAGATCTACTTACCTTCTTTTTATTTTAATTTTCTCAGTGCTTATTCTGAATCAACATCAGTCACAGTAATTATCACCGACCTTGATAAGATACTCCCTTCAAAATGCTACACCTGACGCATCAATTACCCAAGATTACTGGCTCTCAAATCAAATGAAAGGTAAGATAAGAAAATAATCCATTAAATCCTATGACCCAATGGCCTACCATACAAAAGTACAAATATGCTATTTCTTGATGTCTGAAGATTGAACTTTATTTGAGATTACCATCAGAGTTAGTACCCCATTGTTGTAATGTAAGCACATTACTGGTAGCTCCCCACATAAACTAGACTATGATTGTGCTTATGCAGCTCAAAGTGTGGTAGAAATATCTGCTAATTTGATCGCTTGAATAACCACATTAACTTGACTGACAAATATTGGTTTCATTTATTTATATGAGTAAATAAACACACTGTCTTGGGGCTGGTGCTGTGGCGCAGCGGGTTAACGCCCTGGCCTGAAGCACTGGCATCCCATATGGGCACCGTTTCTAGTCCTGGCTGCTCCACTTCCCATCCAGCTCTCTGCTGTGGCCTGGGAAAGCAGTGGAAGATGACCCTAGCTCTTGGGCCCCTGCACCCGCATGGGAGACCCAGAAGAAGCTCCTGGCTCCTGGCTTCGGATTGGTGCAGCTCAGCCGTTGTGGCCAATTGGGGAATGAACCATCGGATGGAAGACTTCTCTCTCTCTGCCTCTCCTCTCTCTGCGTAACTCTGACTTTCAAATAAATAATAAATAAATATTTAAAAAAATAAACACACTGTCTAGTCCATTCAGTTATCTCAGTTGCCTTAGCCACTGAATCACATAGCTACAAGGTTATAAGGAAAAAAGTATTATCTCAACCCCAACAGAATTAATGGTATATATATATATATATGTATATAAAACATAGCCATAGTCTTTATATGTCCATGAATACTACTGGGTCCATTGCCGAATTAAAAATTGAACCCATTCCACCCATTGATGGAATTTGGGGCTGTACTGTACAGATAAGTGAGTCAGTCTTCTGCAACCTTTGAAAGTGTCTATGCTGCCACAATGCTAAAATGATTCTAAAATGATTTGTCAAATCTATGACTGAATGGAAGCATCAGAATCTTCCATTATTTCTGCATGTGAACATTTTGATATTGAAATGTTTTTTGAATCTCAATATTTGTTTTTTTTATTTTTTTTATTTTTATTTTTTTGACAGGCAGAGTGGACAGTGAGAGAGAGCAAGAGCGAGAAAGGTCTTCCTTTGCCGTTGATTCGCCCTCCAATGGCCGCCGCGTAAAAATACACTTGAGTAAAGGTGAAACGAATAATTCTATCAGTTAAATCCAACAGGAATCTCAGACTCGACCTTGTAGCTCACAATGAACATAACATTGCTGTTCTTAATATTTGACATTAGAAGAAAAATTGCTATGATGCAAATCAGGAGCTTAATTCTGCATCTATATTTCTAAAGGAAAAAAGTGTGCAACAAGCTAATATCAATATTATATTTTCTTTTTTCCACTTTTTTATGTATTTAGTTTTATTTTTAATTGGAAAGTTAAGAGAGGGTAAAAGAGAGACAGAAACAAATAGACAAAGCACTTGTTCACTTCCCAAAAGACCACAAGAGCCAGAGCTGTACCAGGCAGAGGCAAGGAGCCTTGAACTCAATTTGGGGCTCCCACATGGGTGGCAGGGACCCATGCACTTGCACTATCACCTGCTGTCTTCCAAGATATGTATTAACAGGAACCTGGAATTGGACACAGTGCCAGGACTCAAACCCAAACATTACAGTATGGGATGTAGGTATCTAAATATATATGAATAGGAGATATAATAGTAAATAGCGTACTTTAAAATACTAACTTTGAGATTAGATTGCTTTAAATTCTAAAAGTCAATACAAATAGGAATGCTTGTTAATTTCAGTGAGTTTACAATGATTGAACAGATACAATTTATTGTAGATATTCTAAAATCAAATAAGGTAAATACACCCAAAAAAGTTGATAATTTTGTATGAATTTTTTACAATGATAACTCTTGTATACTTGGAATGTTTTCAAACATTTCATTCTCTGTTTTTGAAATACAATTTTTAATCTAATCTTTCTGATTATGATAAATTATCAGAAGCTCTAAATATGGGAGCAGGTAGACATTAAAATTGTTACTCAATTCATCATCAAAAAAGATGTTCAAAATTTTAAAACGTAAATTCTCCTTGATATTAACAAGTATACCGGGGCTAACATTTGGTGCCGTGGTTAAGAAACTGCTTGTGATACCTATATCCTAAATACTTTCTGATTCACTTATAGTATATATTTAAAGCTAATTTAATAGCATTGTCTTTAAAGCAATCTAATCTCACACTTAGTATTTTAAATACATTATTTATCATTATATCTCACATATGTATACATATGAATATATGATATGGAAAGTCTTCCCTGCTGGACAAGAATCTGAAAATATTTGGAAAAATGTATATGGTAAAAATGGCTTAATATTCTTAAGGTAAATTGAAGAAGGCTTAATTAAATATAGAGATTGAAAAACAATACTGCTAAAAACTCAATTCTTCCCAAATTGATCCATAGGCTCAGAGCAATCTGAAACAAAATTCTAGCAATGTTTTTGTTAAAATTTGATAAGATTATTCTAAAATTCACATGGGAATGAAAATAATCTAGAATGGCCAAAGCAACCCTGAAGGAGAAATAAGGGCTAACATTAGCTAATTTCAAGAATTACTGAAAAGCTGCATTAATCAATACAGCATGAAATTGCCCTCAGGATGGATTAATTGATCATTAGAACAGCATAAAAAGTCCAGAAACAAATCTACATATACTGTATATAAAAAACCTATTTTGACAAAAGAACAAAGGCAATTATGTAAAGGACAGATTTTCAACATAGAAGTAGTACAAGAACAATTGACTATTCACCTGCAAAAATAAACAGATCCATCCCATGAACAACAGACTAAAATCCACTCAAAATTGGTAATAGGCATAAGTATAGGCCCTAAAATACAAGTTGTGTAGGAAAAATCATTTTTGTAACATAGGTCAAGAAGAATTAATGAGATACAACACCAAAAACCCAATCAATAAAAGAACAAATAGACAAATTGGATTTCTTCAAAACTAAAATTCCCTGCCACACTCTGGGGGAAAGTATTTGCAAAGCATATCTTTTTTTTTAAACTTTTATTTAATGAATATAAATTTCCAAAGTACGACTTATGGATTACAATGGCTTCCCCCCCATAACGTCCCTCTCACCCACAACCCTCCCCTTTCCCACTCCCTCTCCCATGATCTTTAATAAAGGGCATGCATTTAGATCATACAAAAAACCCTCAAAACTTAGAATTAACAAAATAAATTACCAAGTTTTTAAGTAGGCCAAATATTTAAACAGATTCATATATACATTCGTATCTGTGTGTGCGTTCATGTGTGTGTGTGTGTGTGTGTGTGTGTAGGTAATAATCATCAACCACTATTGTTCTAAAAAGTGGCAGTGGACACTGACAGACAACATTTGTTCCTCTAGGACATACACCTTAAGATAGATAGATAGATAGATAATAGATAGATAGATAGATAGATAGATAGATAGATAGATAGATAGATAGACAGACAGATAATGATAGATCCCTCTGGGTCTCCTATTAGAGGGTACTCCTTATGAGAATCCAAATAAAACTCTAGAGTCATGATTTGCAAAGGGATTATGAAACGCACAGCCACTAATACTTTAACCCCTTGCTTCCTGAGCCAATATATTTTACCTCCTTGTGACAGAACTTTCTATGATTGTTAATTTAAAATGTATACCATGGGGGCTGTCATTGTGGCATAGATCAGCTTCTACCAGCAATGCCAATATCCCCTGCTAATGTGCCTAGCAAAGCACCAGAAGGTGAACCAAGTGCTTAGGCCCCTGCCTCCCATGTGGGAGACCCTGGTGGAGTTCTAGGCTCCTGGTTTTGGCCTGGACCAGCCCTGACTGCTGTGGCCATGTGGGAAGTGCGCCAGCATCTCTTTCTCCATTATTCTGCCTTTCACATACATAAATAAATCTTTTGAAAAGAACATCCTGCAAGATGATGTCTCATTCCTGCTGTGTGTCTTCAAGCTAGCCTCTCGGTTCTCCTGGCAAAAGGCCGTTCCATCATTTTATCAGGCCAGCCACTGTGACTATACAGCAAGTATTCAGAAAGCCTACCAATCATGTTACTTCCTTCTTAGAACTGGGAGGTGTGAGATGCAATCATATGAACTGGACATTGGAAGGAATGTCTCAGTGTGCTTCAGATCACTGGATCCCTAAAAATTTCACTTATGTCAGGCCCATAAATTTTCATAGGCCTTATCTCAGACTTGGCTCAGATACATACACTCCAACATTTTTCTTGCTTCTTTTCATCTGGTTCCAACATAACATTCTAAGGAATGTCCAGACATTCCAGGTCCTTTCAGACTGTTATTATGAGGAGCAAAAGAATAAAATAGCCCTTGGAGGATGGTAGCTGAGTAGGTTATTCTAGTTACTAGCTCACCAAAGAGACATCAGTGTAAATAGCTATATACATACCAAGTTACCTTCACATGTGTGATGTTACGTCACATTGAAGAAAGAAGGGAAGAGTTGCCTGTGTCACTCTTCCCCCGGCTTCAAGAAGCATAGTGTGGGGAGACGCCTCCCTCTTAGGAGAGAGACTGTGAACTAAACCCCAGTGCCAGGCCTACTGCAAAACCATATAATAACACTGAGTCCCTGGTCCCCGCCTCCAGGCCCATACCAGTGGAATATTTGGAGCCTCCACAGTCAGGAGGCCTCTGCCATCCCTCCACCAGCTACTAGCAGAAAATGAAACTGCAGCCTTTCAGAAGGCCAATGGAGAAAGCTTGGGACTACACCTTCCAGAACTGGTTTTACCACACAGATATCCAGCTCTGTATAAAGCCCAAAGCCCTCTAGCCACCAGTCATCAGGTGGATATCTGCACTCTGGGGAGCCAGACTCATTATGACACGCATTGCTGCTTGCCCACCAGAAGCTTGCAGGGAGTGACCTCCTATTTTAATTTTCTTACCCTGTTCATACTGGATCAACTGCAGATTTAGGGCAAATTAGAAGTTTGGGAAATATTGTGATACCGAAGCAGTAAAACATGTTGACAGTGAACCTGGGACATACCACAACTTAGGATGCTATTTAGTGCTGAAATAGCAGAGAATCTGCAGGGTCAGAGAAAACAAACAGACTGTTAAGAATTTCTAGAAGAAAAGCTACAAATAAAGCCAGATTGATATAACTAATCTTTCAATGGATAGACATCATCGTTGTATACCAACAAGCCTAAAAATCTTCCAGGGAACCATGTTCGCACCTAAAGAGCAAAATAACATGCTAGAAATCAACCTCTAGGAATTGAAATTTCCAAATACTCAGTTGTAGATTTAAAAATAAATGTTTTAGGCCGGCGCCGCGGCTCACTAGGCTAATCCTCCGCCTAGCGGCGCCAGCACACCGGGTTCTAGTCCCGGTTGGGGCGCCGGAGTCTGTCCCGGTTGCCCCTCTTCCAGGCCAGCTCTCTGCTGTGGCCAGGGAGTGCAGTGGAGGATGGCCCAGGTGCTTGGGCCCTGCACCCCATGGGAGACCAGGAAAAGCACCTGGCTCCTGGCTCCTGCCATTGGATCAGCACGGTGCACCGGCCGCAGCGCGCGGGCCGCGGCGGCCATTGGAGGGTGAACCAACGGCAAAGGAAGACCTTTCTCTCTGTCTCTCTCTCTCTCACTGTCCACTCTGCCTGTGAAAAAATAAAAAATAAATAAAAAAATAATAAATGTTTTAAGGGCCAGCGCTGTGGCATACTAGGCCAAGCCTCTGCCTGTGGCACCAGTATTCCATATGGGTGCCAGTTCATGTCCAGCTGCTCCATTTCCCATCCAGCTCTCTGCTATGGCCTGGGAAAATAGTGGAAGATGGCCCAAGTGCTTGGGCCCCTGAATCCACATGCCAGACTTAGAATAAGCTCCTGGCTCCTGGTTTCAGTTCAGCCCATCTCTGCCTATTGTGGCCATTTGGGGAGTAATTATCAGATGAAAGACCTCTCTTTATGTCTGTCTCTGTAACACTACCTCTCAAATAAATAAACAAAATCTTAAAAAATAAATGTTTAAAGGAAATTCAACAAAATTCAAGACTAAACAGAAAAGTGATTCAATATTTTAACAGTGAGGTTTTAAAATGAGATAGAAGTAATTAAAGAAAAGCAAGCAGAAATTTGTCAACTGAAAAGTGAACTGAGTGAAATTAAAATGGAAAAGAAGGCATCAGTGGTAGAATAGATCAAACAAAACAAAGAATCAGTGAGCCTGAAAGGCTGGCTATTTGAAAATACACAGTTGGAGGAGAAAAAAGAAAAAAAAAAAGAATCAAGAAATATAAGGATTCTTAGGGAATGAAGAACTCTATGTGGGATGGCATAAAATGAGCAAATATTGAAGTTACTGAAGTTCAAGAGGAACTTGAGAATGCAAACAGGGTAGAAAGCGTAGAGATAATGACAGAAGACTTCCCAAACCTAGATCCTGTTTCTGACTTTGATGGTGTCTCTGAGAGGTTAAAAAGTCAGGTTCTATCTCATCAGTACGAATCTATATACCCCACTTTGGAAACAGAAATTGAGAGTGAACTACAAAAATCTAGTGTTATATGGAAAGGACTGAATTGTTGTGAAAGATGGAGTCTATTTCCGAAATGAAGCTCTACATGGGCCACCAAAAAGCATCTGGGTAGAAGAGGCAAATGTAGCTCTATGAGATACTGATTTTGGAACTTACCTTTCTGTATGCTCTTCAGACTACACTGTTGGAAGTGTGTGTACAAGTTTAAGTACATCTCATCAGAATTCTGGGGAAGTGTATGGAGCCATAAAAGTTGTACAATAAGAGTTAGTTTTAGTGGTGAGAATGGCTCACATTCAGAAATCTACCAACAATAGATGCTGGCGAGGATGTGGGGAAAAAGGGACACTAACCCACTGTTGGTGGCAATGCAAACTGGTCAAGCCACTATGGAAGTCAGTCTGGAGATTCCTCAGAACCTGAATAAAACCCTACCATTCAACCCAGCCATCCCACTCCTTGGAATTTACCCAGAGGAAATTAAACTGGCCAACAAAAAAGCAGTCTGCACCTTAATGTTTATTGCAGCTCCATTCACAATACCTAAGACCTGGAATCAACCCAAATGCCCATCAACAGTAGACTGGATAAAGAAATTATAGGATATGTACTCTATAGAATACTATATAGCAATGAAAAATGGAATACGGTCATTTGCAACAAAATGGAGGAATCTGGAAACCATCATGCTGAGTGAAATAAGCCAGTCCCAAAGGGAGAAATATCATATGTTCTCCCAGATTGGTGACAACTAACCGAGCACCAAAAAGGAAACCTGTTGAAGTGAAATGGACACTATGAGAAACGGTGACTTGATCAGTCTTTGCCCTGACTGTTGATGAACAACTTAATACGTTATCCCTCTTAGTATTTTTTTTGTCTGTTCTACTTAATACTATTGGTTTAATTCTGTAATTAATACACAGTTATTCTTAAGTGTTGAAACTTAACTGAAAAGTGATCACTGTTAAATATAAGAGTGGGAATAAGAGAGGAAAGGGATGTACAGTTTGGGACATGATCAAGCTGACTTGCCCCAAACGGTAGAGTTAGAAACATACCAGGGGATTCCAATTCAATCCCATCAAGGTGGCATGTACCAATGCCATCCCTCTAGTCCAAGTGATCAATTTCAGTTCACAGTTGATCATAATGATAGGACTAAGAATCAAAGAGATCATATAAACAAGACTAGTGTCTGAAAATACTAACCAATAGACCACAAAAGGGAGAGAAAGATCCAACATGGGAACCGGGATACACAGCAGACTCATAGAATGACGGATGTCCTAAACAGCACTCTGGCCTCAGAATCAGCCCTTAGGGCATTCGGATCTGGCTGAAGAGCCCATGAGAGTATTTCAGGCATGGAAAGCCAAGACACTCTGGCAAACAAACAAACAAACAAACAAACAAAAAAAAACCAACATGACCTAAATGAAAGATCTCTGCTTGTGAGATCCCAGTGGAAAGAATGGGTCATCAAAGAAGGAGGTACCTTTCTCTGAAGGGAGGAGAGAACTTCCACTTTGACTATGACCTTGTCTAAATATGATAAGAGTCAGTGAACTCAAAAGGCTTCCATAGCCTTGGCAACTCATGACAAGAGCCTAGGGTGATTACTGAGGCCATAAACAAGAGTGTCAACTTGTTAAGTCAACAACAGGAGTCACTGTGCACTTACTCCTCATATAGGATCTCTGTCCTTAATGTGCTGTACGTTGATATCTAATGCTATAACGAGTACTCAAACAGTATATTTCACTTTGTGTTTCTATGTGGGTGCAAAATGTTGAAATCTTTACTTAATATATACTAAACTGATCTTCTGTATATAAGAGAAATGAAAATGAATCTTGATGTGAATGGAAGGGGAGAAGGAGCAGGAAAGGGTAGGGTTGCGGGTGGGAGGGAAGTTATGGGGTGGGAGGAAGCCATTGTAATCCATAAGCTGTACTTTGGAAATTTATATTCATTAAATAAAAGTTAAAAAAAAAGAGAATTTCAGGAAGAAAAATAAAAGATGCAAAGAGTCCACAAAACAAACAAACAAACAAACAAACAAAAAAAGAGTTAGTTTTAGTGTATTCTCTATACAGCAAGACAACAAAATTTGAGAATTATTACATATAACTGTAAAACTACTGGAAGAAAATATAAATGAAATGCATCAGGACATTGCATTAGACAGATTTTTCTTAAATAAAACCCTAAAAGTATGGAAAACAAAAGCAAAATTAGTCAAATGGGATTCATCAAACTAAAAAGATTTTGTGCAAAAAAAGGAAATAAATGGAAGAGAATATTTGAAAATTATACATCTTACAAGGGATTAATTCCATAATATGTAAAGAACTCAAACTCAATAAACAAAAATCAAATATTCTCATTTTAAAATGGGTAATAGAATTAAACAGACATTTCCCAAGTGAAGTTATAAAATAATGAAAAGGTCTCCTATCACTTCAATATGGTGTTATTCCTCCCAAAGGGGAATGTGGTCCCCCAGTATGTAGATGCCCCAAGTGGTATCTTAACTGCTAGACCAAGCACACACTCCTCTAAAACTTTTCTAACAAATAATGGAAATTTGAATTCTTTCAGTTATTATGAAAAATCTTCTAAACCTCATTCTTCTGCCAAGATTCATGAAACTAAAATGTTAAGAGAAATGGAACAGAAAGATCAGCTCTTAAGCCATAGAAACAATAGGAGCTAAGATCTTAGCTACTGAAGCGTGCTTATTTGAGGAAAGAATGACTTATCTTGAAAAGCTATAATAGACAAATTACAAATTACTTACAGTATTTGGAAAGAGTTATTTTTGTTCAAACATTTTTTTCTCTTTCATCAGAATTCATTAGTTCCAAGGAAGTTCTCTAGGTCTAGAGATACAGCAGAGATAGGGATGAGAGTGGGGTTGGGGGTGGGGGCAGGGAGACAAACAGACAGAGATGTATATTTAGTATATATGCATGAGATGTATAAGGTACTATGGACAGTAAAGAAAGAACAATGGAACAGAGCTTTGGTTTCTCTAGCTATGATTCCATTCAACACCACACAGATACACAAGACCATTACAACTTGCTAAATAAACAGTGGTTTTTCTACTTACTGCTTATTGAATTCTTTATCTAGTAGAGGGTTAAGTTTTTGAATATAAAGAAAATTGAAATTATGTCATTGTAAAAATTAAAAGAAATTTAAAATAGTATGGAGGGAAGTATCATTATGCCCTCAAACCAGTGTATATGAAATACAAAAAAGTTATTGAAAAAGCTAAAGAAAAGAAGAAAGTCAAGGGGGGTGGTTAGAGAAGAAGGGAGGCAAGTACGATTATCTTCTTAGAACTCACGCAGCTCACTAGGCTAATCCTCCGCCTTGCGGTGCCAGCACACCTGGTTCTAGTCCCGGCCTGGGCGCTGGATTCTGTCCCGGTTGCCCCTCTTCCAGGCCAGTTCTCTGCTGTGGCCAGGGAGTGCAGTGGAGGATGGCCCAAGTGCTTGGGCCCTGCACCCCATGGGAGACCAGGATAAGTACCTGGCTCCTGCCATCGGATCAGCGCGGTGCGCCGGCCACAGAGGGCCAGCCGCGGTGGCCATTGGAGGGTGAACCAAGGGCAAAAGGAAGACCTTTCTCTCTGTCTCTCTCTCTCTCTCTCACTGTCCACTCTGCCTGTAAAAAAAAAAAAAACTAAAAAAAAAAATTAAAAAAAGAACTATATTAATCATTGCTTCTCAGCCTTTTGGCTAAGATCAAGTGTAGTATCTGTTCTTATCAGAACTATATTTGTGAAATACATTAAATCTGTTATATTTATAACAAAAATATTAAAAAAGAATTGGTCCACTTCATTTTTGAATTTACACTTTTATTTTAAATTCCTTTGATATTTAATTAAAAAATAAATCACATTGGATGCTTGATGCAAATTAATAAGTTCAAACTCAAAGATGACAATTTTGGATTAGGCACCACATCTCAAGAACAAAAATCCTGGGGACACTCATTAGAAATATTCAACAAACATACAAATGATTCATGTACTCCTCTTGTTTCTTGATACACTTTATAGCTCCAGGATCAGGCTTAACAGCGAACTTTGCTCACAGGAGAAATCTCAGTGTGACAGCTGTTTAGTCCATTGCCACTTCCTAAATGCCTTTCCCATTGGCATCTGCTCTGGAATTCTAGACGGCCAACTCTATATTCCCACTACTGAATGCCTTGTCATGCCTGCTGCACCAGGCAGTGTGCCACAAATATTAGCCCAAGCTGTAGTGAAATTACTGTAAATGAAGATTAAAGGAAACTGCTTTGCAATTGGCTGAGCTGAGGAATTCATGTACTTCCTAATGCCATGAATCAACTCACACTTACCGTCACTGACTATTTAATTAACAGCTTTATGTTCTGCCAGTTGACAGAGGGTCACCGAGGACAAGATATAAAAGGTGCAAAATTTCTACCAAATTCCATATTACTCTTAGAATCAAAATATTGCCATGCTAGTGTAAATAATTACTGAGACAGCATCAGACACTTTGCAGAGGCAAAAAAAATAGTTTTTCTCTTTGCATATATTTCGTGTCTTCTCTCTGTAGTATACTAAATGTATTTTCATGTACAGCAATATAATAGAGCCAGGCTCTTCAATAATGCGCTGTATTTATATGGTATCAAAGGTTTTCATGATTTTATGTTTAAATATATAAAATTCAAGTTTCAAATCCAGCAACAGAATTTTCATGCCAAGTAATGCATTTTAGCCAAAAGAATTTAAATATCAATAAAATCATGTAGTGCAATAATCTCATGTGATTAATATATTTTACTAAAGTTTTCCCAATTATTTTGCTGAATATTTTGCTACGTCTGGAAAACACTGACAAATAAGGCTTATAAATGGAGAAGAAATCAAATTAGTATAAGGAATGTTGGGAGATTGTTATAAAGAATTATGTGTATCAGCCACGCTCTATTAATACTGCTTGAAAAATATTAAACAGTCTTATTTTTAGTTAACATGTATCAATTTCTGAATGGAGTCTGCATTTTAAATTGTTACTTAAATATGATTTTTAAGACTTAAAATTGTATTGTAATGCTGATATTCTTACATGACAATTATGCCAAGCCACTACTAACAGGATGGCACTAGAATTAACATTTCAAAATAGACATAACAAAGGAGGATGATAGATTGACCTGACAAAGCTGATTATGTGCCTAACCTGTGAATTTAAAAAATCTGACTGGTTAATAACAGGACTGGCAGCTACAGTCACATCTGTCTCCAAGTGTGATGGGAACAAAAGAAAACAGAAAAGTCGAATCAATCTGATTCCACAGAACTTTTTTGCAATATAAAAATTTTTAAAAATGTCTTCTACAGGTAAACCGTGGAAGTTGTACAGCATTGTAGCTAGCACTCCAGCATTGCAAGTCACATTGTGTTCTTAATCAGGTACCCTCAACTATTGTACAATATCGACAACACTGACCCATTCCAGTCTCTGTTTTCTCATCTATCAAATGGAGACTATTGGAACTACCTTTGCAGATGGCCTAATTGTCTGTCAACGTGATTCCCACCCTTTCTTAGAGTAATAGACTTCATATTTAGCCAGGAGTGTGGTCAATTCTGGAATAAACAACAGCAAAAAGCCAACCAGAGTCTTCTTTCCCCAGGCATGGTCATGTCAGAAAGTTATGGAAAATGAGATGTGGGTGGATGTGACGCATGAAATCTTCCAGGAGCATTTGTAAAAGGAAAGGGAATGCCTCTGTCAATTCTTTTCCTACCTCCTTCCATTGGCTGGAATGCAGATGTTATGGCTTGGACCAAGCACATCCGGGACTGTGAGGTATGCTTGGAAATACTAGTAACCCTTGCTAAAGTAGTAGGATACAGCGGGCCTTGGTCCCTAACACTATGAAACATTATCCCAGCCCCTGATATCTGTATCTGAGAGGACAAACGTGCTGGCTTAACATAAGAAAGGCTCATTTTCTACATATGCAATGTCCCCTCTGTGAAAGCAGGCATCTTTTAGTCATGTTATCTGAATTGTAGGGCATGTGGAAGTTCTTATCAGGAGTCTAGGCTCATGGAGCCTCCACCACATTAGAGTACCATCATCAGAGCTAAACAGAGTGATGTGTGCACTAGGTCATGAAGGCTTCTTTCCGGAACATTTAACTGTCAAGAAGGATAGGATTACTATTTTACCCAGAGCGGGAAGGAGAAGAATCATAAAAATTAAGAAGAAGCTCTCCAATCATTACCAAAACCTTCTATCATGAGATAGGGACGTAAGGAAAATAATGCTACTTACTCAAGCAAGTGCTACCTTGTATTTACTACTCCACATGATTGAAGTGAACCATAGCTAAAACCTTTCAGATAGCATTGGTGACCAAGATTAAACGAGGCGGAATACATGAAATGCCTGACTCATAGCTTGGCACATGATAAGCCCTGGGTTAAAGTTAGCCATGTCACCATTTTCACTACTTTGGAGCGTTTCAGTGCTCATGCATGAATGTTTAAGCTGTGAGTAGTGAATTCACACTTCTGTCTCGTGTATTTGATATCTCCTCAGTCAAAAATCATTGTCCAAAAATCAGATGTGAGAAAAGTAGGCTCTGCAAGTAATGTGCTTGCCGGTTTGAGTTTGGCAGGAAAGCGTGCTATAGGAATAGGAAGCCCTCCTCCTAGGGCTGGCAGTGTTTCTCAGTTGGTGCATGTTTCAGAAGAACAAGATGATGTACTGCTTTCTGTGCCAGCATTCAGTACCTCGGAGAACTCGGAGATCTACTTACAAGGAAAGATGCCGTGCACAGTGCGGTTTCCCAGAATTCCCTGCAGAGAAAGGTTAACCTCTGCAAAATCTCTTCAATATGCATTCACACCCACATGAAGACACAGACAGATTTTTTAAATTTAATCCTAAGGTCCACAGATGCTGAAAACATTAAGAATATATTACTATCTGAGAAGAGCTTAGTACTCCAAACAATCCTATACCATGGAATATCGTCCTAGAAGACTCTTGAATTAAGATGGAGGCAAGAATCATAATGACCAGAAATGATTTCTTGTTTCTTTCTATGGGTGTTTCCTGTAGCATCACTATTTTATCTGTCAGTACTGGTGAACTAACTTTTTGCTGTGCAACAAGAAAGCAAGGTGATATGAATCTCTCCCTAGCAAGTAGTACCTAGTACCTGTAGTACCTAGTAGCAGGTACTACAGTACCTGTCGTGTCAGAAAAAGAAAAACTGCACATGTTCAGATTTTATAATGTATATTATATTAGTTGAGTATCTAAAGATTTATTTTCTACTAATTCCAAGTTTTTCCTCAACATAAGTTGTGTGTTCCATCTGTCTAGAATACAATCACCCCTAGTAACTCCAAATGATATCTCTATTATGGAAATTTCATCACAACTGATCCTAATGTAAAAACTCTAAAATGGAATGACTTAGAAAATAAACTAGCTTGCTAGTTCCCTTTATCTGATAGTCTATAGTTCACATCACTGACTCCTAGAATCTGCTCAAAATTTGGTGGTCAGGTAATAGTATTTCATTTTAGTCACTTTGCATCCATTTCTCACATGCAATTTTCTAAAGTGAAAAATCAAACACATTATACACTCATATTCACTGGGTTAGATTCATTCAATAATAGCAGAAGTGAAATGCTTTAAAAGCAGTTATATAAGACGGTAGGAAATTTAAAACAACTATTGTTCTTTCCAATATCTACCCTAAAGACATTAGTAATCAGATTCCAGTTTATAAAAAAAATTCTGTGCAAGTCTCTATAAATCCTCAATCATCAAATCACATAAAAAAACAGGACACTAAAATAAGAGAAATCTATTTGGTTAACTTATTTGTTTTATGGTGTTAACAAAGGACCTCCATCTCCCAATAATATGCAATATGGCATACTGAGGTCAACTCTTTCACTGCCAGGCTAAAGAGAGGGAGACTAAATCACAGAAGTCATGTTTTAAAAGATATCAGTGATCTCCGTAAGCAAGGAGGATTATGTGATGCACTGAAATTCCATAAGAGTGTAACATTTGCGAGATAAGCTGATATTTCTTACTCTGTGGGCATCAGTGAATCCTATGTGTAACATGGTTATACTTGTCCGGGCTTCAGCATATCCTAGGCAGAATATTCCCAATAGGGAAAAAGATAGCAATGATGTTTTAAGCAGTCACAAGGCATTGGAGAGAAACAAATGGAACCCAAACATTTTGAAGATCTGACAGTGTTGGAAAAATCATTAAAGTATATTGCATACTAAACTGTAATAATCCAAGATTATGTTGTAGTCTCTAGAGTTATGAAAAATAGTGATACAATGTGTATCAGCTTAATATACATGTCACTACCATACATGCCTTGAAGAGACATACTTTAAGAACACCAAAACAAAATGAGAAAAGTCATACCTTGCAATTCCCAACCAAAATAAAGTTGGCTTAGGTGCACAACTAACCAACAAATCAGAATCAAGGCAAGGGGCAGCACGTGAGATGTAGAGAAAGATTTCCTAATGACCAACGAAAGGCACCAGAATGAACAGAGAAATCCACAGAGTTAGGGACTTTAATACATTTCAACCAGTAATTGATAAACAGGTAGAGATGTGGAAGAGCTGAACTACTTTACCAAATTCAAGCTGAAGAGAATGTTACATCCAAAGGGAGAACTCACAGTCTCTTTTCAAGAGCACAAGGGACATTTCCTGTCAGACTCTATGCTAGGCCATAAAAGAAGCCTCAACAAATGTCGAATGATTAAGTTATTGCAAATATATTTTCTGACCACAATTGTTTAGAGATCTGTATCAAACGAATGTCTAAGAAAAAAAAAATATGACCTGGAAATTAAGCAACACACTTCTAAATAATACCATGAGTCAATGAAGAAACCAAAATAGAAAACATTTTTAAGTGAATCACACTGAATATTTGACATTCACTAGAGTACAATTAATACAGTACTTAGAGGAAATTTACAGCATTAAAATGCACATATTGAAAAGAAGATTGAAATTAAATCATTTAACTGTCCATGAAAAGAAACTAGAAAAATGGGGAAAATATTTATCAAATTAAAAGAAATAGAGGGCAGATTGTGGCGTAACATGCTAAGCCACCAACTGCAAAGCCAGCACCCCACGTGTACAGCTGGTTAAAGTCCAAGTTGATCCACAACTGATTCAGATCCCTGTTAATGCTCCTGGAAAAGCAGTGGAAGATAGCCCAAGACCTTGGGCCCTGCACCAATGTGGGAGACCTGGATGAAACTCCTGGCCTCATCCTGGCCCAGCTATGGAGTGAACCAATGGATGGAAGATATCTCTCTCTCTCTTCCCCTCTCTTTGTAACTGCGTTTCAAATAAATCTTTAAATAAATAAATAAATAAAAATTAACACAAAGCAAACATATAATAAAGAAAATATGAAAGAGTTTTTTATATTTCTTTTGAATTTATTTATTCATTTAAAATCAGAGTAACACAGAGAAAGGAAGAGAAAAAGAGAGAGATCTTCCACATGTTGGTTCACTCCCCAAATGCTCGAAACAGTTGAACAGGTAGCCATTGATAAAAATGAAAGAGTTAAATACCAAGGACACTGGGTACAAGGAGCTACGGGTAAACACAGAATCCAAAGGACAGGAAGATCGAGGCCTAGGAGAGAAAATTCAAATTTTTCACATACTGGCTCAAAATCAGATTACAGTTCAGTACCTTAACCCTTATATACATGACTTTCAGGCTTTATTACAGACCAGATAAGGTTCTCTTCTTCACCTGCAAGTACCTGAAAAATAACAAAAATCACTTTACAAATGACAATACAAAAAAATCTACTTTGCAGAACAAAATGTAAGTGTGGGAAAGATAAGGAATTTGGGGTCATAGTTCCTCTCTGAGGCTTAATATTCTGTTTGTGGTTAATAGTATAGGTTTAAACTCAACCTACACCTACTCATTGGATATTGAAAATAAATACCGGCTGAATTACTTTTAATTAATTAATTAATTTGAAACACAGAAAGAAAAAGAGAAACAGAGACAGACAGAAACAAAGAGAAAGAGAAGGAAATCCTATCTGCTGTTCCACTCTCTAAAGCTGGCAATAGGCAGTGCTGCACCCACCTGAATCCAGTAACCCAGAACTCATTTCCAGATTGCCCACCTGGGTGTCAGTAACCCAGGGTCTATACTGGGTCATCACTATTGCCTGCCCCCTCCCAGTGTCTACATTGGCAGGAAGCTGGAGTCAGGAGGCAAAGCCATGTATCAAGCTTAGGTACTCTGAGAGTGTACGAGTGTCTTAACTAACATCTTGAGTAGTAGGACAAATGTCTGGGCTAAACTTCTCAGTATTTTTTACATGTTCCACATATTGTTACTGGCATTGCAAAATGATTCAATTTGTCAGGAAACCATCCTGTCCATATGTAATAAGAGCTGGAAAAATGTTCATGTCTGTTGATGTTGTAAATTCACTTTGGGAAAATTATTCCAACAGAATAATTCAACTGGAAGATAATGATGATGTCATCTTATTGGTTTTCCCAGCACTTACTGGCTTTCACAACATTTCCACATGTTATTTGTGCAGAGATATCTGAAATGTGCTATTCATATTAACAAAACATTGAAAAGAACATAAGGACCAATATAGAATACAAAAGAACACAATATAGCTCTCAAAATTGCAAAAAGAAAGTAGGTAATTATGAGTAAGCTAAGAATCCCAAATTGCATTCTTTAAACCTGTTTTATACTACTACAGCACTTTGATGAATTGTCAGTAACCAATTTCTTTATTGGCAAAGGATTCATGCACCATGTGTGGGAGCATCTATTCTAAATGTGGGAGTATCCATGGATGGTCATATTTTCCTTCATGCATATGCCTGTTCAGAGTTTCAACTTAAAAATTTGTCAAATATTTTCATGGTTACTTGCATGTAGTAAATCTAGAAAACATTCAAAGAGATTCTGAAAACCAATTGTATTTAATCGGACTCAAATTGTGCAACCATGATGTATAATAAAGAATTTGAAAAGGAAAATATACATGGGTAAATACATGGGTGCTACTGATGATCAAATATATATGAATAAATACTGAAGGTCACATGTATGTTTAAATCTCCAACATTTTAATCAAATTATTAAAATAATAATAAGCATTCCATGTTTTACAAATGTAGAATAAAAGACATTATTAATTGTCACAAATTGTAAATAGCCAGTATTTTTGATCATTTGAATAGAATACACAAAACCCTCAAAACTGAAACCTACCAAAATGAATAGATAAATAGAAAACTGAGTAATTTGATATCTTCTTTTTAGGGCAGGTTTCCACTAATAAGAAACCTTCCTAAAAGTTTAAAAAAAAAAAAACCTTCCTTAAAAGAAAATTCTTGGCTAAATTGCTTCATTGGTGAATTTCTCAAACAGTTAGAGAAGAAATAACACTAAACTTAACAAAAAATCTTCCCCAAAAAAAGAAGGAAAAAGAAACAAGGGATAAAGCCCCTATGAAGACAATATAATCTTGATTTTAAAATCTGACCAAGAAATTTATGCAAGAGAATATTTAATAAAATATAAACCCTACCAAATTAAAATACTAGAAATAGGCAAGAAATTTTTCTGAAAAGAAATATTTACCAGAAGCCTCAGAAAACATTTAATTTAGAATTAATTAAATCTTTTTTCCTAGTATTATGATTAAAATATTGACATTTTAAAGTTTCCCAGGTAATGCTAAAAGAGGGGGAAAAAAGTTATACAGTTTAGGAAAGGAAGAAATGAAACTGTGACAATTTTTTGTTGATATTATGGCATATTTAAATAGGAGATGTGAAAAGGATCCAAAAATTATTAGAACTAGTAAGTGTACATTCTAATATCACAACATTCAAGGTCAAAAAATAAAGTCAATAACATGTCAAAGTATAAGCAACAAACATCCAAATCATATTTTAAAACATTACATAGGCCGGTGCCACGGCTCACTAGGCTAATCCTCTGCCTTGCGACGCCGGCACACCGGGTTCTAGTCCTGGTCGGGGCGCCAGATTCTGTCCCGGTTGCCCCTCTTCCAGGCCAGCTCTCTGTTGTGGCCAGAGAGTGCACTGGAGGATGGCCCAAGTACTTGGGCCCTGCACCCCTTGGGAGACCAGGATAAGTACCTGGATCCTGCCAGCGCATCAGCGTGGTGCGCTGGCCGCAGTGCGCAGGTCGCAGCGGCCATTGGAGGGTGAACCAACGGCAAAAGGAAAACCTTTCTCTCTGTCTCTCTCTCTCTCACTGTCCACTCTGCCTGTCAAAAAAAAAAAAAAAATTACAGAATTATGGGGACAGTAAAATCCATGGCACGTAGGCATCTGACATCTGTTAAGGCACTGTTTAGGTGGCCTTGGTCTCATATCAGAGTGCATGTATTCAAGTCCCAGCTCCAAATCTCGATTCCAGGTTCTTACTAAAGCACATCCTTGTAGGCAGAAGTTATGGCTCAGGTACTTGGGTCTCTGGCACGGGTATGAGAAACCTGAGATGAGCTGAAATAGTTCCCATCTCCTACAGCCATGGCCTGGCCCAGCCGCAACTGCCTGATTAAGGCATTTGCGGAGTGACTAGTGGGTGAGATTCTCATTCTCTCTCTCTTTCTCCCCAACCCTTACACAGAAATGTATTAAATAATTAAATAAATAAATTCTTCATGTTTAAAAAAATCAGTGCTTGTCAGGGATTGGGGGAAGGGAGGGGTCAATGGGCAAATAACAGAGATAATGGAGGTATTTCAAACACTTCAAGGGAAATTGGATTAAATATATGTTTATAGTTTTATGAGATAATAAGCTTGGTGCAAAAATTTTGAAACCCATGCAGTTTTTCATAATACATACTTTCCCTTAACTATTAGGAGACTCTTTGTATTGCCAATAAATCTTAATGAACATAATTCTTACTGATATTGTGATTAAGATAATAATGTTTAGCAAGTTTAATATTTACTGAATTATTAAGTATTTACTAAACAATCTGTGTGACATTATAAATGGATACATGATATTATACATTTGTACAAACCAAAAGAATGTACAACCAAAAGTAAACTCTAATGGAAATTATGGACTTTGGGTGGTTAATGATATATCAATATAGGCTCATCAAATATAAAAAATCTACCACTCTGTAAAGGATATTCATACTAAAGAGGCTATACATTTGTAAGTATATGGGGTATCTCTGTATATTCTTCCTAATTTTATTACAAGCCTATATCTATACTTATAAACAGTTTTTAATTAAAGAAAGAAAATGTTAAGAATCCACAAAAATTGATTCAATTTTATAACATCAAAAACAATAAAACATTACAGTAAAAATTAAAGACCTTAAAGATATACATAAATAAACTAATCATAGATTTGTAAACTCAATATTTCACAAATAGATTCTCCAACTATTAATCTTTAGATTCCACATAACTTTAATAAAAACTCCAGTATTTTCACCAGAAAATGACAAGCTCATTCTAAAACTATATGGGAATGCAGAAGGACCAAACAAGAGTAGATGAGTCAAGCTTAAAGAAAAACAAAAGTAGGAAAACTATACTAACAGATAAAGAGAACCATTATAAAGCTATGGTAGGACAATGTGACAGTGATGAAATCATAAACTCTGACCAACCGATCAGAATAGAAAACACAGACCAAGCCCAGTTTCTGTGGTTACATGGTGTCTTAGTCCAATAAGTTACTAAAACAAAATATAATAGACTATAGTTTATAACAAAGTACCACAGACAAGATGTCTTACAAACAACAGAATTCTTTTTCTCACATTTCTGGATGTTAGGAAATCTAGCATCTAAATATCATCAGATTCAGGATCTTGTGAGGGACCGTTTCCGGGCTTCCAGATGGCTGTCTTCTCTGACTTACCACAGTACTTAAACATCTCACAGGTCTGTAGTACTTCTGGATTTCTACGACTGTTTAGGAATGTTATGTCTTTTAAGAGTTTTGATGATGGCAAAGTGTTCTCCAGTCAGTCAGTTGGCAGTTAATTCTTGCTCAGAGCCCAGGGCTGTTGGAAAAGAAATACTTCAAGAGAAGACTGGGTATCAAAACGTTTTCTAGAGGAGAGATACATGATCTCCTGAGTCTTGTGGTCAGGAACTCTTTAGGGCCAACTGCACCACTCCCTCAATTCAGTGAAATAATTTTAGTTAGAGGTGGATTTGTAATCCTAACTGTAGGGCTAGGAAACTTTCAGGTTGGAAGGAGGCTGGAAAACCATGGGAGAGCAGCACCTGCTGGCGTCTAACGCCTGAATCAAAGACATGGTGTATAAAGACTTGGGACTGGTTTAGCCAGTCCCAAAAAGACAAATATCTGTGGTAACTAGTAAGAGGTATCTAATATGCAATGTATAGGAGTGAAATTGAAATTTTTAGATTCAATGATTGTTTACAGCCTTTCTCTCAACTGTTGTGGAATAGCTTTTTTTTCATACGATTTGTTAAATTCTTCACTTACTGTAGGATTAATCTTATGAGTATAAAGGAAACTGAAAATAGATCCTTGTAAAAATTAAGAGTGGGAATAGGAGAGAGAGGAGGAAGAAGGGTGGGAGTGCAGGCAGGTGGGAGAGTAGGGTGGGGAGAATTACTCTGTTCCTAATTTGTGTGTATAAAATACATGAAGTTTGTATACCTTAAATAAAATTTTAAAAAAAGAAAAAAAATGACTTGGTTTTGAAACTCATCCATTCATTCCAAGAATGTTTTATTCATTGCAGAAAGAACTAGAAATAATGTTAAATTCTTTGCAAACATCCCCTAAAATTCCCTCTGGTAATTAAAGGATGGAAGAATTTTATCAAAAAAGTCCATGAAGTTGAACAGAGATCTATTCATGTCAAGTATATAAACTTACTTAAATTGAACATCTATAGTCATCATCATGTCATTTTCAGCCCGCCTTCATGCTTGCCATTGGGGCCTAATCTCTTGTGAAGTATCTTTGTGTGAACATATAACATTTGAAAGTGACAATTGAAGCGGTTGCTTTGATGTAGTAGTGTTGGGAATGGATATTCTGATGAAGTCTTAAGAACAAATCTTTGGACAACATGTTGGGTGAAATAAGACATGGAAAAACAAATACCACATGTTCTCCCCTATATGTGGGAGATTAAAAAAAGAATAAAAATCTCACAAAAATCTAAAAAAATGCCTGTGTGTATCAGTATTGCTATAAATATTGTTTCAACTAACTTTGTTTTATTTCTTTGTGAAAAAAATTAAGTGATATATCACTATTGTTTAAGTTATCTGTGACTGAAACATTTAACATATATGAGTAAAATTCACATCTTTTCATTTGATTATTATTTACAGCCCTTAACTGTATTCTTGTTGAACTATGGTCTTTTTACTTGTTGAACTTTTTATTTAATGGAGCACTGAGCCTTTGACTGGAGGAAGGAACTGGCAATGATGAAAACATGCTGAATGCCTCTGCCCAAAGAATGCATTCCTCTGTCACTGACATACCTTTTGTGGTTGCTGTTTTTGTATTGTTTTTAAATTTTTACTAATGAATATCAAAAGTACGTTAAAGACACATGAAAACACTTTAAATAATATGAGTTACAAAAGTCACAAAATAATGTAATAGACTTCAGTATACTATCACTCAGATAACATCTGTAATTTATAGTTAACTGAATTTTGCAGGACTTGCTTCAGAACTTTTTGTGTAAATATAACAGATTTTTTTTTTGACAGGCAGAGTGGACAGTGAGAGAGAGAGAGAGACAGAGAGAAAGGTCTTCCTTTGCCATTGGTTCACCCTCCCAATGGCCGCCGCAGCCAGCACGCTGCAGCCGGTGCACCGCGCTGATCCGAAACCAGGAGCCAGGTACTTATCCTGGTCTCCCATGGGGTGCAGGGCCCAAGCACTAGGGCCATCCTCCACTGCACTCCCTGGCCACAGCAGAGAGCTGGCCTGGAAGCGGGGCAACTGGGACAGAATCCGGTGCCCTGACCGGGACTAGAACCTGGTGTGCCGGCGCCACAAGGCGGAGGATTAGACTAGTGAGCCGCGGCGCCGGCCCATAACAGATATTTAAATCCTAATCATGCAACCATTTTCACTCTCTTCCTCAACAAAAGAAAACAACATTAGGAACTGTATTCCTCTTGCTTATTTGCTATTTTGTATTTGAAGACATATACATGATTTAAAATGTACATAAATCTTATCACACTGTATTTCTCTTTTTTGTAGTTAACATTTTTTGTAGTCAGCTTTTTTATCATGTTCATACATAAAGCCATGTATTTATGCAAGATGTAACTAATTTACATTGATTAGTATGTATCCTAATAGCAATAAGTCACAGTTTACATATTTGTTCAACTAAGACGTAGTTGGAGTGTTTCTATTTTAAGACTCATAAATACTTATTTAAGAAACATATATACAAACTGTATTAAATGAGTAAGGATACATCCCTTTATATTCACATTTAGAAATAAAATTTTTCAGGTTGCATATTACACATAGCTTTGATTTCACTAGGTTTTGACAGATGCTCCCCCAAAGTGGTTCCATCAAGTTACACTCTCATCAGCATTGCATATTAGTTGTCCACTTCCTCCACCACCATTTTTGCCAAAACATGGAACTAACTTTAACACAAAATGGTATCTCATTATGATTGTATTTTACATGTTCTCACCATTAAGGAAGCTAATAGCATGCTTATTGGAAAGTTGGATTTTCTTTTGTGTGATTTGCATATGCATATTTTATGCTTATTTTATTAACATATGTAAGAGTTTTATTTAATAAATATGATGTTTCATATATATTTTCAATTCATGACTTGTTATAATGGCTATCATTAAAATTTTTGATTTGTAAAAAAGTAGAATAGACTCAGAAGCAGTCTACAAGAATTAAAACATCCACCTTGTCAAATACAACATGTATGATTTTTGCAAGTTAAAATACCCCTCTGAAAACTGGGATGGCAAAACAATTTACCTCTAAGTTTGTTGTAAGGACTGAAATATTAAGAACAAGTTTCAAGTTTCTGTTATTTTTATGAATAGTAATAGTACTAATACTATTATCATTGAAGAAATACATCCTCATTCTAAATACCTAAAGAAAATTGTCTATACAAGAATGCTTCAAAAAGTTCATGGAAATACATATTATAAAAAGTTACATATGGAATTCAAAGTTTTACAACAAAATAAACATATATTAATTACATTTTCCCACCTTTTTTTTGTAAATTCAATTTTGCTTTTCCTATTTAGAAACTTAATTCAGGATTTTCTTGAGCTATAACAGCCAGGACCATCTATTAAATTTTTCATCAGTTCTCATTTAATGAAAATAATACCTCTGTTATATGTCATGGTGTCAAATCTATTTATTAATTATTTGCAAATACCACCTATATTTAATTTATTTTCTTGTGAGAATTGTTCCTAGAGCAGTGTTTAACCCATAATTGCCCATCTTAGCCCTACCCACTAAAGTAAACAAAATGTAGGCTACATTTGAAATCTAAGCTACATTTTATATGGGAATCATTAAAATAATCCTAGAAAATAATATTATATACTTACCTTTTCTAATGTTTTATAAATTCTTGCTTGTGATTAAATTTCTGACTTAATATTTTAATTATTTTTGAGATAACATATTTTAATTTGCATTATAATAAAAGGCTTACTGATCCAATAAATAAATGTTCAACAAATAAAAATTAAAAGGACTATAGTTCAGCAGGAAAATAGTCAAGAGCTATAAAAAAGAATCAAATGAAAAGATATTCAACTTCATTATATAAAGTGAGTTTTTAATACCCACAAAATCATTAAAGCTTTATATTCTTAACATTTTATTTGACAAGTATTGACAGAACAATGTATTTCCACCAAAATTTATACACACAGGCATTTCTGTTATTTTTTTTATCTTTGATTTTTTTGAATTTTTCACTTAAAAAATTTTTGTAAAAAGGCAGAAAGGGAGAAGCAGAGCTGGGGAGACAGGAAGTGAGGGGGGAAGGGAATATCCTTATGTTCTTAGAATATTATCTACAAATCACATTGCATTTGCTAAAAGCTAATTCAAAATTAAAATGAAAAAGTGTTGCTTTCACTTTTTAAATTTATATAAAGGGAACAAATGTCATATATTTAATATATACAGTTTTAAGAACATAATGATACTTCTCACCCTACCCTGCTCCCTCCCCGCTATTTGTGGGACAAAGGTTACTTCCAGAAACCTAAATCATCTTGTGAAAAGTAAAAGCCTATGACCATTGCATATTCCACTAACAGGACTCCTTTGCTCAATTCCAGTCATAGACAGCAAGTGAAAAAGAAAAAAAAAAAAAAACAGGAAAGTCAAACTTTTAAATGTAAAATCATTTTTATCTCCAACTACAGGATGATTGAGGAATTATAGAAGTGGGAAGTGACATATGAAATTGCATCTCTGCTAACCACATATTGGACCCAATTCTCTCTTGCACTGGAACAGAAGAGCCACGGAGAATGTCATTGGCCCAGACCTTCATACAGGATCTAAATTACCCTGTGTGAGTTTTTTATGAGTTCATCCTCATTTAAGCGATTGACCTGAAGTAAGGTATCTGGGAAATAGGATTTTCCTTTGACAAACTAAGATTCCTCATAGAGTCCTCTGAGACAACTTTTGACAATAATTTTCTGTCTTACTTTCCTGCTATGGGAGCCCAGACTAACTCTGACTATTCCTTTAAGTCCTCTTAAAGTACAGAAATCCCTTGCTCAAATACCCTGTTGCACAAATTATTGTTAGGGAGAAATGAAATTTAATCTCTTGATCTCATTCATGCCAGCCATTATTTTTCATATCAAAATATTGGTTACATGTTTAAAATCCATAGCTTTCCCAGGATTTCCTGAAGAAAGAAATCAACAGAGGGCTTTTAGATGTAGTACAAAGAGGAAAGTAGTTTGGAATTGACATCTTCCAGGTACCCCTCAAATCTCACTAAAAAATCATTTAACCAAGATTGGGTTCACCCAGAGTTCTGCTACAAAGAAACTTCCAAGGACATGAGTAAATGAAGGCTGGCCACCAAAGATAATTCCCTTACAATGGTGGAATGATTTGTCTTTTTTCATGTACTTTAAAATTAATAAATATTTGCAAATGAAGAAAATTATAAGAAGCATTATATCAACATTTTCTCACTTACAAGATTAATCAGGCCTTAAACTATAAACTATTATGTTTGCTTCTGAACATCATGTTTTAAGAAATAAGTTATTATAGAGAAAATCAAATGTCAATGTGTGCCATCACCACTTCCTATTTTCTTTGCTTCTACTTCCCTAGAAATAACCACTATTCTCATTTGGAAGTCTTTCATTCCCTAGTATATTTTTGTATTTTTACTACATATATACTTAGAAAACCAGATGCTTTGCATACTTAAATACTCACATATGCATATATACTCCTGTAGTACCAAAAAATACACAAATCTCAGCAAACTCATTATTGTTAAAATTATGACAATATATAAAGCATGAGTTAATTTATTTTATCTCTTCTTTCATCTTGTATCACCAAATAGACCATATCTTATTTTTACCTATTCTATAGCTATGCACATTAAGATTTCAACCAACATTTGTTTCTCTCAACTAAAATTGTTTTTTATACATGCCTACTTCATACTTCCAAATTTATTACATAGTAAACAAAATATTTTTCAAATGCTTTCCATTCTTATCAAGGATTATCAGCTTTATATTAATACCAGTCAACCAAATATATAACAATAGTTCTTTATTGTTTTATATTTTCTAGATTATTAGAGAGCTTATGAATTTGGTATTGAGTCACATCCTACATAATCTAACGTTTATATAGTTGTTTCACGCTATTCCATTATGAATTACTAGAAATTTTTATATTGTCTTGAGGCCTTCATTATGCAGTAAAGCTTGTGCTTATCTACTCTACATGTATCTTCTCACAGTCTTCAGATTGATTTTTAAATGCTTATATACAATAAATTTTGCTGAGGTAAATGATTTTGCTTATAAACATAAATTTAATTTCTTATCTCACAATAGACACCTAACAAAATTCATATGAAAGGTGGAGGGAAAAAATTCAAAACTTGAAGAAAATATGGGGCCCATGCGGTGGCGTAGTGGGTAAAGTCGCTGCCTGCAGTGCAGGCATCCCATATGGGTGCCGATTCAAGACCTGGCTGCTCCACTTCCAATTCAGCTCTCTGCTATGGCCTGGGAAAGCAGTAGAAGATGGTCCAAGTCCTTATCTGAATGTGAGCCATTCTGACCGGGGTGAGGTGAAACCCCATTGTGGTTTGCAAGAATATAGTCAAGTACTGCATTGAATGTTACACTTGCATTACCAAAAAAGGACTTATTACGGACAAGTTCTAAAAGCATTTCATAAAGAAATTGCTTATCAATTAAAATAACGAATTCTACATAAGCACAATCCATTCTAACCTAAACCAACATATTGGTGTTAATTACATTTTTCTCACCATTATTTTTAATAAAGAAATTCCATTCTCAAAAATTTATCTTTTGTGAATATAACCAACAAATCCTCAAAAACAAGAACATATAATACTTCATAAAAGCATCTACAGAATTATCACATGGAGTATCTTGTATATCCATAAGCCATAAAAACTTTGGAACCCTTTAATAAAATCAAGATGAACATAATTATTTTAACAAAGAGAACTATAATATAATCAATTACAAAGGAATGAATCTAATACTGTAATAAAATTCTCACAGTGGCCACAGAATACATAAAACAAAATTTTATTATAGATTTTTTTTTCCTTTTTAGAGTTTCCATTTTATTTTCTGAGATTCTCCACCTTTTTTTTTTTTTAAGATTTATTTATTTTACTTGAAAGTCAGATTCACACAGAGAGAGAAGGAAAGGCAGTAGGGGTAGGGGGAGAGAGAGAGAGAAAGAGTGTCTTCCATCTACTGGTTCACTCCCCAGTTGGCCACAATGACCAGAGCTGTGCCGATCTGAACCCAGGAGCTAGGAGCCAGGAGCCAGGAGCCAGGAGCTTCTTCAAAGTCTCCCACATGGGTACAGGGGCCCAAAGACTTGAGCCATCTTCTACTGCTTTCCCAGGCCATAGCGGAGGGCTGGATCAGAAGTGGAGCAGCTGGGGCTCAAACTGGCATCAATATGGGATGCCGGCACTGCAGGCAGCAGCTTTACCTGCTACTCCACAAGGCCAGACCCCTCCACTTTTTACTCATTGGTCCCACCTATGAATAACAGTGAGACATACTACTATGTGGGGATGCAAGTATTCAGAGGAAAACATTCCCTCTTGAAAATGGAGCATAGTTTACTCAGCCTTATCATAACGTGATTTTATGTTCAGAATATCTAATTCCTAGGTAGATATAAATATGGTTTCATGAGTTCTAAGATATTGGGTCCAGGGAGATCTGTGTAAGAGAAAGGATTTATTATATTCAGTAGAAATGTTTGCTTTTATTGGAAATTTAGTGTTGGATGTGAAGTATGATTTAGTCAAATTTTTAATTATCAAATTTCAGAGTTAGGTTTTGGAAAAGAGTGACCAGTATAAAATATTGCCCACTTCTTATCCAACTTTAACTCAAAACAACTCTCTCTGTTACATTTTTTCATTTCTTATAAATCAGATTTTTCAAATTAATTTTATTTATGCAATATGATTCAATAATATGACTGCATAGTTTTATAAATACATGCCATCATATCTTTATATTTATTAAAATTAACTTTCCTCAAATAATCACAATTAGATACAGTTTTACTGAACATAATAATATTCCACAGGTCCATTATTTCTCATTGTCAACTTCTTTTGAATAAACTACATCAAACAAATTTAAAAGGCAAAAGCATCATATTATTTGGAAATTTACAAAATTTAAGAATAAATCATAAAATAACCAGAAAGCAAATAGGGAACAGAAAAGAAGGTAGAAAAAAAGAATAAGAAGAGAAAGTATGTCCATAATCCTTCTAGATCTGGACAAATAGTGAAATTCTGCTAAGCCAAAATTGTGTGATTCTTTATATGTTAAGAATTATGATCTGTTACACAAAGAGGATATTCACTGACATCTTAACAATGAATGTGTTTCCTGGAAATAACCAACTTAACTAGAGGTCAGTGTTCTTCCAAACTGAACAATTAGCATTTCTTATTTCTAAGTGGTTAGATATTTTACAAGAGCAAACACATGGGTCTGAGTTCCTTGATGGCTAGGAAGTACATCTCTCACTTTTAACATTGGCATTCTTGATCCATGTTTATGGCTAACGGATAGATGTTAACTCAGATTGATTTGATTACCAAATTGAGAGAGGAACAAATCAGCCACATACAGTAGCCAAATTAACTCAAATCTAACCCATAAAGCCCAGCATCTCAAACAACAAATATAATTACCTGTCATTCCTAATTGTGATTAAGGTACTTTGATTTGTTGGAATCCTGCAGTATCTTCTTTCACATGTACAACTAATTCGCCCCATTTTTTAATACTCTTCTTGAAAAGTGCTGCAAATTACTAGATATTGAAATCTGCAAAGGGTCTTATATGTAGAACCCAAAACCTGCTGAAGGCACATACATTCTGTTCTTAGAGTTGATCATGTACCTCTCCCGTGGTTTTAGACCAGGAGAGGGAGTGATATCTGTCTTGTGGCACTCTCCCTTACCTATTATTAGTCACCTTCATGTGTGAGTATATCTTTCCATCTCTCACCAACTATGACTTTATCCAAGGATGTCAATCCAATAAAGGGGTTGTCTACTTAACCACTTGCTTTTTAAGAGACAATCAATTATATACTCTTGTTGAATAACATACAAGTTATAATGATTCATTTAATTGAATTCATTTAAACAAATCAATGGTAAGATAGCCACACTTTACAGAAATTACAAAATTAGGCCACATAAAGACCCAATTGCTCAGATCTCAGTTGGCCTGTGTGTTTCCAACTAACAGATACTATATATTTTTCAGGATGCTTTCAAGAATCAGGCAGCCACAGAGTTAAAAAGAACCAGGAAAAAGAAAAACGTCTTGAATTCTGCCTTGTGAATAATGAGCTATGACTTCCTAAGGTATTCTTCAGATCCTTCTATATCTATTCCTAACATTAAATTAAGATAATTGAAATTGAAACATGTTTTTGTCACTGACACCAGAAATGAGGCCACTCAAAGAACATGCAAAGACAATGATAATACTTAATATTAATTGCATTTTTACTATGCACCTAGTGCCATGCTAAATACTATATTAACTCAATCTTTACAACATCCCATTGAAGTAGATAGTATTGAGACACTGTGGAGGAAATTGTGGGATAAAGAAGGTAAACATCTTTAATATTAGAATCACAATTTGAATTAAACAGCCCGGTTCTTGAGCTCATGCTCTTACTGCCTAGCTCAATGCACTGTCAGATACTCACTGAGACTTAATTGTTAGTAGCCATTGCCTGAGAAAATAAGTTAGTGCTAATTCCTTCTGAAATTCCTAGAACTAACTGTACGTTAAACAAGTACATGTCAGGGTAATGTTTTTGACAGCCACATCTAGTTGTAAGCAAAGCAGAAAACATTTAGGAAGAAAGAGCTATTATATTCAGGGAAGAGAGGAATAGTATTAATCTCAGATTTCTTCAAGTAAGAATTTAATCTTAAATCTGTCGGGGAATAGTCCACGGCGGTATCGCTAGGCGGAGGTTTTTACTTTGGGTTTTGACCAGGGGCTTTCCTATGGGCGGGGCTCTTCGGAGGTGGAGGGATCAAGGTCACGGTAAACAACAAGATGGCGCCAGGACCCCCGCAGTGAGTCTGCCTGCCTGCCTGCCTGCCTGCTGCGAGACACCTCACCTGATTGGCCGAAGGACGCGTGCCCTTCACGTGAACAGAGACCGGATTGGTGTGCCTGATGCATGGACTCTAGCTTGCTCCTGATTGGTCGCATTTTATATAAAAGCCGCGGGTGTAAGGAGGAAGCTCTCCTCCTCTCCTCTCCTCTCCTCTCCTCTCTCCTCTCCTCCCCTCCCCTCCCCTCCCCTCCCCTCCCCTCCCCTCCCCTCTCCTCTCCTCTCCTCTCCTCTCCTTTTCTCTCCTCTCCTCCTTCCTTTCTACCTCTGTCACATTTACTTTCTCTAATAAAAAGTCTACTGAAGACCGATAAACGTCGTTCGTTCTTTTCTCTCCCGAGAAACCGTCGTCGCGGGCCCTGGGTTGAGTCTGCTGGCCAGACTCCCCGAGACACTCGCGGCATAAATCTACGCTTTGTACATCTCATATATAAACAGGCTGGAATTTCTTTTTAAGAATTAAAGATTGGGCCAACTCTGTGGCATAGTGGGTAAAGCTGCCACCTGCAGTGCCAGTTTGATTCCTGGCTGCTCTACTTCCCATCCAGCTCTCTGCTATGGCCTGGGAAAGCAGTGTAAGATAGTCCAGGTCCTTGAGCCTCTGTACCCATGTGGGAGATCTGGAAGAAGCTCCTGGCTCCTGGCTTCGGATAGGCCCAGCTCCAGCCACTAAGGCCATTTGGGGAGTGATCCAGTGGATGGAAGACCTCTCTCTCTCTCTGCCTCTGTCTCTTTGTAACTTTCTTTCAAACAAATAAATAAATCTTAAAAAAGAATTAAAGATTATTTATAAGCTGGCAGACATTTCAAAGAATTTATGAGCCATAACATAGTATAATTCTTTTACTAACAATCTTTCTGTGTCATAGTTTCATTGTTTGCAAACTGAGAAAAATAACAGTATTTATAACACAGGGTTTAGTGATAATTAAATAACTTGACATGTGAAAATGCTTAGAAAGCTTCCTATGTTTTGTTAAGTGCTAGGGAAACATTGTGCTCATATCATTACCAGGGTAAACCAAAAAGATCATGGATAATGGCATTAAAACATTAATTTATTTGGGTGCAAAATTTTGAAACCTATGTGTATGAGTGGTCATCAAAAAGTTCATGAAACTGTATTATGAAAAAAAATGCATAGGCATCAAAATATGTTTGCACAAATGTAAATGTATCACTTAAATACATTTTTCTACAAACTTTTTGAAGTACCCTCTAATTATACAGAATGTCCAATCATTGGTCATAGAGAAGGATAATTAAATACCTCTAACATATTTCAAGTTTATGTTTCATTCATGGTTCCTTTACCATCTACCACCACTCCACAGTCTATTAGTTCTTTTTGTAAGTGGAAAGGTGCTTGGGATCTTGATTGCATCATCGACATCTCAAGTCAACTTATTCTGGTAATTATAGGTGAAAGTTTGTTACCATCCACATGTACATTTCAGCCTCAAAATTCCAAAGAATAGACAGTATAAACACCTCCTTCCCTCCCTCCCCACATGGCCCTGTGCCTGAAGTTTCTAGTCCAGTCTGTGAGACTTTTTTTTAAGATTTTATGTATTTATTTGAGAGAGAGAGAGAGAGAGAGAGAGAGAGAGAGAGACAGAGGAAGAGACCAAGAGAAAGGTCTTCCTTCCATTGGTTCACTCCCCAAATAGCCGCAACGGCCATGGCTGCACCCATCTGAAATCAGGAGCCAGGAGCTTCTTTCAGGTCTCCCACACAGGTGCAGGGGACCAAGGACTTGAGCCATCTTCTACTGTTTTCCCAGGCCACAGCAGAGAGCTGGATTGGAAGAGGAGCAGCCAGGACTAGAACCGGTGCCCATATGGGATGCCGGTGCTGCAGGCAGAGGATTAACCTACTGTGCCACAGTGCCAGACCCTCTGTGGGACATCTTAACACATTTCTACCTGCCTCCTCAGCTATGGATTGCTGCCTCCTTAAAGGGTAGCCAGACACACAATCTAATCTCAAATCTCTCCAGATTTTCAACATCTTACTCCAATTTTGCCTTAAGCAATCATTTCCTCAAAATCTATGTACGAGTGACTAAATTGTTAAATTATATACAAATCTTTACCCTTTCCCTATCCATAGATGGCATTCATAATTGGTCTTTTTAACTCTAAACCTTGGCTTGTTTGAAAAGAATTCTGGGGGACCAATGTTGTGTCACAGTGGGTTAAGCAGCACAGTATCTGATGCCAGCATCCCATATGAACACCAGTTCAAATCCTGGCTGCTGCACTTCAGATTCAGCTCCCTGTTACAGAGGGATGGGACAACAGAGGATGGCCCAAGTGCTTGGGCCCCTGGATAAGATCCTGGCTCCAAGCTGGCCATTGTGGCCATTTGGGGAGTAAATCAACCGATAGAAGGTTTCTCTCTCTGTATGTGTGTGTATGTGTGTGAGGGTGTGTCTCCTTCTGTCTCTGTAACTCTTCCTTTCAAATAAATAAAGATAAATCTTTATTAAAAAAGAAAAGAATTTGTTTCTCAACCTACATTTTCTTTTATACTAGTTATTCTGTTTTAGGCTTCCAAGAGAGTGCTCCTCCAAATTAAAGTGAACCCAGTCACCTGACTACTCCCTATTGGGCTAAGGAACAATGGGTTTGTAGCAAGCCTCAGCCTAGACACATATTATAAATTCAGTTAAATAAGCAGTGTTGAATGGATACAAAATGCTTAAGATCTGCTGTCCAAACATTTTCATATATGAAGCAATATTATAACACTTTTCAGGTGTTTAATGATGCTGCTTTGTAATTTATCCACAAAAGGCAATAAGCACACAGGGAGGAGAAATTCTCTGATACCAAATGAAAAATAACATTTTTTTTAATTCTGAAAATAATTATACTATAGATTGAATAGCAGATTCCTTATGAAATTATTGATGGATCTAAGGAATTGCTAAAGATTTAATAATATAGACTTCATTTGAGACAGCTAATGCTTCCTTCTGAATCATTTCAAAATGTAATTAGGTAATGTGAATTTCTTGAATATGAAACTCAAGCAATTGGTTTAAGTAAATTCCATTTACTATTTATTTACTTATTTCCAGATAAATCAATTTTTATTTTAATTTTTAAAAATATTGACTGATAGTTATATTATACATATTCGTGAGGTACCATGTGATTATTTGACATTTGTATAACATGTGTGATGTTCAAATCAGGATACACGATTCTGTTTCTTTAAGTACTGAACATTTATTTATGGTAAAAATGCAAAATACTTTCTTCTAGCTTTTCTTTTTTTAACTTTTATTTAATAAATATAAATTTCAAAAGTACAACTTTTGGATTATAGCAGTTCTTCCCCCCATAACCTTCCTCCCACCCACAACCATCCCATCTCCCACTCCCTTTCTATCTCATTCTTCATCAAGATTCATTTGCAATTATCTTTATATACAGCAGATCAACTTAGTATATACTAAGTAAAGATTTCAACAGTCTGCACCCACACAGAAACACAAAGTATAAAGTACTGTTTGAGTACTAGTTATACCGTTAAATCACATAGAACAACACATTAAGGACAGAGGTCCTACGTGGGGAGCAAGTGCACAGTGACTCCCGTTGTTGATTTAACAATTGACCCTCTTATTTATGACATTAGTAATCACCTGAGGCTCTTGTCATGTGCTGCCAAAGCTATGGAAGCGTTTTGATTTCACCAATTCTGATCTTATTTAGACAAGGCCATAGTCAAAGTGGAAGTTCTCTCCTCCCTTCAGAGAAAGGTACCTCCTTCTTTGATGGCCCATTTTTTCTGCTGGGATCTCACAAGCAGAGATCTTTCATTTAGGTCATTTTTTTTTTTTTTGCCAGAGTGCCTTGGCTTTACATGCCTAAAATACTCTCATGGGCTTTTTAGCCAGATCCAAATGACTTAAAGGCTGATTCTGAGGCCAGAGTGCTGTTTAGGGCATCTGCCATTCCATGAGTCTGCTGTGTATCCTAATTCCCATGTTGGATCGTTCTCTCCTTTTTTTTTATTTTTTTAATTTTTTTAACTTTTATTTAATGAATATAAATTTCCAAAGTACAGCTTATGGATTACAATGGCTTCCCCCCCATAATGTCCCTCCCACCCGCAACCCTCCCCTTTCCCACTCCCTCTCCCCTTCCATTCACATCAGTTCTATCAGTTAGTATTAGCAGACACTAGTCTTGTTTGTGTGATCCCTTTGACACTTAATCCTATTGTTATGATCAATTATGAACTAAAACTGATCACTTTGACTAGTGAGATCGCATTGGTAAATGCCACCTTGATGGGACTGAATTGGAATCCCTTGGCACATTTCTAGCTCTGCCATTAGGGATAAGTCCAAGTGAGCATGTGCCGAACAGTACATCTCCTCCCTCTCTTATTTCCACTCTCATATTTAACAGGGATCACTGTTCAGCTAAATTTAAACACCTAAGAATAATTGTACATTAATTAAAGATTTCAACCAATGATATTAAGTAGAACAAAAAAATACTAAAAGGAATAAAATAGTAAGTTGTTCCTCAACAGTCAGGACTAGAGCTGATCAAGTCATTGTTTCTCATAGTGTCCATTTCACTTCAATAGGTTTCCATTTAGGTGCTCATTTTTTTGTCACCGATCAGGGAGAACATATGATATTTGTCCCTTTGGGACTGGCTTAATTCACTCAGCATGATGGTTTCCAGATTCCTCCATTGTGTTGCAAATGACCAGATTTAATTTTTTTTTACTGCTGTATAGTATTCTATAGAGTACATATCCCATAATTTCTTTACCCAGTCTTCTGTTTATGGGCATTTGAGTTGATTCCATGTCTTAGCTATTGTTGATTGAGCTGCAATAAACATTAATGTGCAGACAGCTTTTTTGTTTGCCAATTTCATTTCCTTTGGGTAAATTCCAAGGAGTAGGATGGTTTTGTTGTATGGTAGGGTTATATTCAGGTTTCTGAGCAGTCTCCAGACTGACTTCCATAGTGGCTTGACCAGTTTGCATTCCCACCAACAGTGGGTTGGTGTCCCTTTTTCCTCACATCCTCGCCAGCATCTGTTGTTGGTAGATTTCTGTATGAGCCATTCTAACTGGGTGAGGTGAAACCTCATTGTGGTTTCTTCTTGCTTTTCAAAAATAAAAAAGTAAAGTATCATTATCTATAGTCACTCTACTACACAATAGGATGAAATAATTAAATTGTGGATAGGCTTTGAAAAGTGTATAGGGGTAATAGGACACGATATTTCCAAATTTCACAGCCATTTTAACTAGTTTCTGGTGGATAATAATTTTCCATGAATATAACACATTTCTGCAGAATCTAAATCATCTGGGGGACAAAGAATTAAGAGTTAAGTTAGGAAGATTTGTTTTACAGAAGGGGACATTGAAGGATAGTAGAGATGTTTCCCTTCCTTGATGTGTTTCAGAGGAGGAAAAATAGAAATCTCTCCCTGGAGGGGATTTGCTTACACTCCAGAGTCACGATAAGGCTGTGTATCTGTATAATATGTATTAATATATAATTTCTAATTCTAATATATATAAAAACATGTAAATCCTAATCCTAGTGCTTCTTTCCTATGATTTACATTACTGCATCTGCAGGAATCATTTAACCTTCAGCACATCACTCTATGGGAACTAGGATTTAAAGAACTGGCATAATAATATTATTCTTGGTGGTGCTTTTGTTATGAACAATAAACTGTCTTTGTCGAGACTTAGATGTGTTTAGATTTTATATATATATTTATATATATATCACATGTTAGGAATAGATTTAGTAATATACGATATACATATTACTTCTTTAGTTCACAAATAGAGTCTTATATAATTAATATTAGTTACTTATTTAACTTAAAAGTAGTGTAAAATCTTGGATCTTATACAATTTCTTGGTTAACTTTATACAGACCTAAATTATATAAAATAAAATAAATGATATTAAATATGGAACTGATGAGCATTGACATATATAAGGGATATTCAAAAAGCTCATGAAAAACTCATATTATGAAAAAATTACACATGTATTTCAAAAAGTTTTTGCACAAAAATAAATTTATACTAACATACTACAAATTCTGAACAGGATATAATTTGAGGTATGAAGAAGTGCTAAGATAGCACTTTGAAAAGAGTCCCTATTAGAGCAACAAGGATTCTGCTACAATTGAAACATAAACAAACATCAGATTGATGGAAAAGCTTGAATGGAAGAATGGTAAAATCACTGATGCTTTATATAAAGTTTAAGGACAAATGTCCCCAAAGAAATTAGCAGTTTATGTAGACCAATGGAACAGAATTGTATTTTTGTACTGTATTAGATACCACAGATCAGGGAAAACATATGCTATTTGTCTTTTGGGGGCAGGCTTATTTCACTAAGTAAAGAGTTTCCACTTGCATCCATTTTAATACAAATGACAGGATTACATATTTTTTTTTACAGCTGAGTAGTACTTCATAGTGTACATACCACATTTTCTTATCCATCATTGGTTGATGGACATCTGGGTTGATTCCATATCTTAGCTGTTGAGAATTGGGCTGCAGTATACATGGGGTACAGATAAGTCATATGCTGATTCCATTTCCTTTACATAAAATCCCAGGAGAGGCGCAGCTGGGTCATGTGGTAGATCCATTTTCATATTTCTGAGGAATCTTCATATTGTCTTCCACAATGGCCAGTGATCCAGAGCATCTTTTTCATGTGTCTGTTGGCCACTTGAATTTCTTCTTTTAAAAATGCCTATTTATGCAAATGTACTAAACAGCACTCTGGCCTCAGAATCAGCTCTCAAGGCATTCAGATCTGGCTAAAAAGCTCATGAGAGTTTCTCAGGCATGGAAAGCCAAGACACTCTGGCAAAAAATGACCTAAATGAAATATCTCTGTGAGTGAGATCCCAGCAGAAAGAAAGGGCCATCAAAGATGGAGCTACCCTTCTCTGAAGGGAGGAGAGAAATTCCACTTTGATTATGGCCTTGTCTAAATAAGGTCGGAGTTTGTGAACTCAGGAGGCTCCCATAGTCTTGGCAGCTCATGACAAGAGCCTCGGGTGATTGCTGATTTCACAAGTAAGAGTTTCAATTGTTAAATCAACAGTAGGAGTCACTGTGCACTTGCTCCCCATGTAGGACCTCTGTCCTTAATGTGTTGTATTATGGGAATTAACAGTAAATCTAGTACTCAAACAATACTTTATACTTTGTGTTTCTGTGTGGGTGCAAACTGTTGAAATCTTTATTTAGCATAGAGTTGATCTTCTATATAAAGATAATTAAAAATGAATCTTAATGAAGAATGGGATGGGAGAGGGCATAGGCAATGGGATGGTTTGCGGGTGGGAAGGTAGTTATGGGGCGAAGAACCACAATAATCTAAAAGTTGTACTGAAAATTTATATTTATTAAATAAAAATTTTCTATAGAAAAAATGCCTGTTTATGTCCTTTGCCCATTTCTTACAATGAGTTGTTTGTTTTTTTATTGTTGAGTTTCTTGAGCTTTTTTTTAACTTTTATTTAATAAATATAAATTTCCAAAGTACAGCTTTTGGATTACAGTGGCTCCCCCCCGATAACTTCCCTCCCACCCACAACCTTCTCATCTCCCGCTCCCTCTCCCATTCCATTCACATCAATATTCATTTTCAATTATCTTTATATACAGAATATCAATTTAATATATATTAAATAAAAATTTTACACTTTTGTCTGACACACTGATTCTTTTGAATAAATAACCTAGTAGTGGTGTTGTATGGCAATTCTATTTTAAACTTTTTGTGACACTTGCATACTATTGTGTATTTTTTAATTTTTTTAATTATGACATATGAATTATAGCATGTGCCAAATACTTGGAAAAATTATTGGTGCTCAAACTCCTTTCAACCCTGCTACTCCACCAGCCTTAGCATGTAACTTCCCCTTATGGCTTAAGATGACAGCTCAAACTCGTCATCTCTTCTACATTTTACCCAGCAGAAAAAGACAAAGAGCTGAAAAGTAAAACAGGGGTTGGGCTCTTCCTCATTATGAGGACGTTTGCTACATGTTGCACAGATACCTCTGCTTAAAGCCTTCTGGCAATAATTAACCACACTTACCTGTAAGGGTGGCTAAGGCATAGAGGAGTCTGTTGTTTCTGGTAATCATGCTTCTAGCTGGAAATCAGACTCCACTAATAAACAATAGTTGGAAACTTATCTTAAAAGATAAGCAATGCTATACTATACTAATCTATACAAGCAATACTATACTATAATAATCTATACTCCATCTTTGTTTATATTCCGTCTCAATGTCTAAGAGATTCAAGCTATGAAATGTTCACAAATCTATTATGAAGTATCAAATATTTGATAATTTATGCTATGTTTTACTAGTAGTCTCAACTTCTTGCTACCACCATTTCAAATTGTCTCTATACTCTACTTGAGAATCTATTCTTTTTGTGAATCCCTTTCCGTATCACTTAAGGTTTAATCAGAGAAACAGGGCCACTACAAGTAACACCAAATCAGAGACTTACTTATTCAAGTCTAGGCAGGTATGGGAGGCAGTGCAGTCTATGCAAGGCAATTGTCTATGAGATTTTAGTTGGTCCTGAAGAGGTGTGGAGAGTCTGGGCCTGAAGTCAGAAAGGAAAGCTATATATGGAAGAAAACAATAAGAAACTGGAGCCTTGAGGATGAGCTACAGACTACACCGGTCTCTAGGTTCTGCTATCAGCTTTAATACCAGTAGTGTTTTGCAAGTGACACTGGTTCCCTTGACCACAGATCTACTCATATGCCTGGCTCAGGATTCAATGACTCTATGGGAGAAAATCCAACAGAACAGAAAGCAGCTGTAGGCCTGCAAATTGACCCACGCCAACAAGGTAAGCCAACACTGCCACTGTGTGTGCTTTAGGGCCCTGCACCAAACTTCAAAATTAAAACACTATCACTGTGCTTTCACATCTCCCTGCCAAATCACACACAGATGTGTCTTTCAGACATCCATTATCCAAAATAACGTACGAAAGTAGGTGCTTGAAAAGACAGAGCTTAGGCCAGCGCCGCAGCTCACTAGGCTAATCCTCTGCCTAGCGGCGCCAGCACACCGGGTTCTAGTCCCAGTCTGGGCACCAGATTCTGTCCCGATTGCCCCTCTTCCAGACCAGCTCTCTGCTGTGGCCAGGGAGTGCAGTGGAGGATGGCCCAAGTGCTTGGGCCCTGCACCCGCAAGGGAGACCAGGATAAGTACCTGGCTCCTGGCTTCGGATCAGCGCGGTACGCCGGCCACAGCACGCCGGCCGAGGTGGCCATTGGAGGGTGAACCAGTGGCAAAAGGAAGACCTTTCTCTCTGTCTCTCTCTCACTGTCCACTCTGCCTGTAAAAAAAAAAAAAGAGCTTAGCTGAGTTGACACAGCACAGATCTATGTGTGTTATTGGGGTCTCATTTTAAAAACATATTTCTTCAAAATGTTCTTACATGAATCTCAATACTACATTAAATCATCAATAAACTCTCAAAATTCCATGTGTTTGTACTTATTATCCTAATATTTAACCTACAGCTTGTTTGTCCTATAATATACGCAATATCCCTGAAGACAGATAGTCTACCTTGCATCAAACTGGTGCTGAATGTAAGTTTGTGAAATAAAGGAATGAGTATTGAACGTGTACATTCCTATCTCATTAATGGCAGAAAAATATGACATTAGAAGAAATCTGGAAGCCATTCATAAAATCATTAGGAATCCTGTTCCCAAGGCACGGATACAGTAGGTACCTGCAGTAAATTTACATAAGTGAAAGTCTTTATAAGGTAAAAGTAATGATTTTATTAGGAAGAGATAATTTTGAAGCCATTTTGTATTGAATTTTGTAAAAGGAACATAGAAGGCACTCCGTGTTTGTAGAAATAGATACTAGCTTCATAAGAAGAAGTAGTAATAATATCAGCATATTGAGTACAACACAGAATTAGTTATGAAAGAAGTGGGCATGTAGCCTAGTAGTTAAGGTGTTTGTGCCCTAAATAGTAGTGGACTATGTTTAATACCTGTCTCCAGACTCTGAGAGGCCAAGGTCATGGCTCAAGTGATAGGATTCCTGCCATCCACATGAATGACCTGTATTGTAGTGTCAGTTGCCTCCTCTTGGCTCCAGCCCTGGTTCAGCCCTGACCATTGTGGACATTTTGGGAGTGAACTACTGGATGGAGTCTCTCTCTCTTTCTCTCTTTCTCTACCTTTAAAACAAAAAAAAACACGATAACTGTGATATTTTAAAAAATAATTTGTTATGATATTATTTTTAATTCTCATAATTTTTGGAGGAAGAATGAGTGTATACAATGTCTGGAAGGCACTTCAAAAATTTCACCAGGGAGACTGTCTCCAGATTAATGACTGACTCAAAAGATAAATTTATTAATAAATTTTCAGTTATGCGATAAGGATGAATGAAGGAGGGGAGCAAATTAATCAATTAAAAATATACACATGCAAGAAGCAATAGGGCCCAGTCTGATCTTGTGGAGTAGCAGGTAGAGCTACCACCTGCAATGTTGGCATCCACATGGTCACTGGTTTGTGTCCCAGCTTCTCCACTTCCCAGCTCCCTGCTGATGGCTCAGTAAAAACAGATGAAGATATCTCAAGTACCTGGGCCCCTGCCATCCACGTGGGAGTCCCAGATGAAGCTCCTAGCTTCAGCCTAGCACTGCTCAAGTCACTGCAGCCATCTAGGGGATGAACAAGCAGATGGAATCTCGCTCTGTCTCTCTCTCTCTCACTCTCTGTGTGTGTGTCTCTCTCTGTATGTATCTTTGACTTTCAAAAAAATAAACAACTCTTTTTTAAAATTTTTTGACAGGCAGAATGGACAGTGAGAGAGAGAGAGAGACAGAAAGAAAGGTCTTCCTTTGCCGTTGGTTCACCCTCCAATGGCCGCTGCGGCCGGTGCGCTGCGGCCGGTGCACCGCGCTGTTCCGAAGCCAGGAGCCAGGTACTTATCCTGGTCTCCCATGGGGTGCAGGGCCCAAGCACTTGGGCCATCCTCCACTGCACTCCCTGGCCCAGCAGAGAGCTGGTCTGGAAGAGGGGCAATCGGGACAGAATCTGGCGCCCAGACTGGGACTAGAACCCGGTGTGCTGGCGCCGCAGGTGGAGGATTAGCCTATTGAGCCATTGTGCTGGCCAATAATTCTTAAACAATAAAAGAGAAAGCAATAGAACCAAACCCATGAGACATTGCGGAAACAGGCAATGAGAGAAAGAATGGATGGCTTAACAATAAAGCCACAGAGGAAAATAGAGATTTAAGAATACTTGCACCAAAAAGGAAACCTGTTAAAGTGAAATGAACACTATGAGAAAAGGTGACTTGATCAGCCCTTGCCCTGACTGTTGATGAACAACATAATACGTTATCCCTCTTAGTATTTTTTTTTGTTTGTTCTACTTAATACTTTTGGTTGAATACTGTAATCAATATACAGTTATTCTTATGTGCTGAAACTTAACTGAAAAGTGATCCCTGTTAAATATAAGAGTGGGAATAAGAGAGGGAAGAGATGTGTAATTCGGGACATGCTCAAGCTGACTTACCCCAAACAGTAGAGTTAGAAACATACCAGGGAATTCCAATTCAATCCTATCAAGGTGGCATGTACCAATGCCATCTCACTAGTCCCAGTGATCAATTTCTGTTCACAATTGGTCATAATGAAAGGACTAAGAGCCAAAGGGATCACATAAACAAGACTAGTGTCTGCAAATACTAGCTGATAGAATAAAAAAGGGAGAGAACGATCCAAAATGGGAAGCAGGATACACAGCAGACCCGTAGAATAGCAGATGTCCTAAACAGCACTCTGGCCTCAGAATCAGCCCTTAAGGCACACAGATCTGGCTGAAAAGCCCATGAGAGTATTTCAGGCATGGAAAGCCAAAACACTCTGGCAAACAAACAAACAAAAAAGACCTAAATGAAAGATATCCATGAGTGAGATCCCAGTGGAAAGAACCGGTCATCAAAGAAGGAGGCACCTTTCTCTGAAGGGAGGAGAGAACTTCCACTTTGACTATGACCTTGTCTAAATATGATCAGAGTTGGTGAACTCAAAAGGCTTCCATAGCCTTGGCAACTCATGACAAGAGTCTAGGGTGATTACTGATGCCATAAACAAGAGTGTCAATTTGTTAAGTCAACAACAAGAGTCACTGTGCACTTACTCCTCATGTAGGATCTTTGTCCTTAATGTGATGTACATTGTGATTTAATGCTATAACTAGTATTCAAAGAGTATTTTTCACTTTGTGTCTCTATGTGGGTGCAAACTGTTGAACTCTTTACTTAATATATGCTAAATTGATCTTCTGTATATAAAGAGAACTGAAAATGAATCTTGATGTGAATGGAAGGGGGGAGGGAGAGGGAAAGGGGAGGGTTGCGGGTGGGAGGGAAGTTATGGGGTGGGGGAAGCCATTGTAATCCATAAGCTGTACTTTGGAAATTTACATTCATTAAATAAAAGTTAAAAGAATACTTGCTGAAAAATTTCTATCATGATAAAGCTCACATAATTGATACTAAAGGAAATTTAAATTAGGTTAGATTAGGAATAACAAAAAATTCAAGACAATGACAATTTGTTGTTTTAAGCTATGATTCACTTTATTTATGGTTTTTTAAAAGATTGATATATAAGGATTTATTTGAAACGTAGAGTTACAGAGAAAGAGGGAGATACAGAAAGAAATCTTCAATCTACTGAATGACTCCCCAAATGGCTGGCCAGGCCAAAGCCAAGAGCCAAGAACTCTATCCAAGTCTCATATGTGGGTGGTAGGGGTCCAAGCATGTGGGTCATCTTACATTGTTTTCCCAGGCACATTAGCAGGGAGCTAAATCAGAAACGGAATAGCCAGGACTTGAAATAGTGCTCAAGGGGGATCAGGCACCACAGGTAGAAGCTTAACCCACTGTGTCAAAATGCCATCTGATAAGCGAAATTTTGGTTTAAGGTAATGAACTATAAAAGCTTTTTTGAAAATGTTATTTTCACCTACTTGTAATGGTGGGAGAGAGAGAGAAAGAGAGAGAGAATCTTCCATCTACTTGTTTACTTCCCAAGTGCCTGCAACCCGAGGCTGGGTCAAGCCAAAGCCATGAGACCAGAACTCCATCTGGGTCTCCCAAGTGGATGGCAGGGATTCAAGGACCCCAGCCACCAACTGCTACCTTACAGGATGCTTTTCCCAGGAAGCTTTATAAAGAGAGTTCCTAAATATTTTTCAGTGAAGCATGAGAAGTTTTTACCAGAAATTATATAATAGAGCAAAGGCAGGACAGGATCAGCGTATATGGTAGTGTTCCTGTGTGTGTTCCGTGAGGGAATGCAAAGATTTTTGCCAACAAATCTATTGCTAAAATTTTTTCCAGCCAACCTCTCCATTACTGATATATCACATAACATGATAGATGTTTATGAGATACAAAGAGAATACTATATCTTTATTTCCTACTGTCTTTAAACATTAAATGTAAAAGAGTAATGGACCCCACATTTTGCCTGGGGGCTTTGGATATTTTCAGAAAACATTTAAAATACCAATAAGGCAAATGGACATGGATGATAATAGCAAATACAATCCTTCAATCTAACATAAAGATGAATAATCAAAAAATTAACAATTTCTTAAAATTTATTAATTTGAATTATAATGTCTGCTCCTTGTTATTTGTAAGTTTTACTTGCCCATTTCTTCCATTTCTCTGTTGATTTAAATCTATTATGACTAATTTAAAACAAAAACATCTGAACAGATCTATTTGCAGGTAAAAAGCTCTTAACACATACTGTCAATATTCACTATAAAGGCAAATTACTCAAATGTAGCTCAATAGCATTCCTCTTTATTCTTCAGGCATACAATCATTTCTCTTTTTATTGCTTCTAATATTTGTCTTACAAAATGGACAATTTAAACTTTTGAGTTGGGAAGAGAGTATGCAGAGGTCTTTCAATGAAAAAAGTTATTTAAATAAATCCTTAAGGTAAATATGTCCTTTACCATGTACAAATTTTGATGTGGTTTTAGAATGGATAGTACGGCCAGCGCCACAGCTCAATAGGCTAATCCTCTGCCTATGGTGCCGGCACACTGGGTTCTAGTCCCGGTCGGGGAGCTGGATTCTGTCCTGGTTGCCCCTCTTCCAGGCCAGCTCTCTGCTGTGGCCAGGGAGTGCAGTGGAGGATGGCCCAAGTGCTTGGGTCCTGCACCCCATGGGAGACCAGGATAAGCACCTGGCTCCTGGCTTCGGATCAGCGCGGTGCGCCAGCCGCAGCGCGCCGGCCGCGGCGGCCATTGAAGGGTGAACCAACGGCAAAGGAAGACGTTTCTCTCTGTCTCTCTCTCTCTCTCACTGTCCACTCTGCCTGTAAAAAAAAAAAAAAAAAAAAAAAAAAAAAGAATGCATAGTACTAGTTTTATCAAATTATTTTATTATTATCATTTCAAGAATTCCCTTTGCTTTGTAGTCATACATACATGAACATTAATTTTTCTAAAGAGTAACCTTTATGAAGAAAAAGAAAAATGGTTTCAAATGTGATGGGTTGTTTATCTCAACCCAATCCAAATGCATGTTCAATAAACACTAGATTCTCATCTCCCTCTACACATTTCTACCAAACACATGAATGTTGAGTGCTATGGTTTTTTTAACTTTTTTTTTTAAAAACTTGTTATTTCATTAAACTATAAAGTATACCCAAACTTGTCAAGATAACTACCTAGCAAAAATAGTAAGAACTCTTTGTCAGAGTACCTGGTTTCCATGAACTAATGAAAGAAAGGAAAAATGGGAGGGAACCAAAATATATTTTAAGCATTAAAATTACATTCTCAGAGCTGTCACTATCACATCTGGTTTTTTTTTCCCTATGAAGTTTACATACTTCATTGAACTTAATTTTTGTACATGAAATAAGTTGTTAAGTCCAGAGGTATAAAGACTGGGCCCGGGAATTATATATAAATGTTGAATTTAAGGTATGTCTGTAATTCAGTTTTTGTGGAAAGATTCTTGTGATATTTTCTGCTTGGTTTTTCAATGTATCAAAACATCTGATTTCATATATTATGTATTAAAGTTATATACACAAATGACTTGCCTCTTCAGCTGTGCTACTTCCATCAAATGTGAAATTTCTCAGATTTTTTCATGCTGACTACATATTGAGCAAAATGCCTTTATGCTACATTGGAATAATCCTATCATATACTTAATTATGAATTAATATCAAGATAAGTTTCATCTTTGAAAAATGAACTCTGATTTTTTTAATCAAAAGTAAATTGGGTATTATTTATTACACTTGACAAGCTATTCAGCTAGGCAACATTAGTGATGTCCCAGATCAAGATGATTTAGGAAATGTTCTTTAAATATATGAGTCCCTAGTGGATTCTTGGAACTTGGCATTGTTTATAATTGTTAGTTTTGCCTCTGTCTCTGAAAAATGACAAAAAAGTGAATCTGTTCAATAAAGGGCTATCAGCCAATTGAAATCCAGTAATAGAGTAACAATATTAATTAACTAAATGCTATCTTTTCTCTTAGGATATTACATAAACTGAATAAGTTGCAAAAATGAAGTAATTAGCTTAATGTATTTTTAAATCAACTAGCAAAATATTTTATAATATATAAGATAAGCTATTATACTTAAGATTGGAAAATAATTTCAAAATGGAAATGGAATAAATCATTTCAATATAAGCTTCCTTCTTTCACTATAGGTAATACCACCTTTAAAACCTGCTGAATAAGAAATAACATTCCACAGTCTTTTGAATTTTCAACCAAAGGTTTGCATTCCTATAAAAAGTAACACTGGCGCAAAACATTCCAGACATGAACACATCTGCTTGAAATATCACAGGAGACTATCCAAGTCTGTCTCACTGGATTGCATTCACAAATAAGAACCATCAAATATCCAGACATCATCAAGAAAAGACAGATAGATGGAAATACTCAAAATTAACTAAGAAAGACAATCTTTTCTTTTGTTGGTAGTATTGATACTTGAGATATGCTTAGAGCTATAATGCTGTGCATGGGATAGACGCATTCCTACATCTCGCCCATAGGATTTAGTGAGAGTTTCCAGTATGATGTGGAATTGTAAAGAGAGGTAGGATATTGTGAATGAGACAAAATTTGGGATGAGATTACCACACGTGTAGCAGAAAATAACGGGTCAAATGAATGAGGCAGCCTTACCTATTGTTATATTTCTTTGACTTGGATACTGCTTTTGCACTCTGCTATTCCAGTGGTTTCTTTCTCATGAGCTTGGAGTGTGCTTTATCAGTTGTTGAATGTCTGTGCCCTATTGGTGTTACTATGTTATTACAAAGTATTCTCATAACCTTGAAAATTGTGTTTGCTTTTGATGAGTATGATAAGAAAAAAGCTTTCCTATTACCCAGACTGTGTATTGAAGGCCGCAGAACACAAGATACATCGCCTGTCCTGCTAAACCAAAATAATCTTAAAAGGGTTTCGAAACTACAAGAAAATCTTAAAGTAACAGACTTGAAATGGAAAGAATCCATAGTTACTTTACAAGGCCAGGGTTTTAAGGCAGCAAGTGAAAGTATAAACCTAAAGAGATGATGCAAACTAGCCCGGAGAGAAAATAGCCATATCACATATACGTGGTAATTGGATTTGATTGGTGAAATGCTTTGAATTGGAAGCATTCTGCATATTTTATTATGCTATGTAAGTGATCACTGCAACTAGAGACCCAATTAGCTGTCCAGAAAGTTTCTCTCCTTACCACTTAAGTTAAATCTGCAACTGTAGTTGGAGAAACTGCTAAGTGCACCCAGATGCTTTGTTCTTTCTGTAAGCCAGGAGCATTTTGTAACCCACCTGGAATGCCACATATAACAATCCATGTTCATCAGAAACCTCTCTCCTGGAAACTGTTACAGAAAAGAACAAGTCCCTCCTCTGGACGAAAACTCTTCAACCAGGAGGAAGATTCTTGAAGTGGGCATCCTGGTGAGTGTAACTGAGCATTTCCTAAATACCTAATATAGTGTTACACACACGCACACAAGCATACACACACACAGAGATGCTGCCTGATGAATGACAAATGAATTTTCTGGCCTAAATTACATTTTGTGTGATTTAAATATAGTGAAAGAAGGGGTTTGCATTACTCATCAAAAACAATCTCCCTCTCTGTCCCAGTGATAATAAAAGTGAACACAGATCAGCTTTTAAGAGGACCTTTAGAACAACTGCCTATCAGACCAAATGGCTCAGCTTCAAGTTATAGTCATTCAAATACTCAGAATTACACACCCACATCCTGACTAGGAATGTCAGGGAGGTGTGTGTGTGTGGGTTTTTTTTGTTTGTTTTTTAAGACTCCAATGAAGTGAAAGTTTCACTGGTGACTCTATTTCAAATAAACTTTTCATGAAACTCAGCAGTGGCCATTCGGTGTATAGTGGTTGAGACAACTCTTTGGGGGCCCACATCTCATATCGGAGTTCATGAGTTCAAGTCCCAGCCCTGGCTCCTCTTTCCAGCTCCCTAGTAATGTGCACCTGGGGAGGCAGCAGGGATGGCTCAAGTACTTAAATTCCTGCCACCACCTGGGAGACTCATACTGATTTTCCAACTCCTTCTCCTCCCCCATCCCGCCTGCTTTTATGTAGCCCAGTTCTGGCTGTTAGTGAGCATTTGAAAGTGAACCATCAGAAAGGAGCTCTTTCTGTTTGTCTGCCTTCTTTTCTGTCTCTATGACTGTGGAATATGATGTGTTCTTCGCATCTGGATACCAGAGTGAATCTTTGTTAATATTCAGATCTATCTTCTTTGAAAAGCTTCCTGACATCAATAGCACTACATTCAAAAAAATATCCAGTATAATTGAACAGAGGGTACATAAGCAATCAAAGAATGTTAAACACCAATAAAACATCAAGCAACAATAAAAAAAGGTAGCACAAGATCATGAAAGTCTTAATCAAAGAAATAAAACAAAGGCAAGACCTTGAAAAACTACTAAGATCTAGGTAAGCTGAAATAAGGGTGAACATATTCCAGGCAAGTAAAAGTCTTAAAAAAAAACAAAGATCCGTGTTTGCCTTACTCTTCAAGCTTCTTAAATTTTCTTTAGTCCCATCCTAGAAATCAAATATTTTCTAATCCTGCATCCCTTGATGGTTTGCTTCAATCCCATGAAAATTCCAGCCCCCTTCTCTTGATAACCGGTACTTCTAAGGGGCTTCAGAGAATTTTCCAGCTTGGTGTTTTAAGCTAGTATTTTTAAAGTTAACAGACCTCAGAAGTAATCCAGTGCAACCACTGTATTCTACAAAAGAAGAAAGAAATGTCTAGAGATAAAAGATGATTTTTCCCAAGTTACACAGTAGTGAGTGGCAAGTCAGACTGGATCATAGATGTTCTAAAATCCCTTCTAGTGGAAATGTATAATTCCAACTGTTCAGAAACCGGTATGTGCTTACTCCTTCAATCAAAGAAAATTCAGAGTGCTGGTTTGCAACTTTCTCCCTCATACTCATTGTCATTGCTGATGTTGCATTCTGAGGAAGACAGCAACACCCTGACTATGTGCTCTATTCCAGTTTTTTGTTTCTATTTGTTTCTTTTCTGGACTCTGATGTTCTTTCATCAGCATTCAATATCCACATCTTACAAATTCATAGGCTTTTTTTTTTCAGTTCTGGTACGATTTCATTTTCTTCATAATTTCTTTATATCAACCTTGGAGACTGGTGTTTTGGGTTTATCCTCCCTCCTTCCCCCTTATTACTCTCCACTTCTCCCTGTAACTCTTTCAGATAAGTAAAATAAGGCTTTAAAAAATAGTTTAGGAAAGGATGGAAAGGATAGGAGAATTTTATCTATCTGTGTCAGATTTTTTAAAGGCCTTGAAAAAGAAAACATATTTATAAGAGAAGGAAAGCAGTCATACAGTTGACTTCCTGATACGTGATCAAGGTAGACACACACACACCCAGGAGAGCTGAACATTTTTAATCCAATCTTTATTCAAATTTAGAGATAATATTTTATGAAAGATTCAATGGTCTTCCCAGATTCTAGCTCCTTGTTTCAATTTCAATTAAGCTTGCCTAATTCTATGAGGAAATCTGACACCAAAATCTCAGAATACTGAAAAAATATGTGGGATAAATTTTGAGGCAACACCTATCCATGCTGACAGAAAATTATTAATAATATTTATTTCTGCTGCTTAGCAAGAATATTCACAAATTTTCCAGCAGATATAACTTTATTAATGTGTTTGGATATCTAATTTTGTGAGTCCATTCTGTTGGTGTTACATAACAGACACTACATGGACTATGCTACTTATCTAAAATACAAAGGTATTTGAATTTCAAAACATCTAGCTGCAAAACATTTAGGCATATAATAATATTTTAATTCACAAAGCAATATATGGTTTTCAAATCATCTACGTGCATTCTTTTCTTAAGGAAAATATTGAAAGCAATAAATGTATTCAGATTAAAATTTTAGACTCATGGCAGTTCAATAACCACACCAGAATTGTGAAGCAATTGACAGCCAGCCTAGAACTCATGAGTGAATGCAAGTCCAACCATTTGTTAGGACTTACTGAGTACCTACTACGTGCTGGAGTATTCTCATCTGATTCATTATTTGATATTATTTATTTACTATTTGAGAAATAAAGCTGTTCATGGGTTTTGTAAACAATTTATAACTTCAATTACCATCAATGACTGTAAATGCAGACTTAGATATCAGAGGTGAAACTGGTTTGTTGCCTCTGCGTGGCAGAATTTCTCAGTTGAAGTATCCTTAGAGACCACTGACTGTTAGTGATGTAGATTTGAACAGAGGCCCAGAAAAGATAGGAGTCATGATTATCAATGTAAATGAGTTACTGAGGACAATTAACTTTTGTGAGTGACACAAAAGTACCCAAGCCAATAACTTTTTTTTTTTTTTTTTTTTGTAAAAACAGTTGTGTTCTAAACTCAAACTGCTATCTAGGGAAAATGAAGTTAGGAAAAGCACCAAGAATGGGTGGTTAGTAGGATGAGCAGGGATCTTGAACAACTAAAGAAAAGAAAAAAATGTGCCACCGCTTTCTTTACTTTGTTTATAAGAGAAGCCAGTTTAAATATGAACAATAATGAAGGAAACAAAAAGTCATTGTTGTTAATGAGTTAACTACCTCAAGGAATAAAGGTAAATAGAAAAAAGTAGATACCAACATATGAAAGAGTTGTATGTTCCTTCATATTTATTACAGCTCAATTCGCAAAAGCTAAGATAGGCAATCAACCTAGCTGTCCATCAATTAATGACTGGATAAAGAAAATGTGGTATATATATACTACAGAATGCTACTCAGCTGTAAGAAAAAAAATGAAATTCTGACTTTTGCAACAAAACAGATGCAACTAGAAACCACAATGCTTATTGAAATAAGTCAGTCTACTAAGACAAATATCATGTTTTCCCTGATTTGTGATAACTAATACACAGAGTACAAAAAAGGTTATCTGGGGCCGGCATTGTGGCATAGCATGTTAAGCTGCTGCCTGGGATGCTGGCTTCACATGTGGGTACTGCTTTGAGTGCCGGCTGCTCCATTTTTGATCCAGCTCCTTGCTAATGCGCCTGGGAAGTCAGTGGAGGATAACACAAGTGATTGGGCCCCTGTACCCAGGTGGGAGATCCAGAAGAGGCTTCTGGTTCCTGGCTTCAGCCTGGCCCAGCCTGGCCATTGTGGTCATTTGGGGAGTGAACCAGTGGATGAAAGATCCCTCTCTCTCTCTGTCTCTCTAACTCTGCCTTTCAAATAAGTTTTTTAAAGTAATGTATATGAATGAAATCAGCATTTTTCATTTGATAACTGATTATTGTTTATAGCTCTTGTCTATACTCTTTAGAAGGAGGAGTAGTTTTCTTATTGACTACTTGGTGAATTCTTTATTTAATGGAGGGTTAAGCTTATGATTATAAAATAAACTGAAAGTATGTCATTGTAAATATTAAAAATAAAAGAAGGGAAGAGAGAGGGTGGGAGCATGGGTAGAAGAGAGTGTAGGGTGGGAAGTATCATTATGCCCTTAAATCAGTATATATGAAATAAATGGACTCTGTTCACCTTATATAAATTAAAAAAGTTAAAAATGCTGTATATAAAGGTCATGAAAAAGCCTATTATAAAGGCAATTCATAGATTTCAATTTTTTTTAACTGACGTGAACCTGGCTTTTCATTCCACTTTTTGCAGTCCTTTTGAAGAACTTAGGTTTGTTATACTGCTTTCTAAATTGTTCCACGTGTTTGAGAGTCTGCCCATTTTTCTTCTCCTTTATAAATTATAGTCTGTTAACCAAAAAAAAAGGGGGTTTGCATTTGGAAGAAACTACTCAAAGTTGAAAGGTACGATCTGTGAACCCCTGTCTAAACCCACCGCAAACATATTTGTTTGCTTTTACTGCCTATATTGTCCACAAAATTTAATTTAAATACAAAATAAGAGGGGAAAAATTCATTTTCAATCTCCAGTACCCCCATCCTATCCTATTATTTATCTGCTGATTATTTATATACTTTTTTATTTGATAGTTCTCTCTCTCTTTGTATATATATATATATTTTTTTTTTTCACATGCCTTACCCCCAAAGTATGTGAGCCTATATTCCCTGAGTGAAATGTAGCTGGGCCTTATAAAGAACTAGAGAGTGAATGGAGAGATTGAAGGATGCTAGATACAAGATTTTATGAATTTTAGGAAAGCTTTGGAAACATGTACTGGCATAAGGTAGGAATAATACTCCTGAAGATGGTAGAGAGAAAAAAAGACCACATGGAAAAGGAAATTGAGATAAATAAGTTAAAAATCTCTTTTGAGAATATTTCTCCATTGGTTAAAGCACGCTAAGAAGTAGAAATTGTTAGAAAGGAATGACAGTGAAACCGTTATTTGCCAAAGGAAGTATTCAGGTAAACTGGGACTTAGAAAATTATTAAGTGTTCACATTAGGAAATGACAAAGATAGAATTCTTTTTGGTTTTTATAGTCACAAGACATATGAAAACAAGTGATATAATAAATCCAAAGAAAAGAGAAATATGAAAATATAGTAAATATGTATGAAATACCTTGTTAGGCACATTAAATTCACTATTATATCATTCTAATTAATTAGTATTTCCATCTGTTTATACTTCTAGAGATATATAAATTCTAGAGAGTTTACCACTCATATTTATTGTGATTGCTAATATATTTAATTTATTATTTTAATTTCTATCATTCAGTTTTGTACTATATATACTGCTTTTTTCCTTATTACCTTCATTTGAAATTTTTATTTATTTCACTTCATTCTATTTTTCCTTTACATTCATTTATAAATTATGCTCTTTATGCCTACATTTAATGTTGTTCAAGGAAATGTAACATGTATGTTGACTTCACTAGAGTTTCAATTTGGTCAACATGTTTCTTCTCTTGATGAGGACTTTAAATGCCTTCATTTGAATTACATTTTGTAATGTCTGTTCAGGGTTTGAAACACTTTTAAGAACTTAGGCATTATTCCTCTTATATATTTTTTCAGTCATTTATGTAGGGTTACCAACAGGTTTATCAGACTCATCAGACTTCAGCTAGTCTCCTGCTGTGCTACCTAGCGCCTGGTCATTTGTTCACCCTGAAGATTTAGTCTCACATAAATCTCATACACTCAGAAAGGAAGCAGGATATTCACCCAAGAAGAAAAACATATAGAAGCTGATATCAGAAAAATGGAGAATGGAGTTCTGGCAGGAGCTGTCTCATCCAGCCAGCTTGGAAAATGTCAGCAGAAACTCCCTTACTGTGATATTCTCTACGCTATGCTGGCTTTGTTTGAATTGATGGGATTTCTTGGCCTGGGAAAATAGGACTGCTTTGGTTTGAGTTTGTATATATTTTTTTTTATTTAAAAACTTTTAAGAGACAAATAAAAATCACACATATTTATATGATAATACTTGTATACATTTTGTAATGTCCAGTCAGAGTAAATATATGTATCTCCTCAAACATTAATATTTCTTTATAGTGAAAATATCCAAAATCTTGTCTGCTAGTATTTTTTTTTAGATTTGATTTATTTACTTGAGAGGTAGAGTTACAGACAGTGAGAGAGAGAGAGACAGAGAGAGAGAAAGGTCTTCTTTCCATTGGTTCACTCTCCATTAAAATGGCCACAATGGCCAGAGCAGCACCAATCCGAAGCCAGGAGCCAGGAAGCTTCCTCTGGGTCTCCCACACGGGTGCAGAGCCCAAGCACTTGGTTCATCCTCCACTGCCCTCCCAGGCCACAGCAGAGAGCTGGACTGGAAGAGGAGCGGCCCGGACTAGAACTGGCGCCCGTATAGGATGCTGGCGCTGTAGGCAGAGGATTAACCCACTGCGTCACAGCACCACCCCCGTCTTCTAGTATTTTTAACAGAGTTTCTTTAACAGAGGAATTCACAGTACATTAATGTTATCTATAGTCATCCTCCTTTGCATTAGAACCCGAAAACTTCTTATCTGGCTCTAACTTAGTACCCATTCCTCCCTACATCTTTCCCTCACCAGGCTCTGGTAACATCATTACATGTTTAAGTCCTATGAGGTCATCTCTTTTAGACTCCACATATGAATGAGATCATGTGATATTTGCCTTTCTTCACTTCGCTTATTCTATTTAACTTAATGACCTTCATTTCCATCCATGTTGTTGAAAATGAAAAGGTTGTGTCGTTTTTTTTGGCTGACTAGTACTGAATTGTGTATACACATCACAATTTCTTCAGATCCATGCATCAGTGGATCTATTTTACACTATTTCCATTTACTGCCTATTGTAATTAGTCCTGAAATAAACAGGAGAGTGCAGATGTCTCCTCAAAAGAGTGATTTCACTTCCCTTGGAGATATACTTGGTCATGGTTTGGCTCAATCATATAATAGCTCCATTTTTAGGTTTCTGAGGACTCTCCATACTGTTTACCACAATGTCTCTACTGGTTCCCTTTTCTTCATCTCCTCACCAACATTTGCTCTGTTTTGTCCTTCTGATAATAGGTGATCTAACTTAAGTGAGATGATACCTGCTTGTAGTTTTCATTTCTATTTCCCTGATGATTGGAAATGTTGAGCATTTTTTCATGGACCTGTTGGTCATTTGCATCTCTTCTTCTGAGGAGATGTCTCTTTAGAACTATTGCCTATTTTAATTGGATTATTTCAGTTTTTTTCTGTTGGGTTATTTGAGTTCTTTATGTATTCTGGATACTCACCCCTTGTCAGATGCATGGATTGCAAATATTTTCTCCCAATCTGTAAGTTGTCTCTTCACTTTGCTGATTGTTCCTTTTGCTGTGCAAAAGCTCTTTAATTTGGGGAAGTTCCATTTTGAAATGATCAGGTACTTCAAAAACTTCATGGAAAATACAATAAAGAGAAGTTTACTCTGGTGGGAAAATATTTGAAATTCCTGCACTCAAGGAGAATTCAAACATTCACAGAGGGAGCAGGTGTTTAGTCTAGCAGTTAAAAATGCCATATTCTACATCAGAGTACCTAGTTTCCATTCCTGGCTCCAGCTACTGACTCCAGTTTCCTTTTTTTTTAAAAAAAAAATTTATTTATTTATTTGAAAGTCATAGTTACACAGAGAGAGGAGAGGCAGAGAGAAAGTAGGGTCTTCCATCCGCTGGTTCACTCCCCAATTGCTGAAATGGCCAAAGCTGTGCCGATACGAAGCCAGGAGCCAGGAGCTTCTTCTAGGTCTCCCACACGGGTGCAGAGGCCCAAGGACTTGGGCCATCTTGTACTGCTATCTCAGGCCATAGCAGAGAGCTGGATCAGAAGTGGAGCAGCAAGGTCTCAAACCAGTGCCCATATGGGATGAGCTGCCGGCACTTCTGGCCAGGGCATTAACCCACTGTGCCACAGCGCCACCCCCCACTTTTAAATTTATTTATTTATTTGAAAGTCAGAATTACACAGAGAGAGGGGAGGCAGAGAGAGTTTTTTTTAACTTTTATTTAATAAATGTAAATTTCCAAAGCACAACTTTTGCATTATAGTGGCTTTTCCCCCCATAACCTCCCTCCCACCCAAAACCATCCCATTTCCCACTCCCTCTTCCATCCTTCATCATGATTCATTTTCAATTATCTTTATATACAGAAGATCAACTTAGTATATACTAAGTAAAGATTTCAACCGTTTGCACCCACACAGAAGCACAAAGTATAAGATAATGTTTGAGTAGTAGTTTTACTGTTAATTCACATAGTACAACACATTAAGGACAGAGATCCTACATGGGGAGCAAGCATAGAGTGACTCCCGTTGTTGATTTAACAATTGACACTCTTATCTATGACGTCAGTAATCACCTGAGGCTCTTATCATGAGCTGCCAAGGCTATGAATGCCTCTTTGAGTTCACAAACTCCGACATTATTTAGACAAGGCCATAGTCAAAGTGGACGTTCTCTCCTCCTTTCAGAGAAAGGTACCTCCTTCTTTGATGGCCCATTCTTTCTGCTGGGATCTCACAAGCAGAGATCTTTCATTTAGGTCATTTTTTATGACACAGTGTCTTGGCTTTCCATGCCTTCAAACTCTCATGGGCTTTTTATCCAGATCCAAATGCTTAAGGGCTGATTCTGAGGCCAGAGTGCTGTTTAGGACATCTGCCATTCTATGAGTCTGCTGTGTCTACTGCTTCCCATGTAGGATCATTCTGTCCTTTTTAATTCTATCAGTTAGTATTAGCATACACTAGTCTTGTTTATGTGATTTCATTATGATCAATTGTGAACTGAAAATGATCACTTTGACCAGTAAGATGGCATTGGTATATGCCACCTTGATGGGGCTGAATTGGAATCCCCTGGCACTTTTTTAGCTCTACCATTATGGGTAAGTCCAAGTGAGCATGTGCTAAACTGTACATCTTCTCCCTCTCTTATTCCCACTCTTATATTTAACAGGGATCACTGTTGAGCTAAATTTAAATGCCTAAGAATAATTATATGTTGATTAAAGAGTTCAACCAATGGTATTAAGTAGAACAAAAAAATACTAAAAGGAATAAAGTAGTAAGTTGTTCCTAAACAGTGAGGACAAGGGCTGATCAAGTCACTGCTTCTGGTAGTGTCCATTTCACTTCAACAGGTTTCCTTTTAGGTGCTCAGTTAGTTGTCACCTATCAGGGAGAACATATATTTGTCCCTTTGGGACTGGCTTAATTCACTCAGCATGATGTTTTCCAGATTCCTCCATTTTGTTGCAAATGACCAGATTTCATTTTTTTCCTGCTGTATATATTCTATACAGTACATATCCCATAATTTCTTTATCCAGTCTTCTGTTGATGGGCACTTAGGTTGATTCCATGTCTTAGCTATTGTGAGTTGAGCTGCAATATACATTACGATGCAGACAGCTCTTTTATTTGCCAATTTAATTTCCTTTGGGTAAATTCCAAGGAGTGGGATGGCTGGGTTGTATGGTAGGGTTATATTCAGATTTCTGAGGAATCTCCAGACTGACTTCCATAGTGGCTTGACCAGTTTGCATTCCCACCAACAGTGGGTTAGTGTCCCTTTTTCCCCACATCCTCTCCAGCATCTGTGTTAGTTGATTTCTGTATGTGAGCCATTCTAACTGGGTGAGGTGAAACCTCATTGTGGTTTTGATTTGCATTTCCCTGATTACTAGTGATCCTGAACATTTTTTCATGTGTCTGTTGGCCATTTGGATTTCCTCTTTTGAAAAATGTCTATTGAGGTCCTTGGCCCATCTCTTAAGTGGGTTATTTGTTTTGGTGTTGTGGAGTTTCTTGATCTCTTTGTAGATTCTGGTTAGTAATCCTTTATCAATTGCATAATTTTCAAATATTTTTTCCCATTCTGTTGGTTGCCTCTTCACTTTCCTTACTGTTTCTTTTGACATACAGAAACTTCTCAATTTGATGTAAGCTCTATTGATATCTGGCTTTAACTGCCTGTGCCTCTATGGTCTTTTCCAAGAAATCTTTTCCTGTGCCTATATCGTGCAGGGTTTCTCTAATGTTCTCCAATAATTTGATGGTTTCGGGTTATAGCTTAGATCTTTAATCCATGTTGAATGGATTTTTGTGTAAGGTGTAAGGTAGGGGGTCTTGCTTCATGCTTCTGCATCTGGAAATCCAGTTCTCCTAGCACCATTTATTGAATAGACTTTCCTTACTCTAGGAATTGGTTTTAGATCCTTCATCAAATATAAGTTGGCTGTAGATGTTTGGGTTGATTTCTGGTGTTTCTATTCTGTTGCATTGGTCTATCCATCTGTTTCTGTACCAGTACCATGATGTTTTGATTAAATCCAGTTTCCTTTCAATACAGACCTGATGATAGCTCAAGCATTTGGGTTCTTGGTAGATTTTGATTGTGTTCCCTGGCTCTGGGCTCCTGGCTTATGCCTCTACCCGTCCCTGGCCTTCATAGGCAAATTGGAGTGTGAACCAACTATTGGAAGTCTCTCTCTCTCTCAAATAATTTTTAAAGCTCATAAATGATGTATATTATGAAAAATACTTTCCAGAGAATTCAGGTTTTGGTAGCAAACTAATCTCATGTTTTCATTCCGTTTTCCATGAACTGTTTGGAATACTATCATGGAAGTAAATAGTCCAAGTGAGACACTTGTGACCAGAGTTCTAGGAATTTTATAAAAATCTAAACAAACTGTAAAACAAAAAAAAATCTGAAAATGACTTAGCACATCAGCCAATCAACATGGGTTCTAGCTGACTTAATCAACTGTTCTACCAGCAAGGAAATAGCAGGGATATTCTTGAGCAAAATATCAAAATTACATTGTCTAGGTAAATCATCCAACCTGGTAGCCCTGAGGCATCCCCATTAGTGAATATCTGGAGTAACAGTCCAGCAGGCTATGGAAAATGGGCTGTTTACCTCCCAAGGCTCTAAGCCTAGTTTCTCAGTGGGTCTGCCTAGGGGGGCTTTTTGTTACAAAGTTTGCCTGAAGAAATAGGGTAATGTGATTCTGAATGTGCAGAAACACATGTTCATTAGAGAGGAATAAAATAGTCTGGATTTGTTTCTTAATGGGAATTTTCAGAAACTTTAAGATGTTTATTCACAGGCATCTGACTGTACTGCAGAGGAGCTATTAGGGAAATGATTTAAGTACTTTTGGGTAATGAAGGCTTTTGTGTCTATTAGTGTGTTCCTAATTGTATCTTTAAAGACTGAGGCTCTTGAAGTGATGGTGCCACATACCCAATGACCAAGAAAAGAGTAATAGAGACAACACGGTCTATTGGATTAAAAGCCCACAAGTCTCTACCTCCCTCCCCTGCTATAAAAGGAAATTACTCCACCTGCTGTGCCAGAGTTCTTCCATCTGTAGGAAGGCATAAATTACTGGTAACATAATGACAATAGTAAATTCATACACTGGATATAGATAAATAATTTAGATATATGCATATTCATTATTTATAGTGACCTCATATGACTATATCTAATAGGAAAACTGAAGAGAAAAAATATATGCCACTGGTAACTTGAGATAGGAATGAAAGTATGAAGCAAGATTATTAAAAGAAATGAAACATACTACTGCAAGAAGAGAAAGGAACTTGGAAGATAAATTATGGTCATCTTATGAATAAGCCTTGAATTAAAATGTCTCAAAATTCATATGCCTGAACTCTAAAGGGAGCTTACTATGCATGCTGTCTGAGTCAATGAATTCATCATTCCCAATATATTCACTGCTTGAAATGTGAGGTCTTTTAAAAGAAGGAGCTAATAACACAATGGTTGTCTCCTGTCTGTCTTCTACAACTGCCCTTTGTTCTATTACTCCTCTAATGGGCCTTCTAATAGCTTCTCTTCCTTTGACTGGCCCTTACATGCTAAGGGATTTTGTGGAATTCCACTTCTTTTCCCTCCGGCAATATCAACTCATGCAGGATTTCAAATCCACCTCCCAGATGAGTCTTCCACAGCCATTTCACTGTTTGCCTATCGAAACCACAACTTTAAAACACTCAGCGTGCTTCATATTCTACCTTATTCAGCTCTCATGCTCCTCCTTCCCTGCCTTATAGTCCTAAATGTATTAAGCCAAACATGGTCTTCCTACTTCGGTATTTCATCCATTCTCAAATCCATAAATAGTATATCTTGCCAGATCAAAATACATTCTTCTCCATTTCTGCTACAAATGCCTTAGATAAAGACACAATCCCCTACCACCTAATTTATCTCTTCAACTTCAGTCCCTTCTCTCCAAAAATTCCAAAGTATATCAGATAACTTAAGTCTTTTTACAATATCATTAAACACCTTGTAGATTCTAAAAGAATAATGCCCATGCTTTACTCAACCTTGACTTCTTCATTTGTCAGAAGAGGGGGTTGGAATAGAAGCTTCCTAAGGTTTTTCTCATATTTTTACCTTCTACTTACATAAATTAATGATTCAGAGTTGAAGTTTTATGCCTAAATTTTTTAAACAATTATTTTATTTATTTGAAAGTCAGAGTTACACAGAGAGAGGAGAGGCAGAGAGAGAGAGAGGGAGGGAGAGAGAGGTCTTCCATCTGCTGGTTCATTCCCCAAATGACCACAACAGCCAAAGCTAAATGATCCGAAGCCAAGAACCAGGAGCTTCTTCCAGGTTTCCCATGTGGGTATAGGGGCCCAAATACTTGGGCCATCTTCTACTGCTTTCCCAGGCCATTGCAGAGAGCTGGATCTGAAGTGGAGCAGCCGGGACTCGTTCCGGTGCCCATATGGGATACCAGCACTGCAGGATGGGGCTTTAACCTGCTACACCACAGTGCTGGCACCTATGCCTAAATTTTAAAAATTATATATACTATAGCCATGTTCATTCATGGGAAGATAATATTGTAGAGTCAACTACATTCAAATTAACCTATAAAATTTAATATGATATCAATCGTAAAAAGATTTTAAAATTTATACAAAATTCACCATAAAAATATAGAATTTATGAAATTGCATGGATTATTAAATTTACTTTGCAGAAGTTTATAATATAAGGAGACTTCAAAAAGTTGATTTTGGTGCAATGCTATTTTGAAATTATTGCATAATTTTTTTTCATAATATGCACTATCCATCAATTTTTTGAAGACTGCATATTTAAATACACATAGAGAAAAAGAAAACAGAAGTGAAGGAGAGGGAGGGGTGAGTAAGACAGACAGGCATACAGAGAGAGAGAGAATAGCATTTCTGGAAAATAAAAACAAAATTTGTTGAGAGTGGCACAAATTTAACCTGATGGCAAAATATTTTATAAAGTCACAATCATTTAAGTAGCGTTCTACTGCCACAAAAATTTATTACTTAACCTGAACAGAGAACCCTAACTGATCTACACATGCAATGGAATTAATAACAAAATATGATTTACTAAGTAATGGTTAAAGAATAATCTAGTTAATATATGTTGTTAGTAAAAGTGGCCATCCATATGAGAAAAATAAAAATTTATGATTGTGACACAACATATCCAAACCATATTCCAGATGAATGAGTGTTCTAAAAAAGACAGTATCTTTAAATGATTAGAAGATAATATACCTTGCTAACACTTATGTAGTGCTGTCTTATCTCAGATAAAATCCAAGTGCTGTGTAGACATTAATCCTATCAGTAACCTTATTACCCTAAGAGGATGGTAAATGCAATTATGTTTTTTTTTTATTATCATTCCATTTACAGAAAAGCTAATGATGGGATAAAGGTTAATAAATTTATAGAAAGGTCACAGTTAATAAGGGACAGAATTAGAATACAAACTCAAGCACATTTGCCTCTGTCTAGCTCTCAAGCATTCTGCAGACCATGACAGAGGAAAGGCTTTCTTTAAAAGAAAATAAAAAGAAAAATAACCCTGAAATGCAAAAATAATGCAGAAAAAATAGATAAAATTTGTAATACTTTTTATAATAATATCTTTCATATTTTAAAACAAACCGGCGCTGTGGCATAGTGGATAAAGCCGCTGCCTGCAGTGCCAGCATCCCATATGGGTGCCTATTTGAGACACAGCTGCTCCATTTCTGATCCAGCTCTCTGCTATGGCCTGGGAAAGCAGTAGAAGATGGTCCAAGTCCTTGGGCCCCTGCACTCGCATAGGAGACCTGGAAGAAGCTCCTAACTCCTGGCTTCAGATTGGCCTAGCTCCGGATGTTGCAGCCACTTGGGGAGTAATCCCACAGATGGAAGATCTCTCTCTACTTCTGCCTCTGCTTCTGCCTCTGTAACTCTTTCAAATAAATAAATAAATCTTAGAAAATAAAAGAAAACAAAATAATATCACAAACTTGGACAAAATACTTGCTGCACAAATAACTGGCATATAATTTTCTGGGTCCAGCATAGCAAGTTAAACCTCCCCCTGCAATGCTGGTATTCCTTATGGATACCCACTCACATCCCAGCTGCTTCATTTCTGATTCAGTTCCCTGCTAATATGCCTGAAAAATCAGCAGAATTCAAGTGCTTGGGCTCTTGCACCCACATAGGAAACCTGATGGAGTTCCTGGCTTCTGGTTTCAGCTTGGCCTCACCCTGTCCATTGCAGCCATTTGGGAAGTAAATCAGTGGATGGACAATCTATCTCTCTTTTTTGCTCTGACTTTCAAATAAATATATACAAATCTTAAGAACTTCATTCTAACCATACATATAAATAATACAAAGATATATCACCATATCAAAAGTAGGCATAGCCTAAGAAACTATAGTTTTAGGAAACCAAATTCAAATACCTAATAAGTAAATGAAAAGGCATTCAATCTCACTGGTAACCAGGCAAATGGAAAAACAGGAGATAACATTTTTTTGCCCATAGGACTGAAAAAAATTAAGTTGGTGCAATGTCAAATGTTGCTAAGTACTTCCTTGAAGAATGAAAATTAATTGGCCAATTTGGAAAACAATCAGGCAATATGTAGAAAGGTGGTAGTTGTGACTATTGTAAGAAAAAAAAGTGACACAGCAGTTTACCTTCTTGAGAGATCATGAACACATAAAATAATGAAATGCACATATACATACGTACTGCCACATTATTATACAGTACCGTTGAAAACAATCTAAGCATCTATCCAATGAAAACTGGATAAATAAATGGTGGTATGTATTTGTTGCAAGATATATGAGTGAAAGAAATGATCTAGGGGCCGCACTGGGCACAGCAGGTTAAACTCCAGGCTATAATGCCAGCATCCCAGGTGGGCACAGATTTGAGTCCCAGCTGCTCCACTTCTAATCCAGCTCTCTGATAATGCTCCTGGGAAAGCAACAGCAGATGGCCCAAGTGCTTGGGTTCCTGCCACCCACCTGGAAGACCCAGGTATTGTACCAGGCTCTGGGATTCAGCCTGGTCCCACCTGAGCCACTGCAGGCTTTTGGGAGGTGAATCAGAACGTGAAAGACAATTCTCTTGCTCCCTTTAACTCTTTCAAATAAATAAATAAAACCTTAAAAAAACAGAGATAAGCCAGTTCAACACAGATAAATCTAAAAATCATATTTTAGTAAAAACCAGAGTTATTAATTGATTAGGGAATTATTAAAGGATATATGAAAAGAAAAGAGAGGTTGAGAGGCTGATGTGGCATAGTAGGTAAAGCCACTGTCTGCACTGTCAGCATCCCATAGGAGCAGCAGTTCAAGTCCAGGCTGGTCTACTTCCAATCTAGTTCCCCTATAATGCACCTGAGAAAACATCAGAGGATGGCCCAAGTGCATGGGCCCATGAACCCATGTGGGAGATCCAGAAGAAGCTCCTGGCTTCAGCCTGGCCCATCCTTCACTGTTTCATTCATTTGGGGAGTGAACCAGTGGGGTAGAAGGTCTCTCTCTATCTCTCTTTCTCACTCTCTGTATCTCCTTCTCTCTCTCTGTGACTCCACATTTCTAATAAAATAAATCTTAAAAACAAAGAGATGTCGATAAGTAGATGGTCAGCTTTAACTACAAATATGATAGTATTTTTAAGGTATTGTGTTTATATACTACTCATATATTTTAACACATATATTAAAATAAAGTGCTTTTTATTATTTCAGAACTACTATTAAAGCCTATAGAAATATCAAGGACATTCAAGGTCAAACTCTAACAAACAGCTCAATGCAAATTATTTAAATTTTGAAAGAATCAAGTAGGAAGCAGAAGGGGATAAAAATTTTAAGTAAACATTTTTTCTTAAATCTATCAAAAGGAAATGTTATTAAATTACATTTTAAGGTACAAAAATACTATTACAGACATAAAAGCTATCTGTTGTAACTGGAGAAGAAATGCGTACCCACTAGCACTCTGATAAATGGCTGGGGTTTCTGCCTTTTTATTTCTTATTATTTAGAATAAGCACAAAGAAACTGATAAGATGGTTTAATTAAAAGAAGTAGGAAAAATAGCATTCTGGGAGATAGCCCAATAATACTGCTATTATTTCCATGTGTACACAGCTCCAGGTCTTGCTATCTATCTGCAAGAGACAGTGTATTATAAAGCAAAATTCCCTCTGTGTTACTTTTAGTTCTGAAATAGACATGTGAGTAGAGAAGTAAATTTCCTTTTCTAATGTAATTTTTTCAGTTCTATTTGCCCGATTCATATATTAGCTCTTTTTTTTTTTTTTTTTTTTTTTTTTTTGGACAGGCAGAGTTAGACAGTGAGAGAGAGAGAGACAGAGAGAAAGATCTTCCTTCTGGTTCACCCCCCAAATGGCCGCTAAGGCCGGTGTACTGTGCCGATCCGAAGACAGGAGCCAGGTACTTCCTCCTGGTCTCCCATGCGGGTGCAGGGCCCAAGCACTTGGGCCATCCTCCACTGCACTCCCTGGGCACAGCAGAGAGCTGGACTGGAAGAGGGGCAACCAGGACAGAATCCGGCGCCCCAACTGGGACTAGAGCCTGGAGTGCCGGCCCCGCAGGCGGAGGATTAGCCTAGTGAGCCGCGGCAAAGGCCATATATTTGTTCTTACATAGACATCATGTACAATTAACTCATAACTGAATCTACTATTTTTAAACTAACAGCCAAATGTATAATTTCATTGTGATCAATTTGCAATGTGTTCATTTATGAAAATCAGAGGCATAAAATTTGTTCAACCCCTTAGTTAACTATGATGGGTAACTGAGCTTTCTCGTGGCTAAAACTTATATCCATTTAGTATTCCTTGGTTTGAATCTCACTGTAGACTTTTTCCCTGGATTAGGACAGAGAGCTTATCTAAGGATAGAGCAGCAATTCCACACTTTCATAGAGGCTAGTTTTCAGTCACATAGCACATAAATGCAATTATAGGTAAAGTAACATATTCCCTTGAGGTCGTTTGTGCAGTTCAGTTACACTAAAAGTTGTTCTGCTAATACAGTAGATACTTCATAATTTACAAATATCACACTGAGTGGGTATGTTCTATCAGTTATTATTACCTATCAATTAATATATAACACTTGATTATATAAATACATAGATCTTCATTCATGTTTCTATTATTTGTTCCAAAATAATCCAGTGATTATGCTTATTCTGTCTTCAGCACTTCACACACACAGTCACATTCGTACTTTGTGAAGTGATCTCAGGTGAATCACATTAGACTAAAGCATCCTGACACACATGAAACATAGCTGAGTTAATATTCCTTTTTCAAAAACTTTAATTTTATACAGAATTGGGACTTAAAGCAATTAAAATGACCTTCTAAATACATAAGCCCCACAACTGCAGGGCCTTTGTCACTACCCCAAGTCAATCTGAAAGGAAAATTTTTCTCAAGCTCATACAGAACATTCACTAAGATAGATTACTTCATAGCCCACAAAGCAGTCTTCACAAACTTCAGCAGATTTAACTGATAGTAAGCATATGTTCAACCACACTGGTATGCAACTAGAAATTAAAAACAAGGAATTTTGGAGAACTCACAAATAGGTGAAAATTAAGTGAAATATTACTGAACAACTAAATTCAAAGAAGAAATTAAAAGAAAAGTTTAAAAATATGTTGAGACAAATGAAAATGTTAACATATTACATGATATGGATGCAGGAAAAGCAATCTTAACAGAGAGATTATATCAACATTGCTGACATCAGAAAAGAAGAAAGGTCTCAAATAAATAACCTATCATTACATCTCAAAAAGCTAGAAAAAGAACCAATTAAAACCAAATTAACAGAAGGACAGATCCAGTAAAAATTAGAGCAAAAACAAATGAAATTAAATGAATAAAGTTCAATTAAACTGAGTTGATTCTTTAAAAAAAAAAAAACTGAGCAAAACTTCCAATAGTTTACCTAGAATAAGTAATAAAATAAGAGAAAGGAAAGAAATAAATCAGAAAGGAAAGAAGAAATACTACAGCTAATACAAATATAAAGGTTCGTAAGAGATGTGCCAAAAAGTTAAATAACCTAGAAGAAATGGGTAAAATCATGTACATATACAGCTTATCAAAACTGAATATGAAGAAATGGAAAATATGAAGAGATCAATAATGGGAAGGAGATTGAATCAGTAATGGAAAATTCCCCATCAAAGAAAAGCCCAGGATCTGTTAGCTTCACTGCTAACTTCTGCCAAATATTTTAAAGGTAAACTAATACAAATCCTTTTCAAACTCTCACAAAAAGTTGAAGAGGGAACACTTCCAAATTTATTTTACTAAGCCTGCATTACCTTGATGCCAAAACCAGACAAGGAAATTACAAGGAAAAAGTTACAAGTCAATATCCTATACACATATGCAAAAATCCTCAATAAAATCCTAGCAAACTTAATTCAACATCACATTAAAAGGATCACCAGCCAATATTAAGAGTGGCTGATCTCAGGGAAGAAAGGATGGTTCAATGTCTACAAATCTATAAATAAGAACACAATAAATTTAAAGAAAAAAAGACAAAATCATAGAGTCATCTCAAAAGGTGCGGTAAAAGCATTTTACAAAATTAAATATTGTTTATTAAATAATTTTTAAAAATAAATCACATATAGAAGGAATGTACCTAACAATACAGGCCATACACAACAAACCCAGAGCTAACATGATATTCAGTAGTTAAAAGTTAAAAAATTTGGGGGCTGGTGCTGTGGTGCAGCAGGTTAATGCTCTGGCCTGAAGTGCCGGCATCCCATATAGGTGCTGGTTCTAGTTCCAGTTACTCCACTTCCAATCCAGCTTTCTGCTATGGCCTGGGAAAGCAGTAGAAGATGGCCCAAGTCCTTGGGCCCCTGCACCCATGTGAGAGACCCGGAAGAAGCTTGTGGCTCCTGGCATTGGATTGGTGCATCTCCAGCCGTTGCAGCCAATTAAAGAGGGAACCATTGGATAGAAGACCTCTCTCTCTCTCTCTCTCTCTCTGCCTCTCCTCTCTTTGTATAATTATGACTTTCAAATAAATAAATCTTAAAAAAGTTGAAAAATTTCTTTTCTTATATCAGAAACAAGATAAAAATTTCCACTCTCACCATTTCTATTCTGCAGAGTTAAGAAGTTCAAGTTAGAGCAAATGGGTAAGGCAAAGAAATAAAGGCTTCCAAATAAGCATCCAAATTAGAAGAAAGAAAAATTGTCCCTAACTGCAGAAAACTTGTTTTTTAATAAATGCAGGACTCCATCTAAAATAAAATTAGTACTAATAGCTGCATTTCATGAAGTGCAGTATACAAAATCAACATACAAACAGCAATAGCATTTCCATGTAATAACAATGAATTATCCAAAAAAGAAATCAAGAAAAATCCCATTTACAATAGCTACTCAAAATGAAAATATTTTGTAATAAATTTAACCACAGTGTTAAAAGATCTATACAGTGAGAAGTATGAAATATTGATTTTAGAAAAATTTAAGAAAACACAAGTAAATATAAAGGTATCCCATGTTCATGGAGTGGAAGTATTGCTAAAATGTCCATATTATTTAAAGCAATCTAGAGTCAATGAAGTCTCCATCAAAATTCCAATAAAAATAACTATAAAATTCATATGAAATCACAAAATGCCTGAGATAGCAGAAACAATTTTGACCAAGAATAACAAAGCAGGAGACATAAAAGTACATTACTTTGAAATCTGCTAAGAAGTTATATTAATCAAAGTAGCATGGTAATAGCATAAGGACAGATACATAGACCAATGAAACAGAAAAAGAGCTCAGAAAGAAATCTATATAGTCACAGGCAAATGATTTTAAAACTCCAAGAACACAAATGAGGAAAGAATAGTCTTTTTAATAAACGGTATTGGGCTAACTGAATATCAAAATGCAGAAGAATGAAATTAGAACCTTATGTCTTATGATATACAAAAATCAAATCAAAATGCATTAAAATTCAAACATAAAAGCTGAAACTGTATAAATACTAGAAAACAACATATGGGTTAGGTTCATAACATTGGTGTTAGGATTTTGTTTTTAAGACAACAAGCTATTTTAAAAAGGCCCAAAGTCATGGGAAACAAAAATAAAAATAGAGAAATGGTACTATATCATCTTTATTATTTTTTTAACAAGCATTTATATTTTTATTTTATTTTATTTTTCTCGCATAGTATCAAAGGACATTCCAGACTACTAGGAATTCTGCATAGCCCCAGGAGATTCCCAATACACAGAATTTTTTTAACTTTTATTTAATAAATATAAATTTCCAAATTACAGCTTATGGATTACAATGGCTTTTCTGCCCCATAACTTCTCTCCCATCCACAACCCTCCCATCTCCTACTCCCTCTCCCATTCCATTCCCATCAAGATTCATTTTCAATTCTCGATCAATTTAGTTTATATTAGTAAAGTGTCGCTCCCCCTCTTCATGGAGGAACGACACTAAACCCTGCCTAGGCTTCCTATCCAAGTCATGGCACCATTATGTCGCTCCCCGTCTTCGTGGAGGAACGACACAGGACCCTGCACTGTTCTTTTGTCTGCTCGGCCCTCCCCGGGTTTACTGCTGGTTCTTCCCGGGTTGGCTACCGACCCTTCCACCTCCGTGGAAGGGCGGTTCCCCCTGCCACCTTCCCCACTTCCGCGGGGGAGCGGCACACCGCTGGCCGGCTCTCTCGGGGGCTGCACAGGTGTTCCTTCAGATAGATGTTCCCCTTAGATGTTCCTGGTGCATGTTGTCTCTCTCCTCCTATATAGTCCTCCTCCACCAATCCCAACTCTGCTACCCACACGCCGAGTACGCTGCTCTTCTCCTCCAATCAGGAGTAGGTCCTACAGTTTATCGGTTGAACTGGAGGCAGCTGTGTAGAAGCTGTTTCTCCCTTCTCAGCGCCATATTGTGGGAGAGCAGATGCATAGAATAAGTCTTAATTCCAGTAACTTAGTCTAGTCCGGGTTGCTCCCCACAGTAAAGATTTCAAAAGTTTGCACCCACACAGAAACACAAAGTGAAAAATACTGTTTGAGTACTAGTTATAGCATTAATTCACATTGAACAACACATTAAAGACAGAGATACTACATGAGGAGTAAGTGCACAGTGACTCCCGTTGTTGATTTAACAATTGACATTCTTGTTTATGGCATCAGTAATCACCCTAAGATCTTGTCATGAGCTGCCAAGGCTATGGAAGTATTTTGAGTTTGCCAACTTCGATCTTATTTAGACAAGGTCATAGTCAGAGTGGAAGTTCTCTCCTCCCTTCAGAGAAAAGTATCACCTTCTTTGATGGCCAATTCTTTCCACTGGGATCTCACAAGCAGAGAACTTTCATTTAGGTGTGTTTTTTTGTTTTTGTTTTTGTTTTTTTGTTTTTGTTTTTGTTTTTGTTTTTTTTTGCCAGAGTGTCTTGGCTTTCCATGCCTGAAATACTCTCATGGGCTCTTGAGCCAGATCCAAATGCCTTAAGGGCTGATTCTGAGGCCAGAGTGTTATTTAGGACATCTGCCATTCTATGAGTCTGCTGTGTATCCCGCTTCCCATGTTGGATTGTTCTCTCCCATTTTAATTCTATCAGCTAGTATTAGCAGACACAAGTCTTGTTTGTGTGATCCCTTTGACTCTTAGACCTATCAGTGTGATCAATTGTGAACTGAAATTGATCACTTGTACTAGTGAGCTGGCATTGGTACATGCCACCTTGATGGGATTGAACTGGAATCCCCTGGCACGTTTCTAACACTACCATTTGGGGTAAGTCAGATTGAGCATGTCCCAATTGTACGTCTCCTCCCTCTCTTATTCCCACTCTTATATTTAACAGGGATCATTTTTCAGTTAAATTTAAACACCTAAGAATAACTGTGTGTTAATTATAGAGTTCAACCAATAGTAATAAGTAGGACAAAAAACATACTAAAAGGGATAAAGTATTAAGTTGTTCATCAACAGTCAGGACAAGGAATAATCAAGTCAGTGTTTCTCATAGTGTCCATTTCATTTCAACAAGTTTCCTTTTTGTTGCTCAGTTAGTTGTCACTGATCAGGGAGAACATATGATATTTGTCCCTTTGGGACTGGCTTATTTCACTCAGCATGATGTTTTCCAGATTCCTCCATTTTGTTGCAAATGACCAGATTTCATTTTTTTTTTTACTGCTGTAATAGTATTCTATAGAGTACATGTCCCATAATATCTTTATCCAGTCTACTGTTGATGGGCATTTGGGTTGAGTCCAGGTCTTAGCTATTGTGAATGGAGCTGCAATAAATATTAAGGTGCAGACTGCTTTTTTGTTGGCCAGTTTAATTTCCTTTGGGTAAATTCCAAGGAGTGGGATGGCTGGGTTGTATGGTAGGGTTATATTCAGGTTTCTGAGGAAATTCCAGACTGACTTCCATTATGGCTTTACCAGTTAGCATTCCCAACAGTGGATTAGTGTCCCTTTTTCCACACATCCTCTCCAGCATCTGTTGTTGGTAGATTTCTGTACGTGAGCCATTCTAACTGGGGTGAGGTGAAACCTCATTGTAGTTTTGATTTGCATTTCCCTGATTACTAGTGATCCTGAACATTTTTTCATGTGTCTGTTGGCCATTTGGATTTCCTCTTTTGAAAAGTGTCTATTGAGGTCCTTGGCCCATCTCTTAAGTGGGTTGTTTGTTTTGTTGTTGTGGAGTTTCTTGATCTCTTTGTAGATTCTGGTTATTAATCCTTTATTGGTTGCGTAATTTTCAAAAATTTTTTGCATTCTGTTGGTTGTGCCAGAATTATATTGAGGATTTTTGCATCTATGTTCACCAGGGATATTGGTCTGTAATTCTCTTGCAATGCTGCATCTTTTTCTGGCTTAGGAATTAAGGTGAATCTGGCTTCATTGAAAGAATTCGGGAGGATTCCCTCTTTTTCGATTGTTCTGAATAGTTTGAGAAGAATTGGAGTTAGTTCTTCTTTAAATGTCTGGTAGCATTCAGCAGTGAATCCATCTGGACCTGGGCTTTTCTTTGTTGGGAGGGCCTTTATTACTGTTTCCATTTCTGTCTCAGTTATGGGTCTGTTTAGGTTTCCTACGTCTTCCTGGTTCAATTTAGGTAGGTTGCATGTGTCCAGAAATCTATCCATTTCTGATAGATTTCCCTGTGCTGGCATACAACTCTTTGTAGTAATTTCTGATGATTCTTTTTATTTCTGTGGTGTCTGTTGTTATTTCCTTTCTCATCTCTGATTTTATTGATTTGGGTCTTTTCTTTTTTTAGTTAGTTGGGCCAATGGGGTGTCAATTTTGTTTATTTTAAAAAAAGCTTTTCATTTGGCTGATTTTTTGTAATGTTTTTTTGGATTCAATCCTGTTGATTTCTTCTCTGATTTTAATTATTTCTCTTCTCCTACTAGATTTGGGTCTGGTTTGCTGCAGTTTCTTAGATCCTTGAGATGCATTGAAAGCTCATTTATTTGGTCCCTTTCCAATTTCTTGATGTAGGCACCTATTGCTATAAACTTTCCTCTTAACACTGCTTTTGCTGTATCCCATAAGTTTTGATATGTTGTATTGTTATCCTCATTTGCTTGCAGAAAGTTTTTGATTTCTCTTTTGATTTCTTCTATGACCCATTGTTCATTCAGGAGCATGTTGTTCAGTCTCCATGTAGTTGCATATGCTCTAGGGATTCCTGAGTTGCTAATTTCCAGCTTCATTCCACTGTGGTCTGAGAAGCTGCATAGTATGATTCTAATTCTTTGAATTTGCTGAGAATTGCTTTATATCCTAGTATGTGGTCAGTCCTAGAGAAGGTTCCATGCACTGCTGAGAAGAGTGTAAATTCTTTAAATGTAGGATTGAACGTTCTGTAGATATCTGTTAGAACCATTTGGGCTATAGTGTCAATTAAATCTGCTGTTTCCTTGTTGATCTTCTCTCTGGTTTATCTATTTTTGAGAGTGGAGTATTGAAGTCCCCCAGTACTATTGTATTGGAGTCTAAGTCTCCCTTTAAGTACCTTAACATATCTTTTAAATAAACTGGTGCCCTGTAATTAGGTGCATATACATTTATAATAGTTACATCTTCCTGTTGAATTGATCCCTTTTTCATTATATAGCACCCCTCTGTCTCTTAACAGTTTTTGTGTTAAAGTTTATTTTGTCTAATATTAATATTGCTATGCCAGATTTTTTTTTTTTTTTTGGTTTCTGTTGGCATGGAATATCATTTTCCAGCCTTTCACTTTCAGTCTGCATTTATCTTTGTTGGAAAGATGTGTTTCTTGAAAGCAGCAAATAGATGGGTTTTGTTCCTTAATCCATTCTGTATTTTCTAACTGGAGAGTTGAGGCCATTAACGTTCAATGTGACAATTGATAAGTAGTAACTTTGCCCTGCCATTTTCCCAAAGATATTTTCTAATATATGCTTTGAACTTCCTGTGATCTTTTACTGTGCGGTTTTCATCCTTTACCTTCTTTCATATTGATGGCCATGTTTCTGTGTTTCTGTGTGTAGCACATCTTTAAGCATCTTTTCCAGGGCTGGACAAGTCGCGACAAATTCTTTCAATTTCTGTTTGCTATGAAAGGTCTTTATTTCACCTTCATTCACAAATAAGAGCTTTGCAGAATATAATATTCTGGGCTGGCAGTTTTTCTCTCTTAGTACCTGGGCTATATCTCACCTTTCCCTCCTAGCCTGTAGGGTTTCTGAAGAGAAGTCTGCTGTGAGTCTAATTGGAGATCCTCTGAGAGTAATTTGACGTTTCTCTATTGCACATTTTAGAATCTTTTCTTTATGTTTCACTGTGGTGAGTTTGATTACAACGTGTCACGGTTAGGATCTCTTTTGGTCAAGTTTATTAGGGGTTCTATTAGCTTCCTGTACTAGGAGATTACATCAACTTTAAAAGATTCTACACTGACCATGAAACAGAGTGAAACACAACCTACAGACTGGGAGACAATATCTGCAAACAATTTATACAGTTGATAATGGTTTAATATCCAAATGATAATATGGATATCAAACAACTCAATAACAAGTAAACAAAAGACTGGATTTTAAAAACAGGCATATGACCTGCATATACAGGTCATATGACTTGAGGACTCAACATGACCCTCACAAAGGCAGATTTCTTTTCCCATTTCTGTAAGTATAATATATCTTAAAGTCATAACCTTAAATAAAGCATTCAAACTAAAGTGCTCATGTGGATATGAATGCATATAAAAGTCAAGTATTTTATTGACATTTTTCAAATTCCCCATAGTTCAAGACAAGGAAAATGGAAGAGACAGCTTATTTTAATGTGAACTTCATCTTATCTTCATTGAGTCTTTAAACATATATCCAGAGAGTTTAATAAGGTATTTAATGCTGAGGAGAATGTTCTTAATCTTACATCTATTTCAACAAACCATCATACCCCCAAAGTCTTTCATTATACATTAACTTTGCAGACAACTATAGTATCTTATTATAAACTTGTAGCAATCCCTTTTAGTAAATTTCAGGTAAGAGTGACTCCATTCCTAGTAAAAATAAAGTTTGTTTTGACAATTTCTAAATATTTGATATATTCTATAAGCTATTTATTTGATCATCTAAACTCTTGCTCTCTGTGAAAAACATTTCCCAACGGTGTGTTAGAGTTCTTTCACATACTAACCACAACCAAGCCCCAGTGTACCTAGAAACATCCTTGCAAGGGTCTGGAGATTTTGTCAGTCCTTTCCCTGTAAGAAATCTGACCCTGATGGAATCTCAGGGGGATAGCAAATTATTTCCTACAATGCACACCAATCATTTCACATGGTAACAGAAATGGCCTTCTTTCAGTGTCAACTCCTTGGCAAACTATTTAGAAGTGCAGGTTATACTGTCTCTTTCTCAGGGGGCACCAAATATCTTGTATAGCAAATCCTTGTAATTAGCAAGGATTTTTGTCCAAAGATTGAACATCAACACAATTTGTGTCTAACATCATAGCAAACAATGGCTTCAATTTTCTTGTCTATTAAAGAAAAATAGCAACACTTGTTTCTCACAGTTCCCATGAGAATTTCCTTAGGTCATACTTGCATGCACAACAATAAAGCACAGCTGAAAGACATACCCCTGGGCAACTTGATAGGCATCTCTCCATCAGCCCCACCACACCTGCCTCTTCAACTTGTCCTTCAAACAAATGGTAAGTTTTACTTGCTTTCAGATAGTCAAAACTCAGATTGTTAAATATGAATGAAAACATTATTTTCCATTTCTCTTTTTACAAATATCTTGTGATTTATAAAGAATGATTTGTTGGGGCCGGCGCCCTGGCTCACTTGGTTAATCCTCCACCTGCAGCGCCAGCATCCCATGTGGGTGCTGGGTTCTAGTCCCGGTTGCTCCTCTTCCAGTCCCGCTCTCTGCTGTGGCCTGGGAAGGCAGTGGAGGATGGCCCAAGTGCTTGGGCGCCTGCACCTGTGTGGGAGACCAGGAAGAAGTACCTGGCTCCTAGCTTTGGATCGGTGTAGCTCCAGCCATAGTAGCCATTTGAGGGGTGAACCAACGGAAGGAAGACCTTTCTCTCTGTGTCTCTCCCTCACTGTCTAACTCTATCTGTCAAATAAATTAAAAAAAAAAGGAATGATTTGTTATACATCTAACCTTCTCTTAGAATACTTGCAAGGTCAAGATCCTTGATCCATCTGACATTATTGTATTCCTGTACTGTCATTGTTCAATATCCTGAATTATATGGTAAATTAACTTGTTCTCTTGCAAATACCAAACCTCCAAAAATCATAGATCCAAAAATGTTCTTGGTTATCTCCTCCCCCTTCACCATAACCACTACCAACAACAACAGCAACATAAAAAATCAAAAACATTATCTACATCAATGACTCAAAGCTATAACCTAAATATAATCTTGGATTCTTATTTTCCTCATATCCTAATCCCAACTATCATTAGCTCTGCAGTTTTATTTCCAAACATGTTTTGAATCATTCTGCTTCTCTCCATTTTCAGTGAGACCTGGGACATAGAGTTTTAACTCATCTCTACTGCCTTCTCTGGATAAATACAAAAGGTTCTCAGTTGGTCTTGTGCTTACATCAGTGTTTCCATATATTACTCATACACACATGAACAGGCATCATTCCCATAACTGATACAATAGGTTTATTGATTTATCATGATACGGTCCTTAAAATATAAGTAAAATGTTTTAGTCTTACAAAATTTGGAGAGTATAATAAACAATGAAGAGTTTAAAGAATTGGACCTTCTTTAATTTAGATAAAAGCATTGCATTGGATACTCGCATCTCTATTTTCTCATTCATCACATCTACAATCTATTCTCTACATAGCAACACAAAATAATCTTTTTTTTAAAGATTATTTATTTGATTGTGGCGCCGCCACACTGGATTCTAGTCCCGGTCGGGGCACTGGATTCTGTCCCGGTTTCCCCTCTTCCAGGCCAGCTCTCTGCTGTGGCCCAGGAGTGCAGTGGAGGATGGCCCAAGTCATTGGGCCCTGCACCCGCATTTGGAGACCAGGAGAAGCACCTGGCTCCTGGCTTCAGATCAGCACGATGCACCGGCCGCAGCGCACTGGCCGCGGCGGCCATTGGAGAGTGAACTAATGGCAAAAGGAAGACCTTTCTCTCTGTCTCTCTCTCTCTCACTGTCCACTCTGCCTGTCAAAAAAAAAAAAAAAAAAAAAAGATTATTTATTTGAAAGTCAGAGTTACACAGAAAGGAAAGGCAGAGAGAGAGAGGTCTTCCATCTGATGGTTCACTCCCCAATTGACTGCAACAGCCAGAGCCGTGCCAATCTGAAACCAAGAGCTAGGATCTTCCTCTGGGTCGCCCACGTGGGTGCAGGGGCCAGAGAACTTGGGCCATCTTTTACTGCTTTCCCAGGCCATAGCAGAGAGCTGGGTGGGCAGTGGAGCAGCCGGTTCTCAAACTGGCACCTATATGGGATGCCAGCGCTTCAGGGCAGGGCGTTAACCTGCTGTGCCATAGTGCCGGCCCCCAAAGTAATCTTTTTAAAATAGATATGAGTTTTCATTAATGTTTTGTTCTGATTCTTCTATAGTTTTGTTGTGTCTGCTATGAGACCCTCCCCAAAACAACTCACAAAAGGCAGGCTGGATGCAACAGCAAGAGGATTTTATTTCCTGCTAGCTGGGGCTCTTACCAACACATACAACATAGCGCAGTGCTGAGGCAAGAAGCCCCGTCCCTCCCCTCCTAGCATTTTTATGCACTCAAGTAAACAAGTACATTCATCACTACACACGTAGGCGAGTTCTTTATTCCTTATATGGCAATTACCTAAATTTATGCATTTTATTGGTGCATTTCAGCAACTTAGGGCCTAGGCATCACACAGGAAGGCAGAAGAATCTAAATTCCAGGAATAGTTTCACTCCTGTACCCTTAGGCCTGTCTTTTCTGGCTTAAAATAAGGCTTGTCATGGAGGAACGGAGGTTCT